>NC_048231.1:85778811-85918253 GCF_002007445.2 Ailuropoda melanoleuca | reverse complement strand
GAGCCTGATGTGGGGCTTGATCCCAGAACTCCAGGATCACGCCCTGAGCCGAAGGCAGACGCTTAACCGCTGTGCCACCCAGGCGCCCCAGGAATATAAATTTTTTTAAAAAAATTATTCATTTATTTGTTTGAGAGAGAGTGCATGCGCACCCATGAGTTGGGGGGAGGGGCGGAGGGAGAGAGAGAATATCTCTGAGCAGATTCTGCACAGAACATGGAGCCCAATGAGAGGCTTGGTCTCCTGACACTGAGATCATGACCTGAGCTGAAGCCAAGAGTCCAACGCTTAACNATCCACATTCTTGCTGGGTTTTTCTTTCTGGCCACAGCTTGGGAAGTGCAGGCAGATTTTTTATTTGTCCATACTCAGCTGGGAAGCCAGTCGCCCAGCATGCTCCCTCCCTCTGTCACTATAGGCTAAAGAATTTTTAGAGGTAAATACCTCTGTTTACGGTTAATTGTACTTTGGAAGTTTGAGGGGAATGTCATACTTCCTGTTTCTGAATACAAAAAGAGCAAAATTTCTCAAATAAAGCCTGAAACACAAAACTATACTTTAGCATAAAATCCCTTTTATTTATTTTTTTATTATTTATTTGACAGAGAGACAGCCAGCGAGAGAGGGAACACAGCAGGGGAGTAGGAGAGGAAGAAGCAGGCTCCATAGCAGAGGAGCCTGATGTGGGGCTCGATCCCACAACGCCGGGATCACGCCCTGAGCCGAAGGCAGACGCTTAACAACTGAGCTACCCAGGTGCCCCTAAAATCCCTTTTAAATAACATTTTATAATCCATCATTTTGGAGTTGTACTCAATGCTCTTGAAATGCACTGAACCGATATATGACCACTGAGTTAAAAGAAAAACAAATCCATCTAGAATCCATTATTCTGGAAAGTTTCCAGTGAGTTAGCATAGGGTTAGGATTGTTGGTCAGGCAGTTGAAAGTAGCAGTTTTGATTTCTAATTGACTCAATGTATAAATTTATAATTTACCTTTTAGTCATTTTCTCTTTTACATGAATTTTCAAATCGGAAAATTCAGACATTAGGTAGTGCGGTATTTCTTCTGCTTCTCTCTCTCTCTCTCTCTCTCTCTCTCTCTCTCTCTCTCTCTCTCTGTTTTCTCATGGGAATTCCTCCATCCTTCAAAGAGCTAGTTCACAAATGACCTTTTAGAATTGGTGTCCTCCTTGTTCGGTGGGATCTGTCTGGGTGCCTAATTCCCCCTGCCACGTTGTAAAATCCTTGAAGGTGTATTTTATGTGATAAACCTCTTTGTACGTCCTCACAACACCCAGCACAGTGCCTTACAAGTAACATTCAGGTAGGCATCAGGTTATATTAAACTCTTCTCTTTCTTAGAATTTGAAAAGTCCTTGTTAAGCAGTAGAGTGATTTTTTTGCCTTTCTCTAGGAAAATGATTTACTCAGTTAAAAGTTCTAATTGATTGCCTTTTTTTGCCTTATTTCACTGTTTCTTCCCTCTCAAGTGTTTATTTATAGCTGTTGAGCTATCTTCATGTTTCCCATATGGCCTCTTCCATATATATATATATACACACACACTATTTATTCCCCAGTTTCTATTTATAAATTTCCCCATTTAAAACTCTAATGTTAATACTGGAACTGGTCAGTCACTGATCCTACCATTTTATCAGATTATCATCTGCCCGGGGAAGCCCATGGGCCAGATGACAGCTTCCTCCAGCCATTTCACTTTCTTGGATTTATTTGGTATAATATGTGGTGACTTAGATATTTGGCATAATACGTGGTGAATAAAGTTATTTCTTATCCTTGCTTTTAGGAAACAGTTTTCTCATTTTGCTGTTTCTTTATTTTTCACTGCAAGGTGTAGTTTAAACACTTAGCAAGGTGACAACACACTGCCCGAATCTGAGGTTTCCCCAACATCAAGTAGATGAGGATTTCCTGTTACATGTAAGCCATTTTTCGCTGCAGTGCCCCCTCCGCCACCACTTCCCCCTCCTGCCAGTGGCCGTCCTTCCTCTCTGGATAGTGCTTCTGTTTGTCAATGCAGCTGCCTACACGCTAGGATCACTCTTAGAGTCAGAATTTCCTCCTCCTTTTCTCCCTCGCCCAAATGCATGAATCTGTTGATTTGCATGCACACAATTACACATGATAACCCACCCCCCATGATTTTATGCTTTTGAGGAAATGTCTTTTTATGTTTTTCTGTTGAAAATTGAACTGAACTCCATGTGGCAAGCAGTTAACTGGAGACTGTATAAAAGAATGTATACAGATGAAAGGAAATAGGTTTGGAAGGTTCATTATTACACGTGGAGGGAAAGGACAGACAGAGCGCTGCCCATGAAGCAGTGACTGCCACCCTCACACCTACGTAATTTCTGTACAATTCCCCTGGAACTCCATGCCTCTCATACATGTGTAAAAAATACCTAATTTTCCTTTGAGAATTAGTCTGTGAAGTTTAGGGCTAGCGTTTGAACAGACCTAATGTGGGTGTGATCAACTTAACTCCTTAAATTGGTGCACACTTAAAACATGTTATCTTGGCTCACTAAGTAAGGTTAAAAGTGGGTTCCTGAGAGCTTTTGCTGCTGAGCTTGTTCACTGTTTTTATTCTAGAAGGGTTTGTTGCTTTCCGAATTTGCTACCTGGGCTTTTCACCCAACTTAAAGGTATCCCTTGTGAATAATTTTATCCCTGTGCCTGAAATTATAAATTAATGTCAGCTAATAGACTGTGATTTATTGGATAGAGCTCAGTAATGTCACTCCTTTCGTTTTATTGAAGTCAGGTTCGTTAAGCTCCGCTAACGCTTTTGGAGGCCCTCTGGGGCATAGCATTAGCCTAATTGTAAATTCAGAAGTAAACCCATTGAGCCAGAGTGCATTGGTTTACCATTCCAGTATAGAAACAATGATGAAAATGAGCATTTCTTCAACTATCTGATATTCAACAGATTTTTTTTTAAAGAATTATTTATTTATTTGAGAGAGAGAGAGTATGTGTTTGTGTGAGTGGGTGGAGAGGCTCAGAGGGAGAGGGAGAGAGGGAATCTTAAGCAGACTCTGGTGAAGCTCAGAGACTGTCTCGGGGCTTAATCTCAGGACCCTGAGATCACGACCTGAGCCCTGAGAATCCAGGAGTCGGATGCTTAACCGACTGTGCCACCCAGGCATCCCTAACAGAGATTTTTGCTGGGCTAAAGAGCAAAATTCCATGTCCAAGCCCTGGGGAAGCTCTGTGCTCCCCTGAGGTTTCTATATAGTTATACTACATGATTTTCTCATATCAGGTTAGGTCAATGGGTATTTATTCATCACCCAATGTGTGTCTATCAGAGTTAAACACTGGGGGCATGTTCTTACTCTAAGCAACTTGATGTCTACTAAGAGGATAGTAAGCTCTACCAAGATGGGGATTGTTGTCTTTTTTCCCTTTGTATCCAGAACATGCTAGATAGATAGTAAGCTCTCAATAATAAATGTCATTAAAAACATGAATAAAGAATATTACTTTGGTACCGCAAAGTTATGGAGTCCCTCCAAGCCTAAAACCGTGAAGGTATTTTAGCACTATTCTGAGGATCTGAGAGTAGAGCCTATGGTCGGGTAGGAGTGAGGAAGCTGGGTGTATGTTGTTTCTGTTAATCACCCACACATTGATAGACATGGGTGCTTGTACGTCCTGGGGGTTGGCAGTAGATTGAGAGTGAGGTCAAGAGTTTGGGTGATGTGTAAGGGGTGAGATTCATCCATGGAGGTCAGAGTGTACCCAGAAGGCAGACGCATAGAGTCTGAGAGCTGGAGAGGACTGCCTTAGGTATGGAGCACTCTCCACAGACATTCTGACAGGACTGTCCAGCCTTGCCTGGTGCCTTGTGCAGTGGGAGAGTATTACTTCATAGGCAGCTGCTTCCACTTTGAGACTTCTCCAGGTATAGAAAATCCTTTCTTATATTAAAGTGAAATTTCTACTTATTAGTCCTAATTATATTCCCTAAAAAGTACATAGGACTATTTCTCTGTTATGGAATGGTATCTTTTTTTTTTTAAAGATGTATTTATTTTAGAGAGAGAGAGTGCAAGCAGGGGAAGGGGCAGAGGCAGAGGAAGAGGGAGAGAGAATCCTCAGGCAGACTCCATGCTCAGCGCAGAGCCCGACTTGGGGCTCAATCCCAGGACCCAGAGATCATAAGTGGGATATTCAGCCAACTGAGCCACCCAGGCCCGCCAGGAATGGTATCATTTTTAACATGAATATCATGTCTCATCCTGTCTTCCCTCTCCTGGATTTCTTGCTAATAAAATAAACATTTGCAGGTAATATGTCCTGGATCGTATGTTTCACATGGGCCATGATTTCCTGATCCTTCACTCTTTTCTTCTCCTCACTTGCCAGTCTGTATACATTATTTTTTCTTTGAATTGAGGTATACTTTCTATGCTATCAAATGTACAGATCTTCAGTGAACATTTTCATGAGTTTTTGACAATAGTGTGATCACCTCTGTAACCACGCTTCCAATCAAGATATAAAACATTTTCATCATCCCAGAAAATTCCCTTAGGCTCCTTTTCAGACAGACCTCCCAGAGCAATTGCTTTTCTGATTTCTATCACCAGAGACCTTCTCTTGAACTTCACATTAGTGGAATCAAACAGCATGCATTTTTTTTCATTAGGCTTCTTTTACTCAACATGATGTTATTTGAGATTCATCTATGTTGTTGTGTGTGTCAATAGCTTGTTCCCTATCAAATGCTGAGTAGTATTTCATTGTGTGAATAGACCCCATTTGTTTTTCTCTCCTCCTTCTGATGAATATTGGGTGTGTGCATTACTCTGCCTTATCTGACCAGGGCTTACTGGAAACAGATTACTACCTCCTTTGTTCTGGCATTGTACTTTTGTTAGCTAATATAAGATTGTATTAGTTATTGAGGTATGATTGCACTGTATACATGATGATGGATTAAAAAAAGCAAGGCTTTTTACAGCAAGTTTGCTATAGGTTCAAATCCCAGATCTACTTCTTGTAATCGGTAGGACATAGGGGAAATTACTTTATGTCTCTGTACTTCTTAAATGGGAATAATAATAATGCCCCTGTCTCTTTGAGGCTCATGGTTAGGAGCTTAAGGCACTCAGTAAATGTTAGTTCCTACCCACAGCTGCCTACCTGACTTCATATTGGAATTGCCATCTGTGAGAGAGCACACTACGGTTTTGTCACACCATCTCTCTTCTATCCTCATGAATTTTCATAAACCCATGTGCCAGACTTTCACATTTATCCTATTTATTTTCATGTAAATCCAATCCATCATTCTACTCCATTGAGACCAACTGACTCTGCCTGATCCACCAGCAGAGCTGCTCTCTGCCTCAGCTCTATTTCCTCCATGAATTTGATAAGCACATATCATCCATGTCTCCATTCAAGTCACTCTTAATATTTGGACAGAACAGAAACAAGGACAGATTCTCTTAGCATAGAATTAACAACAACCCTTTACTTTGAAATTAATTTACTAATCCATACCCTTTGGGTCCTGTTGTGCAGGTGGTTTTAAATCTACTGAACTCTACTATTTTTCAGTTGTCTTTTCATAAGATGTCAAGAGATATAAATCTGGGAGTCTGTAGGATTCAAAAGTCTTGGAAACTCTACAAAATAGAGGGTAAATTATAACCACTCTTTAAAAATATGTCTTTAATTCATTAAGATATCCTGTAATAATTTAATAGTTAACCTTATAATTTCAAATTTTTAAAAGGTTATCCCTGATCTGCTGTGCCAAGTGTGTTACATGTCTTGTTCAAAATGATTCTTTAGGAAAAAACTCCCAAAATAATATTCTTTAATTTAACCATATTTGTCATTTCTGTGTGCTTTTTTTAGTCTTTAACTTGCAAAATTCATAGCTTTTCTGTGAGTCTTCTAATGAATAAAATTATATCATTCTTTCTTTGCAATTATCACCTCTAGAATAATTTCAGAATTACTCTTCAGATTCAACCAAGGGTAAAGATTAAACCAAATCATGTTCTTTCCTAAATATATTATTATCCTAGCTTGATTTTTATAAGTATCAATTTGGTTGATCTAGACAACTCCACACACAGATGTACAGTTGCTAAAAATATGTGGTTTGTTTTGAGTGGTCATCATTTTCTCATTCTTTTTTTTTTTTTTTTTAAGATTTTATTTATTTATTTGACAGAGATAGACAGCCAGCGAGAGAGGGAACACAAGCAGGGGGAGTGGGAGAGGAAGAAGCAGGCCCATAGCAGAGGAGCCTGATGTGGGGGCTCGATCCCATAACGCCGGGATCACGCCCTGAGCCGAAGGCAGACGCTTAACCGCTGTGCCACCCAGGCGCCCCTTCATTTTCTCATTCTTGAACATGAGAACTGATCATGTGATTAGCCAGGGCCTTGACATACAAAATATTGTTCAAAGTTTCCTTCTACTTTGAAAAATAAAGACCACTTAGTTGACATAAAAGGAAAAAAGTTAAGTTGATTTGGAAGATCCTTCAGGACCAAGAACATGCCAGATATTTCTGCCTCTTTATTACCTGGCATTGTGCTTTGCACATCACACAATAAAGCATTTCTAAATTGTGTTGAAGGGGAATTAAGTTAATTCTGATTGCTTTTTCACAAATCTAATGTGAATGTCACATCTAGAAATATGTTTTCAGTCGTTTCTAATCATTTTTACTAAACATCATCTGCCTAAGTATTTTAGTATTTTGAAAATGTCGAAGAAGGAAAGTGTTTCTTGCCTTCTGTAATTTTGTAGTTGGCAATACCATGATATATATAAGATCATTAAAAGGATAGCAGCTGGGAGGATGACATCTTAAAAAACTGTGGAATGACACTCACATAATCAGATTCTCTCAAAAGATACCCGGGTGATTAAATTTTTTCTATCCACATTCCCACCAGAACAATATTATGTAGCAGTTAGAAAAAAATTGTAACATAAACTCATATGGAAGTTTCTTTATATTTGTACTTCTTGGAAAGGTGAGATCTGATAAGAAGGAATGTCCTTGGGCTGAGTCTTTGATTTGCATTCATTAGACGATCATTATTTATTGCCTTGTTTATTGGACTTCATAGTCACTTCGTGTTGATTGATTCAGTCCTTCATTTAAAGATTACTGTCTTCATATAGATAGCTTACACTTGTCTTTGAAAGACTTTCAAAATCCCACTTTTCTGGTCTCTATCTTTGTTTTATTTTTTAGGCAAAGGGAAGTCAACCAAATGAGTTAATTTTAGAATTAACTAAAAGCATCTTTTTTTAAAGATTTTATTTATTTGACAGAGAGAGAGAGACAGCCAGTGAGAAAGGGAACACAAGCAGGGGGAGTGGGAGAGGAAGAAGCAGGCTCCCAGTGGAGCGGGGAGCCCTATGCGGGGCTCGATCTCAGGACCCTAGGATCATGACCTGAGCCAAAGGCAGACATAAGGACTGAGCCACCCAGGTGCCCCAACTAAAAGCATTTTCTTTATCATCATCACTATCATCATCATCCTTACTATTGTCAATAAATGTAAGTGCAATGAGCTTCAAGGCTAAAGCTTTAGCATGAATTACTTTTTAGCTCTTGAATTTGAAGTAGGTAGTTTTAAGAGAGAGGTCTGTTTACTTGTGAGTTAGCTTGGCAGATAAATCAGAGATCCTAACACCAAATTTAATATCCAGGAGTGTAATAAGGATTTGTGATGCTTCCTAGAGGACCAGAGGTCTATAAACCAATGAACAGTTTACAATGAGACATAAATATAGCATATAAAACATGCAGCCTTTTCGCAGTGGGAAATCTTGATGTGTTTGAGGTTCGGCAGTGATGAAAGGAAAGTACTCATTCTTGCAGATTTTATATGAAGATGCTTTTATTTTTCAAATGTTAGAAAGAGGAAACTTTACAGCCATAATTGGGCTGATGGTATTCCTGGCCTAGAAAAGGGGACAGCAGCTGAAGAACAGAGAGACTCTTGTTAAGGGGAAACCCCATGGATCCCTGCTTAAAAATCTGCCTCCTTCACTGAATATTGTCTGCATTTGGAAATGATGGAACCAGGGAGAAATTCACTTAAGAAATGACCAGGAGAAATATTCTGAAATAAAATGAAAAAAGTCCCCAAATGAATAATTTATGACTGAGCCTTGTCCTGAATTCTCATTTTCTTAAGGAACACATGAGCCATCTGTCAGTGAAGAGCCACTCTTCTTGAGGTGCCAGTCTCAGCTTCTGTTGACATGACAGAAGCATTTGCAAGCTGAATGCTTTTTTCCCCCCAAGTTCAGCTTACTTCCTTCGTTTTCCTGCAGATTTGCATAGCAAGTCACGGCCGATTTGCTCACCAGTAGAAATGCTTTAGACTTGCCCTTTCCTCTCAGGAGCCCTCACTTCAGCAGAGTTGCCTCCATAATAGCCTCTAAACATGGCCTTGGAGTCTTGGTTTGTGCCTGTGGTTTCCACAGGCTGCAATCCACTTCCGCCAGCTTCCTCTCCCTCCCCGACCCCGCTGGTTGCCCCTGGAGTTTAGATTAGTTGAAATGCCTGGCCATACCCATCCCTTCATGAGGTTCTAAAGTTTCATCCAGTTAATTGAGAGTGGGTCTAGGGGAACAGAGACCTTGCCATGCTTTTTGCTAGAATCAGGAAATTCCTCTCTAGCTGAAAGAATCACCACCTAGTTATGACCAGTCTGCTTGGCCTTTCACAGTGGTATTTCTGGGATTGCCTTACAGAATGTATAAAGAAATGATGGGACAATCCTGGGGACACTAATGGATTCTATGGCACACAGCCTTTCAGAAGAAAGAAAAAGGGGTGTGTGAAGGTTGAGAATGAAGTGATACTGGTTTCAGTTTTTCCTCATCTACCAGAATACAACAAAGACCTCCATCTGAGGGTCTAGTCAGAATCTTTGTGACTATCGTTGCTCTCCAGGTAGCTTTTTGTTCCCAACATTGAGATAGGTATGCAGTGGTTAGCTGAGAATTTCGTGGTAAGTTGGACAAAAAACATGAAAGAATAGACAATGTGCCATACTCTTTGAGAAATTCTAACTTAAGAAATCTATGCTTTAAAATTGAAAACACATAAGGATATTTGCCCAAGGGTATTTACTGCAGCATTTTTTATAACCATATATAACCCAAAATAACCTAATTGTTAACCAGCATGAGAGTGAAACAAAAATAAGATGGAATATTATGCAATGATTAAAAAGAATGGGTGAGAGCTCTGCATACTGATCTGGAGGGACACTCATGATTCATATGTTGCCACTTAAAATAAAAAGGTATGTTGCTGAGTTGCTATCTCCTATAATTCCATCATAAAGAAATGAATAAAAATTGTGTGTGTGTGAATGCATGAGCATGAGAAGATATACCCCAAGATGCTGACGTTAGTTATCTGAAAGACAGGAGATGCAGATACGAAGGGGAGAGTGTTGACTTTTTCTATACAAACATCCGCATGGTTTGCCGGTGGATTCCTTTACTAGGGCTGCCGTAACAAAGTACCACAACTGGGTGGCTTAAACAGTAGAAATTTATTCTGTCGTGGTGAAGGAGGTCAGAAGTCAGAAACCAAGATGGCAGGTGGCAGGGTTGGTTCCCTTTGAGGACTGTGGGAGAGCAATCTGCTCCAGGCTTCTCTCCTGAGCTTGATAGCTATCTAGCTCCCCATATCTCTGCATTATCTTCTCTCTATGCGTGTCTGTCTCCATGTCCAAATTTCCCTTTTTTTAGAAGGACACCAGTCCCATTGGGTAAGGGGCCCACCTGACTCCCATATGACCTCATCTTAACTAATTACATCTGCCACAACCCTGTTTCCAAATGAGGTCACCTTCTGAGGTCCTGGGGGTTAGGACTTCAACATATGAATTTGGGAGAGGGGATACAATGCAACCCATAATAGCAGGTATGAGTTTTGCAATTTTTTTGAAACGGAAAAATGAAGCAACTATAGAGTAGAAGGTGTGGGGTTGGCATTAGGGATGCACGGATATGCTAGAATTGGTTCTGCCTCTCTCCAGCTACTCTTGGGTAAGTCATCTGTCACTGCAGGGCGCATTTTCAACTGTACGATGGACGTTTGACTTAGCTGATCTTGGAAGCCTACCATACTTCTAGGCTACCTGCATCTCTATACAGCCTGACTTTTCTGGGCCTGGGAAATCCTCATTCTCTGCTGTTGGCAAATCACATGAGTTCTAAGGCAATGCATCTTCTCTCCATCATTGTGTCCTGTGGTTAGGAAAGCTCAGTGGTTACATTTTTTTTTCCACAAGGATTCAAAACCACTTGCCCCCATCGTTGAAATGGCCCTGATGTTCCTGAGGTGGTTTACTTGCCACCAGCATAGGATAGCAGTTTGCTGTGAATAATTCCATGTGTCTGTCAGCCCCCTAAGTTCCCCCATCCCATATAACACCCTGCTTTTTATGTCCTTCGATCTGGGGGTGCCTATTTAGCACCAGGGATTCTGTAGTGCAGGTCCTGCTCCCAGCCTAGGACCTCATGTGGTCCCTCAAATTCCACTGTTGTGATCCTACTCCTTTGTGTAACTGGCCCAATTTATAATGTAGTTTTTCTAGGAAAGCTATGGCCCCTATCCAAGTGACTTTGGAGGATAGTGACTACCTTTTCCAAAGAATAGCTGCTGGGCCAGATTATTCTTAGGAGAAGAGGAAAATCAACCATGGCCTTCCTCTGGCTCATCTGGCTTCCCTGCTCCGTTCTTGTGAAATGTCGCATGTCACACTTCACTGTACTCTTTTGGTTGTGGTCTAATAAAGTGGCTCAGAGGTCATTGAAACTGATGGACCAATATCTTCCTTTTAGGCCATGAAAGTCACTTCTGCTTATGCCTGGTGACAGCAGTGTCCGAGTGGTGACAGGGATGTTTTCTTTACCCAACAAACAGCTCGAGCCCTGCAGGTCTTTGGATGAAGAGGGTTATTTCAAACAAGACAAAGGAACAGAGTCTTCAAATGAACCATAGGCTTTTCCTGTCTCTTCATTTTAATGGTGCTTATCACAGCAATTCTGACGTGCAGGTGATCCAAGATCTACTTCACAGCAGCGGCATAAGGTTACAAAGAGTTTAACAGACTGTTACTGAGCTCGTATCAGTACATTCGAGGGACTTTACTTTTTATATTATACTTCAATCCAGGAACAATGAACTGGATGCTATAGCTTGAAAGGTGTCTTAAAATGCCTTGGTGGGTATATTTTCAAAATGAGTGTAACTCTATTTTGCACATGGAATGATATTCAATATTTATGATGTTTTTCCAGTTACAACTTTTATTTGGTCTCATTATTTTTACTTCAGGCAGTTCTAAACTATCTAAACTCCTTTGAGTGGGAATTCAAAATACCAAGTTAAATTTTCTCTTAATTCCTGAAGTGTTGAGCATTTTTCATTCCCATTGATCAGTCTACAGCTTTGTTTTGTGGGCGATTAACTTCAAATGGGTGAAGTATCAGAGCCAAGATGGACACCTAGAGTAGATTTGGGCAACTGTTAAGGATCCTCACTGCAGGAAAGTAAACATAAAGACCACTTACTTGGTATTATGTTCGATTTATCTAGTGGAATAGCTAAGCTGAAGTTAAGATCGCTGTCTCGCTTGTTAGCTCGTTTCCATATTACTGTGACGAGGCAGGCCTCTACCACTGGGTTAGAATATTTGGCTAGCGCTCTTGTGTCTCACATGAAAGGGGTCAGCAGGATAAACGATTTCTTTGTGACTGCACTGTGGAAATAGAAAAAGTGTAAGTGTTTCTTCTGTTTAAGGCCTCTCTCTACAAAGTGATGATATCTGTAAAGTCTCCAGTTGGTATTTGAATGGTAATGGGGCATGCACTCATATTGTTCTTATCTAGGACATGCATAAAATGGCAAACTACATGTAAATATGTGCCATAAAGAGGCCGCTGTTTTAGAGCTATGTGGAAAGTTCACTGTGGCTCAGTAACTGTGTTTTCTCTGACATCCATATTTGTTCTTTCATATTTTCCTCTGACTTTCTGTCATGGGGGTATACTGGTACCATGACTGGCACCGTTTAGAAGAGGAAATCAGACTTTGTATGGGAGGACAAGTCCATTTGGTTCCATATGAGTCATCTTTTTATGTTCTCTATACACAGATACTCTGTTCCAAATTACTTAACTTCATTAAGACTATTTGCTTTTTGAGGAAAGGGTCCTCTAAAGAATCATCTTTGTCTTCTTCATGTGCTGGCCATAGGCGTTTGATGAGTGTTTGTGCAATGAATGAATTCAGTCAAGAAAGGGATTATTTTAAAGATGAATTTAGTTGTTTTAGAAATAAGTGTTTCCTTCAGAAAGCCTTTGTGTTTTGATGGCAAACTTCATCCTGATGACACACAAAATGGTGCTTCAGATGGGTCACTACAAGGTCTGAAATCATGAATCTCAGTAAGTAGAAACCCCGACTTACTTTTGGTTTCTCACCATTGAATTATGTCCCATCAGCATAGAAATGAGCAAACAAACAAAAACAGTCTGAGAACTGATCCTACTGTAAATGTTCTCAGCTTAGGGACATTTTCCAGTCAAATCCCAGTTGCTTCTCAGGTGTCACATTCTTTTAGTTTCCTACTTAGGCTTTTTCCAGGAAGCTTTCTAGTTCTATTAAAGATTAATCATACAGAGAAAGTCCTTCAATCCAACAAAGTTGTATGCAGGGAACACAAGAATTTTTTTTTTTTGAAGTGTTTTAACACCAGAATCTTTCAGCATGATTGATTTGTAAGTGACAAAGGCTGGAGAGAAACAGTTACTCTGATCGCATAGTGGAAGAGGACTTTGTTGATGAGTATTAAAGAAAGTTCTTTTCTTACAAAAAATAATCTTCAGAGAGCAGACATTCGGTCTTCTTTATTCATTACGTTATTCCTGTAACTTAGAATAGGGACATAGTAGGCTCTCAACAAATGTTTGCTGAATGAGTGAATGAATAATGATATGATAGAATTTTAATATTCAAGTTCTATATCAAATGAAAAAGTTATTTTGGCCTAATTGCCCAAAAATTGCTGTAACTGCCCCTACTGTCCTAACTTGGAAGTAAACCTACAATTTTATATTAAAATGCAAAAGACATCTATACTATTTAATCTCTTGATTGTAGGACACATCTCTTTAAAAAGATGGGTCTCAAGTCTTTTGAATAAGTCTTTTTAAATTGAACATTTTACTCTGAGATAATTGTAGACTCAGGAGCATTTGTAAGAAATAATCTAGAGAGATTTCAAAGACGTTTTACCCATTTTCCTCCAATGGTAACGTCTTGCAGAACATAGTAGAGTATCCCAACCAAGACATTGACATTGAAATAGTCAAGCTCTTTGATAGCCACAGCTACTTCTTACTCTCTCAGCCCTCTTCCCAATCCCTGGCCTCCGGCTGATCTCTTCTCCATTTCTGAAATTTTGTCATTTTAGGAATATTGTATAAATGGAATCACACAGCGGGTGATGTTTTGGGATGGGCTTTTTTTTTTTTTTTTTACACCCAGCATGATTTCCTGAAGATTCATTGAAGTTGTGCTGCCAGGTGGAGGTTCAGCCATGATGGGAGGTATCAACATCACTGTTGTCTCAGGCAGGTAGGGATGGAAGATCAGCTTTCTACTCAGCCGCATCAATAGTACTGAGGCAGGGGAATCAAAATACCATCTGATTTCGCTAGATGGAGGCTGGAAGGCAGCTTTTCCTTGGCTATGCCAAGACCATCCAGCGGGAGAATTGGGTCCCTTCTACGTGCTTCCATGGGGGTAGGGAGCCTGAAGTGGGGTGTGTGTGCATATTAAAGATTAACTTCCTGCTTGGCCCTGTTGAAACCACAGCCTCTAAGTCCAGACATACAGGATCCAATAAGGAAACCAAGGGAACTCAGTGCTCTAAGTCTGTAGACTGTCTTCTTCCTACTTTTCAGAGACCTCTTACGCTATTTGGGTTATATCCAGGGTTCTTTAGTTGCAAAAGGGAGGAGCTGAAGGAATGGGGCTACTCTACCTTGGTAGAATCAGAAGTCTCTGAATCCTTTTTTTCCCCCCAAGAGAATATGATACAATTTTTTTTTCAGGGCACTTTATGAATTGTTAACTTTCATAGGGGATATTAATTTTCATACTCTGTTTTAGAATGTATAATTTCTATTGCAATTCAATATATACTGTATTTGAGACAAGTCTCTGCATTAAATTCTTTAAAATAAGACTTCCATCAGGCTAAGTATTTAAGGATGATTTGATAGGTCAGCTTAGGGGGAAAAAAGATAAGTATATGTAGTTCTTTCTGAAATTCTCATAATTTACAAGTGTTACTTTATGTATTTATTTTTTAAAACGTCATTCTCAGACAGTTTGGCTGATAGAAACTACATCATTTTGGCATTCTGGAAGACTTGATTGTAGAGCAATTTTGTGATACTTCTAAGTGGAAGAGGCTAGGAAATTTTATGTTGTTCTACAATAATTTGTCTAAACATGTTTTGATATTCTCAGATGCATATTATTGATCAGACAAGATTTTACTCCTTGTTTTTATTATGTTCTTGTTCACTGACTCTTGTTTCTCCTTGTAGCTTTTTCTTTCCACCAATGCACAGTAATTCTCTTATTTCTTTGTGGAATTAGAGTCGTTTCCAGTGTATTTGCCTATTAGAGACAGAGATTAGGGAAGAGACCAATAAAATTATACTAAGGAAATTAATTAGCTTTAGCTATAAAACTTTTCAGCTGGAGCTATAGACCAAATGACCTCTCCCAAGACAAATCTTTCTAAAGACAACCTCTAAAGGTCCAAATCCCTCGAGGTAACTAAACTATGTCCTTATTAATTCAAAGCAAAGAATTCTAAGTGAGCATCTATTCCGGTAAAAGGACTGCTGAAGAAATGAAATTGTGCAGTGGTTTTGATCTATTTTGGGCAGTCAATCCAAATCCAATTTATAGTTTTAGTTTCTGAAATGAGTATGAGTAATTATTTGCCCACAGGAACATTCATACTTACTACAAATATTAAACCCAGAAAATTAAGGAATGTATTTTATATATAAAAGAAACCTTATATAACCTTGGATATGGTAGTTACTCAATAAATATTTGTGAATGGAGGGATGAGTTAGGTTATTCAACTCTGCTCTCATTAAATTCTTAGGCATTTACAGCTTATAGTGAACCAGCCCTATTTTGTCATTTCCACCTGCCTTTGCAATGGGGATTTGCCCTCAAAATGTTCCCCCCTTTAATTCTAGTTGTGCTGGCTTCCCCAGTGTCTTCCATTCATGCCACAGGCACTCCTGCCTCTGTGGTTAGGTGAGATCTTCCATGTGCCCAGCATTGGACCACAGCCTGCAGTCTCCTGCATTCTTTCGCTTTCTCGTTTGCATGCACAGCTAAAATTCCAGCTAATTTCTCATTTCTTCCTTGATGCCTTCTATAATTTCTCAGTGTATGCTGTTATATTCTTATATAACTATTATGACACCATCATACCTCAAATTTATCCTGTTATATATGATCTCACACACTTATCTAATTTTATTTTTACTTCCCTCCAACCAGTGGCTTTTGTTACACTGTCACTTGCCCTAATGAGATCAGATCTTCACATTATACGTTCTCATGACATGATGTAACACCTTCCTAGCACTGGCCAGAGTTGTGATCACTCAGAGCCTTGCTTAAAAGTCATTTCAGCAGGGGCACCTAGTGGCTCAGTCAGTTAAGCATCTGCCTTCAGCTCAGGTTGTGATCTCAGGGTCCTGGGATTAAGCCCCATGTGACGTTGGACTCCTTGCTCAGCAGGGAGTCTGCTTCTCCCTCTCCTTCTGACTCTCTCCGCTATTGTGCTCCCCCTGATAAATAAATAAAATTGTAAAAAAAAGTCATTTCATCAGAAGATACTTTTCTAACTCACTGATGAGGTCATTCTGCTAATGTTCCTTGGTAATCCTTTTCATGACACTTGTATTTTATATAATTACATATTAGTTCATTCTGTTCATTCAATGAATATCTGTTGATCACATTTTATGTGTTAGATGTTTCAGGGGCTAGAGATATAATAGTGATACAACAGATACAACATTCTGTCATTATGCCCTCACATTCTTGTGGGAGGGGATGGGGAATAAAAACCAAAACCAAACAACAACAACAAAACCCCCAAAACTGATCACAACAACAAAGAAACCGAGATGAATGATGAAAATAAGTAATTAATATTAGAAGATTTATTAATTAGCTTAGACTAAGTTATGCAGTGGTAGCAAGACCATAAGTTCAGTGCCTTAACATAACAACACGTCTTACTCATTAAAAGATATGCTGTGGGTCTAGATGACTCTCTAGGGAAGGTCTCTTCTCTGCAGTGGATCTACAATCTGGGATGCTTTGATCTTCAGCACCTCAATCTCAGAATGCACTCACCTTCATAATGACCGCAACTGTGGAAGAGATCACTGAAAGGTTTTGTACTAGCAGTTAAATTCCTTGGCACAGAAATGGCATGTGTCAATTCTGCTGGCAATCCATTAGCCAGAATTAATCATATGGCTCCATTTATATGGGGGCAGGCAAGGAAGATTAATTCTTCTACATAATTGAAAGGAGAGGAGAAACAGGCGTGGGTTGGCACCCAAAGCCTTTCCTGCAAAAGGTAATGTGCTAGGGGAAAAAGCAGAGCAGGATGAGAGGAATTTGTTGTGTTGGGGTGGATTGCACTTTAAATGGGATGATTGATTTAGGTCTCACAAGTTGGCACTTGAGCAAAGATTTGAAGGAAGAGAAAGAGTGAGCCTGTCAATATTGTTGGAGAAAAGCATTCTAGAGATGGAGAATAGACAGTACAAAGGTCCCAAGGACAAAACATACCTGATACATCCAAGGAAGATCAAGAAGACCTATGTGGCTACTGCTTAGTGAAGAGGAGAACGAAAATACAAGATAAATTAGGGAATAGAAAGGTGGCAATCAGATGACATAGGGCCTCAGAAGCCATTTTAAGGACTTTGTGTATACACACACACACACACACACAGAATTATTTCACTACTTTATTGAAGCATAGTTTACCTACCATAGAACCAACCCTTTTAAAGTATAATTCAATGGTTTTTTAGTATATTTACCAGGTTGAGCAGTCATTACCACGATCAATTTTAGAACATTGTCATCATCTCAAGAAGAAACCCCATACCCATTAGTAATGCTCCCCATTCCCCATAACCTTCCCAGCCCTGTTTCTATAGATTTGCCTATTCTGGACATTTCATATAAATAGAAGAATATAATACATTGGCTTTTGTGACTAGCTTCTTTTACTTAACATAATGTTTTAAGGTTTATCCGTGTTGTAGCATGGATCAGTGCTTTGTTTCCTTTTATGGGCAAATAATATTCCATTGTATGTATATATCACATTTTATTTAACTACTTACCAGTTAATAGACCTTTGGGTTGTTCTCACATTTTGGCTCTTATGAAAAATGCTGCTGTGAGTATTCGTGTTCAGGTTTTTATGTGGACATGTTTTCAGTTCTCTTGTGTATATATGTAGGAGTGGAATTGCTGAGTCATATGGTGACTTGACCCTTGAGGAGCTGCTAGACTGTTTTTCACAGTAGCTATACCATTTTACATTCCCACCAGCAGTGCGTGAGGTCTCCGATTCTCCATATTCTCACCAGCATTTCTTGTTATCTGTCTTTTTTGATTCCAACCACCCAGTAGGTGTGAAGTGGTATTTTGTGTGGTTTTGATTTGCATTTCCCTGATAACTAATGATGTTGAGTATCTTTTCGTGTGCTTATTAGCCATTTGTACATCTTCTTTGGAGAAATGACTATTCAGATGCTTTGTCCATATGTTCATTGAGTTGAGGACTTGAGAGAAATTGGAAACCACCAGTTTTGAGCAGATGAATGGAATAATCTGACTCATGGTTTTAACAGGATTACTTCGCTGTGTTAAGTACTGCAGGGACTGCAGGGAGGGAAGGATAGAACTAGTGAGGAGTATATGGCAGTAATCCAGCTGAGAGATTATTGTGACTTGGACTGGGGTTGTAGCAGTGGACTCAGCAAGAAGTATTTGGATTCTTGATATATTTTGAAGGTAGAGCTAGCAGGACTTATTGATAAATTGGATGTAGGGCAAAGAAGAAGAAATGAGTCAAAGGTGAATCCACAACTGTGGCAAGAACATCTGGAAGCATAGAATAGCCAACAATTGAGATGAGAAAGACTGTATGTGAAGCAGGTCTGGAGAGAAATTTAGTTCAGTTTGGGTTTTTGGTGGTGTTGTCAGCATTCCTTACCACAGTTCAAGCTCCCCAAGGTTGTGAGGGACCATCCCTGTCATATTCATCACACCATCCCCAGCGTGGAGCATGTTTCTGGCATAAAAAACAAATTAATGAATGACTGTTATAAAATCAAGCACCATGTATTTTTTAAAAACTGAATTTAATAGATTTTTTTGCAATCAACTCTATTAATTTCATATTTATTCAATTTTCTTTTAGCTTCTGATTCAAATTATTCCATTCTTTATTATGTCATGCTCAAGAGCATGGACTTTCTAGCTAGAGAGTTCTGAGCATTTGCCTACATATTACCAATATGAGATGGGGCACATTACCTCACTGCTTTGAGCCTCAGTTTTCTTCGTTCACTAGGAATACTGATACTCATAAGAATTCTCTGAGTATTAAATGAGAACATTTGAAAAGCTCTCAGCCCAAAACCTGACACATAGAAAGAACTCCCCACATGATTTCTCTCTTTCTCTCTTTCCCTGGATGTATATATGTCCACATATATACATACACATGCAGAGACAAAATGCATATTGAGTGGAATGTATATTTAACATTTTGAGTTAATGTGTTGAAGCTATATATTTAATATAATAGTCAACTATTTGTTGTTCCAAACACGATTTTATTTCATTTTTACATCAAATGCAGAGGGAAAATGATGGGATTTGGAGCCAGAAGCCTGGGGTTTTAAACCCTAATTTACCGTTTATGACATATGAGGCTCGTTCTTCTGAGATTCCATTTTCTTATCTGTAAGATAATAACAAGAATAACTATACTCACCTTATATATCTAATAGGGTTAAGGGGAAGATAAAAATGGTACGTATGTAATAGTGCTGTTAATATTATATAAGTCTTTATTTACTCGGTGTTATATGTTAAAATATTTAAATGATTCTTACCACTCTTCACAACCTGTATTTTTTTGGTAGATATCATTAAAGAAGATACTTTATGAGTGAATCCTGAGAAAATAGGAAAAGCACAAGAAAACACAGTGTCCAATAATCTGTTAAAGTGTCTATAACAACAAAATAATAAAAATCTAGGACATGACTTTAATAGAGGCAATGGTGTGGAACCCACAGCATTTTTCCTGGGTTTTATTCAATGACATGTCAGACTCATTATGTTTGATTCATTGGGTTTCAGTGTCTGAAGCTGAGGACTGCACTTTCTACAACCAATTGTGAAAGAACAAAAGATGGTACAAAAGGATAGTTCAGCATCTTCCCTGCTTTAAAGTACAGGTCACTGAGAGCACTTTTAGTGTTGGGAAGTGCTGGGGACCATGCTGTTTTGGCCTTGAAGTTCATTTACTTATATTCGAGGTGTATAGGATGGATTATGTATTCAGTCACAGATATTTGTTGATAAACTTCACTCATTACTTCCTTGATGTTTGACCTGGGAACATTGTTTATCATGTGGGAAGTGTGGGAATGGGGAAAATAATAAAGCAGATATAATATACTGATACCTACAACTTACTTTGAAATGCATCAAAAAGTAAAAGATAAATTAGTGGAAGAAGAGAGGGATGGATAGATGAAGAGATATGTGATAAAGCAAATGTTGCAAAATGGTAGTCGTGGAATCTAGGTGGTGGGTGTATGGGTGTTAACTGTACAATTTTGTAAACTTTCCTTCTTATTTGAATATCTTTATAATAAAAATATTTATAAAAGTAAAATGAAACTACAACTAGACTGTAGAGGGACAAACGTACTAGCTGGTTCTCTGGTGCTTTAAGAATTGTGGCACAACAAACTAGTGCCTGCAAAATAACTCTTACTGTTTTTTACTTCATGTAGTGGCTAGATAAGACTGGATATAGACTGTAACATATTAGTCCCTAAGTCTTAGTCACTTGATACCTCCCACATATTTCTCCCTGTCATGTCCAATGCAAGTTGGCTTGGGGCTCTGACCTAGGACCCAGACCAATAGAGGTTCCACCATTTGCAATGTCACCAATCCTAGCAGAGAGGGAAGAAAGCATGGAGGGTCACAATGTAGCTTTCAAATGCAGGGAAATCTAGTCTTCCATGTGCTTAAGGACTAGAGGAGAATTTGGTATTGGTTAACACCAGTGATGTCTTTTATAATGAGACTGAGCATGAAGTGGAGAAGTTGGTGTCCATTACTTCTTTATTCTTCTTCCCAGTGACTACAAATTGTCATGTCTATAAATCCAAAATCTTTATAGAATTGGGAAACATAAGACTTGAAGGAATGAGTGATGCATACTAACACATTGTAGGGATTCCAATATGCCCCTTATTTGAATGCCTAGGTCATGGGCTGTCCCTTCCAGTGTTCCCAGAATTTATCATAAGGTTGAAAAGATTCAGCAGTTACTTTGAGCCTGAAATTCTCTACCACCATAAGGCAAATAATAGACATGGATCCTGTCCTCAGGCCATAATAATCCAGAAGCTAATGGGCATAAAATAAAGAATAATTTTTACAGATGCAATTAAAGGCTTAATTGTAGACACTATGAATAAAATAGGGAGAATATTATAGCAATAGTTGGAGTAATAGTAATAGCAGCTAATGCTAACATGTGTCAGGTAATGTCTTGAGTCCTTTCTAAATATTACCTTATTGAGTGTCCCCATCAACCTGATGAGGTCAGTGCCATCACTGCCAGAATTTCATGGAGAAGCAGTGACTTGAGTTGTTTGACTGAAGTAGGTTGGTATTGACCAGAAAGAGGAGATGGAAGGAGGCCCTCAGGAAAAAGGAATTATGTGCATAAAGTTACAGAGGCCTGAACAAGCAAAGGACATGGAAGGGCAGGAAGGAGCCTGGTCTAAAATACAGCCCAAGGTCTGGGAGGGAAAGGTGTTGTATCAGTTATGTATGTCAAGACAGTGGCGACCTTGAAAACCATGGAAAGTTTCAGTTTTCTGTTGTTTTTTTCCCCCCTGTGAAAATCATAGGGATCCAGATCGAAATAAAACATACAATTTGATGATAATGTTGTAAATCATGTGTGGAGCAAGAGAAAAGATGGAAGGATAAACGAATAGCCATGAACCTGTGGTATGAGACAACTCCAATTTTTCCTGACTTTCACTAAGAATAGGGAGTAGAACATAGCAAACTCAGTCAAAACATACCCTTGTCTGAGGAGTTTAGGCCAACTACAGTGTTAGAGGGCACAGTTCCTAAGACCGCCCTCAATTTCTGACAAGTGCAAGTTTGTGGGTTTCCCAGGCCATCCTTCAGCTCGATAATTTGCAAGAAAAACTCACAGATCTCACTGAGAGCTGCTATACTCATGGTTCTGTTTTATTACCATAAAGGTATTAGAATTAGCCAGAAGAAGAGATGCACAGGGCAGAGAACAGGGGAGTTCTAGATTTGGAGCTTCTGTTGTCTTCTACCTGTGAAGTTCGGATGCAGTACTTTCCAAGAGTTGATGTGCCACGTCATATATAGAGTATTACCAATCCAGGAAGCTCACCCAAGCTTCAGTGTCAGACTTTATTGGGTTGTCATCACATATTACTATCAGCGTACTGGCTTGCTTTTGGTGTGTGCCTACATGGGAAGTCTTTCTCCATCCTTTCAAATGATCTGTTTTCTTATATTTAATATATGCCTTTTATCCTTTTATGTTCTTAATCCAGCCTGAAAATCTTTGTATTTTAATTGAAATATTTAGCTCATTATTGTTTAAGTTAGGTGCAAGCCTGTCATTTTACCATTTGTTTTATTTTTAATTTGATCTTTGCTTCTGTATTCTTTCTTCCCTGCCTCTTTGATGGTAATCTAATATTTTTGTTCCATTTTGTCTTCCCTATTAGCTTTTGAGTTGTGCAGCCAACACATCTGAAATCTGTTGATTTGATATTTTATAAGTTTTGGAAATTTTCAGCCATCATCTCTATAACTACTACTTCAGGTCCTTTACCTTCTCCTTTCCTTCTGGGACTCCAGTTACATATGTGTCAGACCATTTGTGTTCTGCATGTTGCTTACTCTCTGTTCTGTTTTTCCTTTTTTAAAATCTGTGTTTTAATTTGAATATTTTTTATTAATTTGTCTTTGAATTTGCTAACCTGTTTTCTGCTTTGTCAAATCTGCTGTTAACATGTCTAATGAATTTTTAATTTTTTATATTGTATTTTTCAGTCCTAGAATGTGTATTTGATTCTTTTTTTTTTTTTTTTTTACAGATTCTAGTTTTCTATTGAAATTGTCTTTTCATTCATTTTGGTCATTGTTTCTCTTTTTTCTTTAATGTTTGTTTAAAATCTTTTCCTTATAACTCTGATTTGTGTATTAACTGTGGGTTTGCTTGTAATGTTTATGTTTTCTCTTAACTGTCTGTCACATTCCTTACCTAGTCACATGTCTCATGAATTTTTTTATAATTAAATACAGGACATTGTATATAAAAAAAGAATAAATCTAGAATTGATTTTATTTTCCATGGAAAGAGTAATGGGTGAACAATTTCAATTTAGCCAGGTCTGTGTTAAGGCTGTCTGGATGCTTTGGTTATAATCTGTTTTCCTTTGCTTCTTAATATCTGAAGGACAAGACTTGTTGAATGTTTGTTGTAGGTTTCTCCTTCTAGAAGAACTTTGTTTCTGAAGCACAAGATCCTGTGGGTGCTTTTACTTTGCCTTTTTATCTGAGTCCTTCTACCCCCAAGATACCCCAAGACTCAGCAACTTTCTCACTGAGAAAACTGAGACATGGTCTTGGGGATCCTCTAGATTCTAATACAACATGCCAGCCCATGGAGTGTCATGAAAAACTCTGCTTGTTTTCTTTCTTTCCTAAAGACTCTTTCTCCTACAGCAAGCCCAATTCATAATCAATACTTACTCTCAGCAAATAACTTCAAAGTAGAAACAGACATAATATTAGCTCATATAAGAAAGACTCTATTCTTTGTCATACTAAATTCATTTAGTCCTCTTTGTTTCAATAGGTATGCAATGTCTTTAATAATATGATTTTGCAGTGGTAGTGATGGCCTGCTTTTCCTCTCCTCCTCCTCCCCCTCCTTCTCCTCCTCCTCTTCCTCCTCCTTCTCCTCCACCTTCTTCTTCTTCTCTCTCTCTTTTTTTTTTTTTTTTTGCCTGGTTGTTGCAGTGGGCCTGCTTTCACCCCTACATTCTACTCGGATCCAGAAGTTGGGAAAAAATATAAAGATAAAATAAGAGACCTGAAGGGTAATTTTTACCTTGCTAGACTTCCTTGGGTTATACTTCCAGACTCTGAGGGTTAATCTTCCTCTGACTTTAGGGATGTTTCAGTCATAAAAATTTTGAGAACTGCCTCCATTGAGTCACTCATCCTCATTTTTAAATATGTATTTTGGGAATAATCAGGCCTATTTTGGTGTATTGTTTGTGTGCTAAACTGGGAAATAAAAATATAATGAAAGGAAAGAAATTACAGTAGTAATAAATTATAAATCATCATAAAGACATTAAGTGTCACAATTGTATTTGAGCATATAAATCAGGTACAATTTCTGCTACAAGTATGGTTTATTGGGTGAGGACAGGGATTAGACCTAGTTTATGTGAGACTTGTAGAAGTTGAGGAAGATCATCAGAGTTCTTCGAAATATGTGTCAAATCCATCTTACAGCCTCCCTTAAGCCTGTCATGCTTTACAAATGATCAAAGTGGAACTAGCTTTAACATCAATTCTTGGGCAACAGCTTAACTTTACATTACTGAGGGTGATAAAACTCTCCTAACTTTGCTAGAACATTGATTGCCCAGGGGGAGCAAATTGACTCTGAGAAAGTTCTGATTGCAATACAAATACACGAGTATTTCTTGAGGACCAGTTATGATTCTACCACTCTGCTAAGCCTGTTAGGCGCTCAGACACTCTGAGTAAACCCTGAGCCCTTGTTTTAGCCTTGTTCAGCTTCTGCAGCTGCTCCCCTTCCAATTATTCCTTTTCAGTTTCTTGTAGACTGTATCTCTACCTTGACCAAATTTGGCTACTCCATTTAGTCAAATAATTTTGGTATTTTTGTTTTTGAGATCGAATAGAATGAGTTGAATAATTTTAGTAACTTGTCTACAATGTCCACTTCTAGGACTTCTCGATGTCATCCCCTTAGTCTTTATTGTACTCAGTCATTTCTGGACATTTTCTACTTTGTGTGGCTCCCTTTCCACAAAGCATTTGTGTGTGTGCCTGTGTGTTGAAGTGAAGGGCTGATAAAATAGACCCTCAAAAACTCAGATGAAAAAACAGTAACAATCCCTTGCATATTGAGTAGAGTACCAAGGGATCCATAGTTCTGTCTCTTACCATCTCATTCTGTTCTCACAATAGTTCCCTGCATATAATTGGTTAGGAATACAGATACACTTTTAGAGAGTAGTTATTTGCTTATTAAAGATTAAAATGAAGAAAAATATCAAGAAAGAACTTTTCATTTTTTTTAAAAGATTTTATTTATTTGACGGAGGTAGACACAGCGAGAGAGGGAACACAAGCATGGGGAGTGGAAGAGGGAGAAGCAGGCTTCCCGCTGCAGGGAGCCCATGCGATGCGGGCTTGATCCCAGAACCCTAGGATCATGACCTGAGCCGAAGGCAGACACCCAACAACTGAGCCACCCAGGCACCCCAGAAAGAACTTTTCATTTTTATTGTCCAAGCTAACTGGGTTTAGACTCTAACAATATTGTCTTTAATAGATTTTAAAATGCAAGAACCTGTGTTATGAAGGCTATTTGACTTTTTTGTGTTCATTTCAGCAAATGGTAGTAGCTAAGTAGATGTGAACTGGTGAAAATGAAAAAGATAATTAATCTGAAGTACTATCTGATTGTTTCTTGAATGCAAATGGAGGTAAGAAAAGCAGCAATTGTAAAATGGCCCATTATTTCCATCAATGGCTCCATTCCCAACCACTCCCAAGAAATTAATATGCTAAATTAAATAGTATGGTGCTATGCAGATACCAGCACTGAAGCAAGTTCCTTAGTATACTCTTTCAACCAGTTGCAGTCTAAGCTCTTCCTATTTAGACATTCTTGATCCTTTATTGCATTGGTAACTCTTATGAATATGGTACTTTACATTTTTACATTATGTTTTAGTTTATATTTCTCAGTTAATCTCCCCAGCAATTCTGTATAACAAATTATTCTTTCCATTTCACATTAAAGAAAACTGAAGTTTGTGGAAGCAAAGTGACTTATCTTTGATTACGTGTTAGGACGGGATCTAGAATTCAAGCTTGGGTAAATGTTCTGTAGGAACACAAAAGAAACGTGTATTCTGCTGTTGTTGAATTGTAATCTTCCATAACTCTCAATTAGTTCTAGTTGTTTTATAGGTTATTCAGAATTTTAATATGCTTAGTAATTTGTTGTCTGCTTATTCTCTCACTGAGCAAAAATGTGCTAAATTCTTCAACTATGATTGAATATTTGTCTATTTCTTCTTTTAGTTTTGAGAACTTTTTGCTTTACATATTTTGGGGTTATGCTGTTGGATGTACATTTAGGATTGTTATGTCTTCCTCTTGAAATGACTATCTCTAGTAATATTCTTGTCTTGAAGTCTGTTATGTCTGCTACTGTATCTGATGTTGTATCTATGCAATTCACATTACACGATTGTTCTCCAGAGACTATTGGAATGATACAGACCTTCTCCAAATGGCAGAACAAATCAACTTTTGATAATATATGGATGAGTCATTTGCTGAAAATTGTAAGTTCCAGGTCAAATTTCTTTTGGCTTCTAGCATACCACTAGCTGGCTTTCAACACAAGCCAGTTGAGAATACAAACTCGTTCTGAAAAGCCAACTCATAATTAGAAAGTTAATTTGCTCACCCTCAAAGTCACATAATGAATACCAAAGCCAAATATAAATTGCTTTTGTATTGTCCTTTATTTTGGACTATTTATCTCCTTGATTCTTTTATTAATGTAGATAATTAAGAGTTGGGTATATAAGAATGGTAATTTTAGTCTTCTCCTTATCTAAATAGAGCCATTATTAGCACCCATCTTTGACACAGCATCCATCATATATTTGGAGTTAGGCATCTTCGTGGTGGATGAATGAAGGAATGTTTCAGACATTTGCAGTAGGTGGGGTTGGACCAACTTTGAGAATGAAGTCATTTGTGAAGATGGGGAAAGTGGTGGTAAAGGGTACTATCTGGGTGCTAAGAGTTGGCAGTGAATTTCCACTGCTATCAGCTCTCATCACAAAGGCTGGATGAGTATTCCCAATCTGCCCAAAGGTCAAGCTATTGCCCAAATAGATAACAAAGAAACTTAGCTCAGGAAATCTCCAAGTAGTTGGTCAGGGGACATCAAAATTTTATTTGGTACAATTTCCAGCCAACTACTTTAGTCAAGCCATCAATGGTCAAGGATGATGGCAGAAAAATTGTCAGTGCCCTTCCTTTCCCTTATTTGTTCAAAGTAATGCCTTACATTCACCTTTATTCAGAAATTTCAATTTCTGTATTTTTCTCCAGCCACATAGTTATCAAGTAATACTCCATAAATCATAAGACTGTGGGAGAAATTAAAAACAGGACCTATTCACAGAGATGTTAAGAAACCCAAGCCTGGATGGTTGGATGGTGATGGGGGAAAAGCTGGTTGCACTGTATTTCTCAGCCTAATATAAGAGATACCACCTCTCCGTGAAAATGTTCAGTGGATGCGGAAGCCCCCACTCCACTTCTGAAACATTCAGAGGCTTTTTAGTACCTGTAGCTTTATTGATGAGACTGTCTTTAAACCTGTAATCTTCACTAAACAGCAGCTTCGGATAGAAAGCTCTGTTGAAACAATGAAGCCTGCCCATAATCCATCCCTTTCTAAAAATTTGAAAGGTGGGTTTCAAAATACACAGCGAATGTGGCCATTAATTTAACTTTTCGTCTAAGAGCAAGAGTCAAAGGTAATAAAGATCCAAATTGTTCAATGCATGCAGAATCTACAAGTGGGAATGCATCTCCCTTATGTGAATGCATTCATTTGCATTCTTATTAACTGAACAGAATCTTATGGGAATTTTTCTATACAGTCTGGTTGGGAAACAGAAACGGAGAGCTTGTCCTGTTTCATCATGCACATGCTGTTTCCATGCAGTGGAATCAAGGTGAATGATTTGGGTTTATAAAGAGCCAATATCCACCGTGATTTATTAAGGATCTCCCAGGTAGGACTCCAGGGGCCGTGGCTGTGTCAGAGTCATGAAACTCAAGAGTCTTATTCCCACATCGATTGCTAGTTTTCTAAAGTATCTTACGCATGGGCATTTCCACACAACAGTCTGCTTTTCTGGTGTTTGAAATAAAAGAACTTACCAAATTGAGTGATTTGGGGGTTGTTGGGAGGTGCACAGGACTGGCTATTAAAGCTGTGCTTATGTTCTAGCAAATCTTCCTCCCAAATCATTATTGATTTGCCACATCCTGAGGCAGTTACACATTCACAGAAGGTTGATATCAAGCAAAAGTGAATCTCTCTCATTGTTTTTCATCTGACTGCTGTTCTCAGTAATTTACTCACTCATTTTCACTTTATAGAACCTGTATAAGTCAAACCAGACCCTTCCACACCATCCTCCCCTCATTCAGGGTGAAATTAACTAGAATTCTTCTTTTACACATTATGTTTTTGCTTACATGTCTCCACCTTAGCAACTTCTATACCCCACATTCTTTCAATAATTACAACTACATAAAAATCTATTTATATTTTTAGGTTTATTTATATTCATTCATTCATTCATTCATTCATCCATCAGATATTTGTTGAGCACCAGCATAGCATGTGGCTGACACTGTTTGATGTATGGACACATGATGAAAAAGCCAGTGTTTTGTGGCATCCTGTTAATTATCCCAACTAATGTCTCTTGAATCCAACCATGCTCATCCCTGCTGTCATTATCCTTACCTAGTGTTCTCTCTAGACTTCTGCAGTGGCCTCTCCACTGATCTTTCAGCATCCATCATGGTCCTCTGCCAATCTAATCCCCACATTGCATGCAAAATGAACCTTCCAGAATTCAAAACCGATTCTGTTGCCTACCTCCCAGTTTAAAACTGTCTAATGACTTCCTATTGCTCTAAAATAAAGGAAAAAAAATCTTCAAACATGACAGTAAAGACCCGCATGATTTTTCCTTGCCTATTTCTTCAACCCTGCCTTTGGCCTCATCTCCCTGTCTCTTGGTGATTGGCTACTCTTACACACCACGTTCCCTCTTACTACAGGGCCTTTGAACTTACTGTTCCTACTCCTTCAAATGGCTTTTCCACCCCCATGCCTGTTAATTCAGACCTCAGCACCATTGCCCCAACCTTAGGGAAGTCCTTTAAAAGCTTCCTGATCTGGCCCATTCCCCATCTGTTGGCTCTGATAGCACTCAGTCCTTCTCCTTTTGTACGTCTCACAAAATTCCTACTCAACACTTGTTGGTGTGGTCATTCAGTTACTGTTTCCCCCATGAGATTATGAGCCTCATGAAGGCAGGGACCAGGTCAAGCTGTGTCCTCCTCTGTACCCCCAGTGTTTAGAACAGTGTCAGGTACCTAGTACGTATTCCACACATTCTTATTGATTAATGAATATTTGATCTCACCAGAGTTAGAATCTGAATTCAAGGATGGCAGATAGATGTGGCCATCAGGAGCTGCATAAGTTCTCTGAATTTGTATGCAAACATTTTTATGATTATAGATTTTTTTTTTCTTAGAGTTCTTAGCTTTCATCAGGTTCTAAGAGGAGAAAGTGATTTTAAAAAGTTAATAAGTACTTGAGGGAGACTCTGAGATTTTATTTTTGTTTGTTTTATCACCCTTTAAGACTGAGCTACTCACACAACTTTTTTTTTCATCAGTAACATGGCATAATATTTATGAAGGCCCAGAAGAACTGTGCTCAGTAAAAACATTAAGTAAATTCAGAAACACCAGGAGTTGCTATGAATTTGAATGAGAATTCAACTTGAATTTGTTGCCTTGAGTTTTTTCCTTAAAGAGCAGAGACCTGGCTACAAACGAGAGGATTAGAATGTAGAGAGAGGATGATGGGTATAGACTTATTGCTAAGATTCAGTGGTCCAGTGGGAATCCGGGGCTGTTGGAAGTTAATGCAGAGTGACAGATTGATGCTTTGAGTAGATTTTTTTTCTCACACAAACAAGTCTCTAATTAAAGCATTTTATGTTTATATAGTTGTCACATCCAATAATTTAAAATTATCCTAATTTAAAACAGCATTTAAGAAACTCTAATTAGACTGTTAATATTATGAATTTTCAAGTACTCATGTTCTCTTTCCTTGATTAAAATAAAGGAAAAAAATTCCCCCGTGTCAGCCAGCCACCTGATCCTCGAGGTGATAGTTAACTTAAGGTGAGCATATGGCATAGACATTCTGCAAATGGGTGGAAAAATCCTACATTCCTTACTCACTTTCTCATTCAAGTCAGGGAGCAAATTATTAATTTCCTCGAGTAGTTGTGTTCATGTCTTAAAATATGAGAAGAGTTTAGCTTTAAGAGATTCACAAATGTCAGTAGCTCCCCAAGAGTTACTGATTTAAAAATCTGTTCCTCTAAAAAGAAAAAAGCAGGGGGAAACAGTAAACACAACAGGAAAAAAGATCAAGATGAATTTGTTTCAATATTGTGATTTAAAATGAAAGTTGGAATAGATTTGATGTCTCTCTATATGGAGAGGGAGGCCATATTTTTTTTCTTGATTACAGCACCCAAAAGAAATGTGGATAGTTAGCAGTCAGTTTAATTTCCATCATTTTAACTGAAAAAGTTGTGCCAATTAAGGATGCCTGAAGCTCTCCAAGCTCAGAACATTTTTGCTAGTACTTTTTCTTCAATTATTCTGAAGCACTAAATGTAAAAACAAATCTCTTAGACTACCACGGGGCTGGAAAATCAAGAGGTGAAAAAGAGAGCCAGTGACAAACCACACCAAAGCATAGGGGGGCCACCTTCCCGATTCAAGCACGAGGCAGTGTTCCCGCAGGAAAGAGTCTTCCAATGGAAAGTGAGGGGGACGCATCCCCATCCCTTATCACTCAGTGGTTTCATTCTTTGGAATATCCCCAGGAGAAAATCTCAAGCTTGTACAACTGGAGATATGTGCAAGATGGTTCATAGCATCTTTGATCACGGTGCAACTTTAGAAAACAACCCAGATGCCCAGCAGTGAGACACTGGATGAATCAGTGGGGAGTATTCATACAAGGGCATATTAAGCAATAGTCAAAACAAACAACTACAGGGTGACCCTAAAATATGGGTAGATCTTGGTGATGTACTACTAAGTGAAAAAGGTAGTTCCCAACATATTATGGCATGTTATCCTTTTTTTAAAAAAAGATTATTTATTTGAGAGAGAGAGAGAGAGAGCATGAGCAGGGAGAGGGGCAGAGGGAGAAGGAGAGAGTGAATCCCAAATCCCAAGCAGACTCCCCCTGCCCCTGCCCTGGCTGAGTGCAGGGCCTGACAAGGGGCTTGATCCCAGGACCCTGAGATCATGACCTGATCCGAAATCAAGTCAGTCGCTCAACTGGTTGAGCCACCCAGGTGCCTGGGCATGATATCCTTTTTATTAACTTGAAAACAACTAAAATGGATGCGAGTAAACTGTATACAAAGACAAGCAATGGAATGATGGGTGTGGAACTTAAGACCATGGTTACTTTGGGCAGGTGTGGGAGAAGGCAGGAATTTGAGATAAGACATGACTAGTTGTAGCATATCTTTAAGGTCCTGGTTTTGTTTTGAGTGACAGGTTTGTAGGTCCTTATTACATTGTTAAAAATAACTAAAGCAAGTGGCCATGCATGAACCAATGGTGAATGTGTGTCTTGAACTATACGAACCAGTTTAGAGAAGAAAACACCCAAAAAGGATACTTTCTGAACTTCTGAAGTTGAGACTGTGTCAGAGTTGAGGAAGGAACTTGAAAGATTCTGTCAAGTTACTTACTATTGGTTTTCTTTCATGAGAAAACAAATTGATTCACTAAAATACAGAAAGTGAAACTTCACAAAATTCAGAGACGGGAAAAGAACCATGAGACAAGTTAAAAACATAAGATTATTTTTCCTGGAAGAATAAGAGAGAATGAAAACTGGGGACCGGACGTTCTATTCTTAGGGTCATCTCAAACTCACTTCTTTTATGTAAGCTTAGTATTTTTGAACTCTTATAAAGAATTTTAACCATGTGCACAAGTGGAACAGTGTAATAAACCCCCATCTGTATGCATGTCCCAGATTCAACAGTTATTATTTTAGGAACACACTATACTTTTACTTGCTACTCCATATCCCTTCCCTGGTTTTTTGGAAGTGAATTCTAGATATCATATTATTTTTACAGGTAAATATTACAGGATATATCTCTAAAAGACAAGAACTCTTCTTAAACATAACCAAAATACTGTCATCATGCCATTCCTAAAAACAACAATAATTTCTTTAATAGCACTGAAGAACCAGCCAGTGTTTATTATTTGCAGTTTGTTTGAAACAGAACCCAAACAAGATCTCTTGAGTATTTTTAAATCTGCATTTCTGGTCCATTTTCTTTCCTTGCATTTTTATTTATATTTGTTGAAGAAGCTCAGTCCTTTGTCATATAGTTTCCCAATAATGAACTTTATCGCGTCTGTGTGGTGTATTGTAACTTGTTTCTTTGTCCTCTGCGTTTCCTGAAAATTAGTAGTTCAGTCTAAAGGGTTAAACATATTCAGGGTCCATTTTGGCAAAACTACTTTACAGATAGTGATGTGTACTTCCACTAGGAGGAAAGTAATGTCTAATCATCTCTCCTTTTGTAATGCTGGCAACCACTGGTGATCATGAGTTAATTCATTAGGTGATATAGAATAATGATCTTTTAATTTAATCATCACTTCGTTTATTATTCTGAAATCATAAGCTGAAATCATTCTATAAAGAGAAAATTTCCCTTGTTAATAATGGTTATCTTGAGGTAATTCCTAAGCATTCTCGAAGTGGAATGAATAAATTTTTAGTATCATTACAAATTCATGGATTTAAACAAATTGTCATTCAAACTGTTCACTCTTCGGCCAGTAGGAGCATATTCAAGTGGTTCCTGAGTCCTTTTGCTGTCATGCTAGTCGTCTTTAACAGTTTGTTTTCAGTCATAATGTTTATTCGAGGCATGTGAATATCTCCTGCTCCAGATTTAGAATCAGCCTCTTCTTCAATGAGCTTTGGTTTCTTTTAGTGAGAAATGATATTTAGAGAACATAGTGTAGGAACTAAACTATGCTGTTGGATTGGTCATTTTTGCATGCCTGTTCAGTGGAGAATGATGTGATATAATTTTTAAAAGAAAATTCATTATGAGTTTGTACTGAAACTTCAAATCTTATTCAGGACTACAGGGTTTTTACTTAACCTCATCAAGCTACATCTAAATCTACTTCCAGCCTTGCCTAAATTCCCATTTTTCAGGACTCTGCCGGTATTATTCATTTGCTTTGTCTCACGTTGCCATTCATAACAGTTTCAGAATAACGATATCAATCCCATTTCCAATGATAAATGAAAACCATCAAAGATGTCTAATAGTCCTTTTTGTCCTTAGGGTACAAGGCACTGGGGGGTATAGTCAAATTACTTGTTTTCTGATTTCGAAACAAGGTTTTGCCACCAAATAGATTTATAGTTGGGGTCATTTATTTCATTTTAATTTTAAGTTAAAACCGTGTGGCTCTTGTAACTGGCACTGTTTTTTTTTCACCTGCTTTTATTTTGGAGTTCATAGGGATAGCTTATCACTTAGTTTCCTAGTAGACGGAATTTTTCTTTCTAAATAATAGTTGCTCTGTTGGCAGTATCTACTAAAGCTGAATATATGCACGCACTATGATCTAGCAGTTCTACTCTTAAACAGTCAACAGAAAGACATATATATATTCATCAAAAGACTCATACTAAAAGGTTCATGGGCCAAAACTTGAAACTACTGCAATGGCCATCAGTAGTAAAATGAATAAATAAGTTGTGATATAGTCACACTCTGGATTTCTATACAGCAATAAGACTAAGTGATCTACAGCTACACACAATAATTCAGGTAAATCTCACAAACATGATTTTGAGAAAAGAAGACAGACACAAAAGAATATATGTTGTATGATTCCATTTATATAAAGTGTAAAAAAAAAACAACCCAAAAAACCCTTAGTCTGTGTTAGAGGTCAGGATACCTTTTGGTGAGTAGTTTCTGGAAGGAGACATAAGGGAGCTTCTGTGGGTGTTGGTAATATCTATTCCTTGATCTCAGTGCTTGTTACATGAGCATCATCAATTTGTGAATATTTATCAATCTGGACACCTGAATTTCATATATGTATATTATACTGCAATTAAAAATGAAATTAGCTGCTTCATAGCCATCTTCATGGCTTTATCATATAAACATACTTTTCTTCTAATTTAAGTACAAAGAATGATGATAAGAAATAAATGACTATGAAACATTAAATAATAAATACATGTGTCCATAGTGATAGTTCAATTAAGGAGTATGAGGCAGAACTCTTCTTTATAGATTAATTCCAGTTAATAAATGAGAAAAGAGTGATAGATTTAGAAAGCATTATTTTACAGCCACCAGTATAGTAATCAATATACACAAGGATGGGATCATCAGCTGTTGCTAAAACCAATGGATAAAATACCCACCAGCCTCCCTCCTGTTCTCACAGATTACGTATCAATTTCCAAGGGGGAGGAGACACCTTTACAATGGTGCGATTTGTTAGTTACTACCTTATGGAAGGGATCAAACTTACATAGAGCTTGATATCGATATTTGACATTGAAATGATATTTGTCCCAGCAATGAGATGAGTTGATATGTGGCATCAGATGGAAAGCACTGGGATGTAGCTGTATACAACTGTACTGATGTAACATTTTTGCCAATATGTTTAACCTGCATCAAATCATGGAGAAACAGATAAATCCAGACTTTTGTACATGCCACCAGACAACTAGCCTCATCTCTTCAAATGTCAATGTCAGTGTCATAGAAGGAAAACAAAAGGTAGAGGGAATGTTAAGGTGATGGGCTACCAGATTTAATACATGATCTGTTATTTAAAGAAAATCACTGTAAGAGCATTTGGAGGACAATTACAGGAAACTGAACATGGATAGCATGCTATTTAGTATTATTCTTTCAATGTTAAATGTCTTAGGTATGATACTGGTATTGTAGTTATATAGGAGAATGCTCTTTTTCTTGGAGATGAATGCTTAAGTCCTTAAGAGTGAAGTGCTGGGATGCCTGCAACTCACTTTCAGTGGTTCAGCAAACATTAGCACATGCACACACCCAGGCACAGATGTTGCAAATAGTGTGAACTTGGTGAGGTAGTAAATTAGTAATTGGTGATGGATAAATAAAGGTGAAGGTTCTACAAGGATTGATTGTGCTATTTTAAAAATCATATATTAGGTTTCACATTTTACCAAATAAAATGTTGGAGAAAAATTGTGCACGTGGATAGTTAAAGTGATTTTTCTTAATTTAATTCAACTTAGTAATAATAAGTACCTAATGTGCTCTGGGAAGCATTATTCTTTGGGTGTTTTATAGTAAACAAAAAACAATATGTGCTATGCAGTAATGGGTTAATTCAGCAGATTTGGGGTGCTTAAATCTTACACATTCCAAAGAAAGAACTAGACCTTGAGTAACTTCTGGGAGATAACCTCTGAGCCCTTGGAACATCCTGCCTGATAGTATCTTTGTATATTTGAGACCTTGAACCAGATTAGATAGTCTATGCTAAAAATGTGATTTATGGTAAATGCCTGTTTTTGTTTGCCTGCGGTCCTGAGCCATGCTACATCATTTTGCCCTTGGCTGGAGACTGAGTAGTCAAGGTCATGTGGGTTCTCCGTGCTTACATTTTCATAGACACCAAGGCTTGTGTAATCTCCCCTAGTTAGCAAAACTTTGTACCTGTTGTCACACATGCTAGGAGAATTAAGCACCATCCATGAAACTTCACTGAGAGAAGTTATATGAAGTTCCCATCTGGTTTCTGCTGGAGTTTGCCTATGTGCTTTTGCATTTAGTCTCTACCCTTTCCTTGTAATAAACCTCAGCCACAAGTATAACAGGCTCTCTGAATTCTGTGAGTCCTTGTAGCAAACCATGGAACCTGTAGGCAGATCTGAGGACTCTTGGCGCACCTGCCCTCTAGGAAATTTTAGTCAAGCTGGGGAGTCCAGCAAAGTAGCATGGACAATGCCAACTCAATTGCTGTCCAAGGACAAGAAGGCAGTTCTTTGGGAAACTTGGAGCATTACCATAACTTGTTCTGAAAGTCAAGGGAGGCTCCTAGAAAAAAAGTAATGTAGCTGTCCAATTTTTCCAGCACCATTTATTGAAGTAACTGTCTTTTCCCCATTGTATGTTCTTGGCTCCTTTGTCATAGATTCATTGACCATGTAAGTGTGGATATATTTCTGAGCTCTCTCTTCTGTTCCATAGGTCTATGTGTCCATTTCTGTGCCAATGCCATACTGTTTTTACTGTAGCTTTGTAGTATATCTTGAAATCTGGAATTATGATACCTTTAGTTTTGTCCTTCTTTTTTCAAGATTGCTTTGGCTATTCAGGGTCTTTTGTGGTTTCATACAAATTTCAGTATTATTTGTTTCAGTTCCATGAAAAATATTTTGATAGAGATTGAACTGAATCTATAGATTGCTTTGGGTAATATAGGCATTTAAACACTATTAATTCTTCTGATATATGAGCATGGAATATCTTTCCATTTGTTTTGTCATCTTCAATTTCTTTTCAACAACATTTTATAGTTTTTAGAGTACCAGTCTTTGTCTCCGTGGTTAAGTTTATTCCTAGGTATTTTATTATTTTTGGTGCATTTGTAAATGGACTTTTTCTCTTTCTGCTACTTTGTTATTGTGTATAGAAATGCTACCAATTTCTGGAAATGAATTTTCTATCCTGCAACTTTACTGAATTCATTTATTAAGAAGTTTAAAATTTTAAGTGGTTGACTTGTTAATCTTTTCCTTTATGGATTTTGTACTTCCTGAATGGCTTACATTATAAAATTATAAATGAATTAGTTTGTGATTTTATTATCTATCCCAAGATTATAATTTTATAATTGTACTTTAAAATTTTAGGTATTTAAATATACATAACTCATTTTAATGTTGGGTGGAAGAAAGAGGCCCAATACAGATTTTCTAAATAGAAAATTATATCATGTGCTAATTAAGTTTTATCTCTTTTTAAATGTTCATATCTCTTATTTTCTTTCCATGTCTTATAGCATTGGCTGGGTCTTTCAGGACAATGCTGAATAATTCTGGTGATAGTGATCATTCTTGTTTTGTTCTGACTTTAATAGCAATACTTCTAAAATTTCAGTATATGAAATTTACTGTAGGCTAATACCTTTCCTTAAGTTTCCTTTTCTTTTTACTTTATTAAAAGTTCCTTTAATAAATAAATAAATATGGAATTTTATCAAATATTTTTCTGTCATTTGTTGAGAGGATGATAAGGTTTTTCTTCTTTACTCCATGTTGGAAATAACATTAATGAATTCCTTAATGTTGAAATGTTCTTGCCCTCCTAGAATAAAATCTACTTTCTTGGGCTTTATTATTCTTTTTTTTTTTTTTTTTTTTTTTTTTTTAGAGATTTTATTTATTTATTCGACAGAGATAGAGACAGCCAGCGAGAGAGGGAACACAAGCAGGGGAAGTGGGAGAGGAAGAAGCAGGCTCACAGCAGAGGAGCCTGATGTGGGGCTCGATCCCGTAACGCCAGGATCACGCCCTGAGCCGAAGGCAGACGCTTAACCGCTATGCCACCCAGGCGCCCCTTTATTATTCTTTTCATACAATCAATTTATTGTCTTATTTAGGATTCATCATCTATATTATTACATAAGATGGTTCTTCATTATTCTTTTGTTCTGCTATTATTTTATTTTGGTTTCAGGAAAATTTAGCCTTGAAAATTCCTTGGAAATAGTTCTCTCTCTTTTTTTTTTTCATGCTTTGGAAAAATTAAGTAGCATATGACTCATCTTTAAATTGTCTGGTACTGATACCATTTTGGAGGTCAAGTTATATCCCAGAAATGTGAGGGAACTTACTGTTTAAACATGCTACTCTTTTTTTACTTGCAATCTCCCCCCACCCAATGTGAAATATTTCTCCAAGTTTTTCCAAAGACAACTACACTGAGAATGAAGTTTGCATTTAGTAAATCCTCCAGGTATCAAGACCTACTGTCCTTAGAAGGCAGTGGGGAGTTATAAGTAGCAAGAACTCTTTGTTCCCTCACCTGCTGAAATTTTAAACCAAGGCCTTTATTTATGTATTGAACATGAGTGAGCATATGTTTGAGTGCAATTTACCCTTAGCATATAAAGTCACATCTGGAATCAAGTTAATAGTGCCACATTTGCAGTCCATTATAGAGAGGTGTGAGCCTCCTCTTATAGATGAATGCTCTAGCCAGTTCCCCAGTGAACACGCTCAGTAATTTGTCTCTGTTGAGAGTAGCTCTTTGTCTCTATTTACTTACCTAATTCCTTTACTCTTCTGAGAGAGAAAAGAGGTCACTTTATCTTTCTTTTTTTTCTTTTGCAGTTTGGTGAATGTTGCTATATAATTTTTTTTTCATTTTGGACTAATGTATAACTACTTTTATTATTATTTCATGGGTATTTAGTTTGGGAGGGGAGACAATTTATACCAGCCAGCTGCATATGTATGACCTACCATCCTGGTTTCAGCAACTTTAAGGGTAGAGTCTGGTGACCAAAGCAGCAAAGTTTGATTCCAAAATGGCATTTGCTTAGGGAGCCACATCCCTCAGATTAGGATTGTCCTACTCTTTCCCACAGAGCCTGTTATCCAGCTGCCCACTGGACCTTGCTTCCCTTGATTACTGCCCCCCCCAGCCTGTCCTCAGCACTATATTAATCTGTATTCTTCAGAATTATTGTCACTCATTGAATTGTCAAATTCATTTGTTTGTACCTTTTCATTATCTGTCTCTCCCTTAAAATGTAGGCACCATGAGACAAGTGACTTTGTTGATCTTACCTCCATTGCAATCCCAGGGGCCCAGATCAATGGAACACTCAATAAATGAGTATAGGTGATGGCCAGATCAGCACCAGCTGTCCCCCAGAGAGGCCCTCATATGGCAGCAGGGTCCCTGAGGTCTCCCACTGAGTAGGGCAGGTCATTGACTCCCCTAAGGCTTTTGTCATGTGAGGGTGTCTTTGGACTTCCCAGGCAGGGAATGTTACCTATCAGTGTTCTGGAGAGCAAGTGGAAGCTTTCCCAAAGAGTTTACCTTAAAGAGGAAGAGTGACATCTGCAGTCTGCTCATGTGTCCTTGAAAAGTGGCCTGCCTGTCATGTTTACCTATCTCTTCATTCACCATTCTAAGCTTTTCATGTACTAAAGTGTAGCTGAGTGCAATAATAGTTGTTAGTGTCATATAATCAGAGGCATGGTTTTGACAGGGAACATTCCATACCTGTCTTTGATTACTTGGGTTAGCTTAACCTCAATTAAGGAAATGGAGCATTCACCTGATGAATTCAAGGTGGGCAGATGGAGCTGACACAGCTGTCTGGGATGCCAGGTGGAGGGAGGGAATTTAGACCCAAGTGAGAACAACATCTTCTCAGTTAGCAAATGTGCCATCTGCTCCTCTATGATTGTTTTTAAAAGGAGGCACTTTAACTCTTTCAGGGAACAGCTTTCCAGGACAGCCGCTGGTATTCAAGTCACCTGAAGGAATGTGAACGGATTTCAAGGGAGCAGTGTATTCCCTTTTCACTGACGTGAGCAGGAAAAGAACATGGAGCAGCGCGTGTGCACATGGAACAGGTCAAGACTCACTTGACACCTGTGAAGAGGCCAGTAAAAGTAAGAGTTGTCTCATTTTTGATGGGAAGCTAAGGTAGCCAAGCCAAAGACCTGGTCTGTGTGATGTAAAACCGAATGCTGGGGAGGGAGGGACACATAACCAGGTGGTTTCAGTTAATTCTGGAGAATCTTCACGAACAAGTGGTAGTACAGTTTTCATTTTGCTCTGTTGCTGTGTGTTGCTGCTCAGCCATTTGGAGTGGAATTTTCCACCTGAACCAATAGATTAACACATGTTTATTCAGCTAATTCGTTGTGCTTTTTTGTGTCACCTGCTATTCCTTTCAGCAAACTGTGTATTTAAATAAACCTTTGTGTTAGGTACTATTAAAGACACAAGGGCAAATAAGATAAAGCTTCTCTGTGTCACGTGTTTTGCCTAGTGGAGGAATCAGACACATGCATAAATAATTCTAACACACAATGAGATTTTGGCAATTTCTGAGAGCTCCTTCTCTGTGTGCTTTGGTGTTGTCTGAATCTGGGCTAAAGAGTGAGATGGGAACTCCATCCTTTTCTGATTGAATTTATTCCTGCCACTCCATCTTAAATTCTTTAACAGACTTCAACTTATCTAAGTCCCAAGTTCCCTGCTTCAACAGCTAGAATAGAAAAAAGGTAAGTTCTGGAGGTGGGGGAGGGATGTACAAATTGGGAAGAGGGATAAGGAAAGCTGCATATATAGAAAGACTAGCTGATATAAGAAAAGGGGTCTTAAAGTCATTTAGTCTTCAGGTTGATTCTGAGGAAACAAAGATGGTTGTGCTGTGGGGGAGACACACAGGGTGAGCGGGAAGGCATGTGGCCCAGAGAGGTGGTGCATTATGGGAACGAGGAGCAGGACTCTGATTAGTTCTCAGTCTTGGAAGGGGGGGCTGGCTCCTATTAATCCCTCTTTCCATTTACTGGATTGCAGAGGAGTGTGGAACTGAGCAATATATGCACTTGAGTCTGATGAGTGCTCTTTTGAAATTTTGGAATCTCGTGGCAAGCCAGTGAAGGGGTGGGCATGGCGGTCCTTTTCCTTAAGGACCACTGCTGGTGGGAAGCGCAGGAACACTGTGCCATAAAGAATTCTTCTGCCAGTCTTTCTTCCCTGTGAATGATTTCCTGTTCTGTTCATACAATCCTCACATTTGCACCTTGTTTGCTTTGTTTGTTTTCTGCTGCCGTGGGTGGTATTTCCTGTGCTTTGGTCATGGAGGTGGTTTTTAAAAACTTGTTCCTGTGGTCAGACTGAAGTCTGAGCTGAAAATGAATCTTCCTTTTGGCAGAAATACCTTCTATGTAGCACTTCTCCATCATCCTCTTGTTGACAACCAATCCAGAGTTTGCTGTTTATCCTGTTCTCTTCCTATTTTTATCTGAGCCATATTTGAAAAAGTCAAAATGTTTATATATACAGGAGAAAGACAATAATAGCAGTAGCCCACACTCACTTTCCTCAGCTGTTATTCCCATGCTTTGTACACAATTTTTAAAAAAGATTTACTTACTTATTTTATGGGGGGAGGAGGGAGACGGTGCGCATGGGGTGGGAGGGGCAGAAGGTGAGGGAGAATCCCAGGCAGACTCCTTGCTGAGCTCAGAGCCCAATGTGGGGCTCAATCCCACGATGCTGAGATCATGACTTTAGCTGAAATCAAGTCAGATGCTCAACTGACTGAGCTGCCTGGGTGTAGAATTCTTTGATATGGAAAGCTCTGGAGGACAATGGTAACATAGACACCACCCATGTGACTGGTTAAGCTGTGGTATACTAGGGTGGATTAGTGTCTCAGGATTGTGTCTCTGGAAACATGGGGCTAGGTCTCTGCCAGCCCTTGCCTTGCCCACCGGAATGTGGCTGATTGATTATTCTGAGCTGGACACCTGGCCAACACTGAGGAAATACAAATCTTTCTTTTATAAACTAAAGTTCATAATCTAAGAGAGGATTATTGGTTAACAAATGAGTAATCTTTACAGCTCCTAGGAGGGTCCTGGAACTTGTTCTGCTGAGGTCCTGGAGGGGAAAGCTGAGTGAGGAAATGTCTGATGGGGAAAAGAGAAAAAGAAGAGGGGAAAAGAGAGAAAAGGAAAAGAAAAAGGAAAAAGAGACCTGAGTTTCTGTTCTGAGACCTGAGTTTCTGTTCTGTTTTCTTCTTTTCTTCCTCTTTCCCCTTAGGCCTGTGCTGTCTCTTTGTAGTCTTCTTCCCCGTCCAACTTCTTTACTTCTAGACTAGTTCCTCATCTTTTATCTTGTGCATATATCTAGCCTCTCTTTGCTTTTCCAGTTTGTCACTTCTGCCCATTATCACCATTATCACCAGCCAGCCCCACTGAAGCAGACTCTTTTCTCAGAATGGTTTCCTGTCTTCTTTGTTCCTTTGGTGGAGGGGCATCTTCTGCATTCTCTGTAGTGTTAGGGAGACTGTCAGTCATTGGAACCCACCTTTTGCAGGATGGTCGATGAGAGTAACTCATCCCTCTGGCCAAAGAGTTTGGTTCAGGGATGGATGTGTGACCATTTGACCCAAAGAGAGTGATCAAAGTCTTCCTTGGAAGTGGTTGTAGAGAAGGAAGTTCTTTGGAAAAAGAACTAAACTGGGCTAGGGAAAAGCCTATCATGGCCATTTTCTCTGACACTTAGGGGGCTGCTCTGGAATGTAAAGCCAAGAATTAAAAACAGAGCTATGGATGGAAAAGGAGAAATAGCTTAGACTGGATTCCTGGATCTCTACTCATAACTAAAATCCGTTCAACACCTGAATTTCCCAAATACAGGATCTAAGAAATATCCTTTATGTTTAAGCTAGCCTCCGTTGGGTTTCTGTTATGAACTGATGAGCACCACAAAGATCAAATGACCAGCCAAGTAGTAGAGCTTTTTAGAAGTTTCCTCAGTTTAACTAGAATTGGTTCTCATTAGTTGCTATCAATGGAATCTCAACCAATACTCTAGGAAAGTGATGTATTTGGAGACAACCGCCTAAACTACCATGGCCAGTGCTCTACATTGGTGTTGTCCAAGTCTCAAATACAATCCCATGGGTTGTTTATAAGGATTGTTTAACTGGCCTCTTGTCCACTCTCATCTTCTTCATTTACATAACTCATTATTTGTGTTAGATTTTGCCTGTTAATACCACTATCCCTGCTCTTCTTTTCCTTTTCTTTGCATTCTGGGGTTAAAAGCCTGGAAATTAAATTCCTCAAAGTCCTAATCAGCAGGGTTCCAGTTCGATTCGGTCAATGAGGGTCACTTTGGGGAGGTCCAGACGGCTTCTGGAAGGTTCAAGCCAGTCCTCTGTAACATCAGCTATGGAAAGGCGTGTGGGTGTCAGCAGGTGGCAGATGTGAGTTTTTGTGAGTGGTTTTTGGGGTCCTCCTGAAAGTCACTTCAGTAGGGCAGGCAACTGACATCATTGGGTGGCAGCTTCCCACTGTTTCTAAGCATCTGCCCAAAGACTGACTACTGGAGCTATAGGTAGCTGAAATCATGGGCTATCCTCGATTCCTGACTTTCCTGATTTCCTGAAAGCCAGCAGCCCTCCTGATCATTGTCCTTGCAGCCCTCCCAATGTTTTGGAAGCCTTCAATTTCCTGTGTTTAATCTTTTCTTAATTGAGTGTCTTCTGTATTTCTGACCAAGCCCTGACCACATCATTTTATTATCTTGTATTATGATACAAGGACTTGATTACTTGTAGAAAGATCAAGAAAGATCATGTGGTGATGGTCAAAATTATCATCCTTCAATTCTAAAAATCATGAAACCACTACTGTCTCTTTTACTGCTGGAGTGGAAGTATTTATCAAATCTAATCCACTCTGAAAGGCCTGAGAGGAAATAATCTGCTCCATTATCCACTCAGAAGGCTAAGTCTCTTTAGGAGGTAGTATTCTAAGTGTTACTTGTCTGGATGGGAAGAACTCATCGTGCATATCTTCTGAATTCTAGTTGTAAATGAAGGGGAAGAGGGCCATTAGCCAAAATTGCAAATTAAAAAGGCAGTGCTCTGGCTTTGGGGATTTGATTGGTCCAACTGCTTAGAAAAGTGGAATCTTCTGGTTTCTCTTTAAGGGCTTTGCTGAATCTTGCCTTTGAATGTCATGAACATGCCATTGCCATCTTTTGGCTATTTCTAGAATGTTTAAACCAGAGTAAGTTAGGCTATGTTGTGGTTATAAATAACCCCAAAATTTCAGGAGTTTAACCTAATACAGGTTTATTTTTCACTCCTGCTACTGCTGGTCTACTGTTGCCGTGGTAGTTCTCCTGGGCAGCATTTCTTCCAGCAGTGGTGCAGGGATCTAGGTTCTTTCAGTGGTGAGATAATGCTACTCTCAAACCTTCACTGTCTCCACAGAAGGGGTGAGAGAGGGCTGGGATCACACAGAGGGTTTGTTTTCAGGCCTAGAAGTGGCAAATATCACTGCAACTTATATTCTGTTGGCTGGATCCCAGATTTAAGGTCCCAGTCTAACCACAGGGAGGCCTGGCAGTGTGGTCTTCCTGTGTTATTAATAAGCATGCAGGGGCGCCTGTATGGCTCAGTTGTTAAGCGTCTGCCTTCGGCTCAGGTCACTATCCCAGGGTCCTGGGATGGAGTCCTGCATCAGGCTCCCTGTTCCACGGGAAGCCTGCTTCTCCCTCTGCCTCTGCCCCTCCCCCTACTTTTGCTCTCTCTCTCTCTCTCTCTCTGTCTCTTCTCTCTTGCTGTCTCTCTGTCAAATAAATAAATAAAATCTTGAAGAAAAAAAAAAAGCATCCAGCTACTGGAGGCTGGATTCTGCCAGTGAGCCGTCCTTTCCATGTTCCATTTTGCTCTCACCTCACAAACCTCAGCATACTTAATTAAACATGATTTTCGCTCCTCACACGGTTCTTTCACTCATACTGTTTCCTTTGTCTAGATCAGTTGCATGCACCCTCATTTTTCTTACTTGAATGATGTCAGAATAAACACAGACCCTGTGTTTGTGTGTTGAATCCTATCGATGATAGCAATCAGTGATTTAGGTTCTCTGGTTATCTTCACTGTATTGCGAGAACAGGAAGGCTCACTCTGCTGCCTCTCGATGAAGCATTTCCTGGTCTCTCCATCCTCAGTATTCTTTTTGACTCTCTAGAACAAGTAGCAGCTATAGTTCATACTGGTGGTTCCCAAACTTTATATGCATCAGTATTACCTAAAAAGCGTATTAAAACAGAAATCGCCAGGCCCTTAGCCTAGAGTTTCAGATCTGGTTTGGTATGAGGTGGGGTCTGAGAATTTGCATTTCCATAAATTCCCAAGTGATGCTGATGTTTTGAGAACCACTGGTGGATACCAAATATTTTAGTGTGAAATTTTGTGTCATCTCGAATTATTTGCTATTTTTCTCACATTCAGAGCAATGCATTTGAGTACCTATTGTGTGCAAGACCTTATGCCACCTGGTGTTAGAGGTCATCAGTTATATCTCAAGGACATTGTTCTTATTTTTCATATTCTGTATCATGTTAGTAGGTACTCAGTATAGTAGGTATACTTATTAATTGATTGTAGACCTCTACTGTCTCATCTTTACTTAAGACGATGAATGATTTTCAGAATGAACATAGACTGTGTGCAAACATGGCATTTGGGACTGCTTACGAAAACTTGTGATGTAGTCTTTTGACCTCTGGGATTGTCTTAATGGGAACAAGGCAGCCTTACTATTATGTTAATATTCTAAAGCAATACAATAAACATGGCATGTGACTTGTTCAATTTCATGTCCTTGGAAATCCTTAGTCAAAGGTATTGCAGAAACATTATAGATAATAAGACCTGGCTCTTACTTAAAAGACATTTGACTTTACATAGCTATTAATGGAAGTAAGTTACAAATCCTCCAGAATATGTTTAAGTAACTAGATAAAGAGGCTCTGAGATTTTAGTTTTGCCCTAATACTTAGTGCCCAAAGGTGAATTTTACTCCCGAGTATTGATCCTGTTTTATTTTAATGTTCAGTATGTTTGCCATGGGATATTTTAGCTCCACAAAGGACCCATGTGTTGAAAGTCATGTAATGTTCCATAACAATATCAGCTACCTAGAAACGATGATTGTTCTGGTGATATTTAAAGTTGGATTCAGTTTCCTGAAGAATTTTACAACTAATTTTCTTATATGATATAAAATTTGGGGCTAATTTCACTTCAGTAGTAAAAATCAAATCTTATTTGCACTATTGATAGAAGTTGTAAATAATATGAATTTCATGGTCTACAAATTGTTTTAAGTTTCTTTGAAACATTTTTGGAGATGAGGCAGAAAACTTCATATTTGCACAATATAATCATTTTACTCTTATGCCAGAGTAAGTAGCACTGTCCTCTTTCTCTTTTTTTCTCCCACTATTTTTTTTCCTGTTTAACATGTTCTAACCCATGTTCAAGTTTGCAAAAGAATGTTCAAAGTTGTCGGGAACATGCCATGGGAAGAAACTTTCTATTTAATTTTATTTCACTTTTATTTCTAGCTCTATGGAAGAACAGCCTCTGGCTTTTTTTTTTAGCACTGCAATTTTTTTCCTTCTCAAATTGGTATTGCTTTTGATCTTCTAGAGTTCTACAAGGGAATAAATATGCATGTAGATAAAAAGGAGCATGCGAATGAAATATATTTAGACCTTCTGAGACCTTTGACAATATTTGCATAAAGAACTTATTAAAAGTTGAATCACTAGCATTGCCTATACTATTTCGTCAATGGCGGCAACCAGCTTAAAGTATAGAAAATAGAACAATAAGGGAAAATAACAATTTTTCCTCTCTGAGAGGAAAAAATGAATTCATAGGCATCAATTCTATAGTAAATTAGGGGTAATGATCTCTAAAGTAAGTGGGTAAGCTCTGAAGAGAATACCTTGCTCTTCCAGATTCTAAGTTAGTTTGCATATTTTGAGGCTACATGAACGCTAAGAAAATTGACAGAAGGGTATGTGTGGATACTTATAGGGGAATATGTTTTAGGATAAATTCTTACTTCTGATTCTGAGGAAATTCTTGGTTAAATAAAATTAAACTGAGGTTTATATTGTAGAGCCTTGTCAATATCTGAGTACAGATAGAACATCTAATGTTTCTCAAATTTACTTGATCATGGAACACTTTTACCTCTGAGTACTCAATAATTCATGAGATGCTGGCATCTTTAGGTCACAATTCTGGAAATGCTGATCTAAGTTACTGTTACTAGGTGAACACGATTCTTAGGAGCCATTATAGTATGTTAATGAAACAATCATCCTGAGTATTAAATGATCGACTAGTGTTGAGAAATATCAAAAAGGATATTTAAGACAAAGTAGAAACTGGTGTACCTTATTTATAACTAAAAATCATGGTTCTTTGGCACCTAATGTATCAGGCAAAAGGGTTCTGGCTGATAGTAATTGCTTTTCTAGATTTACCCTCCCCCCACCCCCCGCCCCAAGAACTTTGGTTCTTTAGTTTTCTCCTTTCTTTCCATCATCATCAATCTTGTGCTCACTAGAGGTTTACTCCCGTCATCATATACATGAAACATACTGACAAAGCCCTTCCTTGTCTCCAGAGCATCCTCCGGCTGCCTCACCTTTCTATTCCTTTCATAATCAACTTGTCAAAACACTTGTTTACATAAGCTGACTCAGTTTTCTCACCTCCTATTCATACTCCAATCTAGTTTCCACCTCTACGCTCTACCGAAACAGCTCTTTTCAAAGTCATCAATGACCAAGGGGGCATTTAGCTTATTGCCAATGAGCTGCTGAGAATGAAGGGAGGCACTATTAACAATCCTGAGTGGGTAAGAGGCGTTACCTGCACTACGGTCCTAATGCCTGGGAGTCACTGATGAGAGCCACTCCCAGGCATGTTACTCCTTGGAGCTTCTGGGCTGCCTTGCTCAATTCAAGGAAGACTTTGGTTGCTGGTGTTTGTTCTTGGAAGCCTGCGTTAGGTATGCAGTAGTCCCCCTATCGTTTGCCGTTTCTTGTTTTTCTGATTCGGTGACCCACAGTCATCTGGGGACTAGAAATGGGTGATCCTCTTCTGACATACTGTCAGAAGGTCAGCAGTAGCCTAACACTGCGTCACAATGTCTGCGTCATTCACCTCACTTCATCTCATCACGTAGGCATTTTATTATCATCATCATCAGAAGGGAGAGAGAGCACATTCACATAACTTTTATTACAGTATATTGTTATAATTGTTCTATTTTTATTATTAGTTCTTATTTTTAATCTCTTACTGTGCTTAATTTATAAGTTAAACTTTATTATAGCTACGTATGTATAGGAAAAACAGTATATATAGGGTTCAGTCCTGTCTGGGGCTTCAGGTATCCACTGGGAGTCTTGGAATGTATCCCTTCCCAGATGAGGTGGGGAATGACTACAGCGTGATGAGTGCAGAAGGCACGTGGGCGGGTATCAACAGCATCTGTGATGGCCAAGCAGCAGGATAAGGCTGGATAATCTTTTGGTATGAATGACTTTAAACTTCTTGCTTTTAGTAAACTCTCATCTGCTCAGCAATCAAGCCACACGGATGTCTAACTATAATCTGGCCAAGGAGGCTCAGTGAATGAATCTGAAGGATTTGGTAGTTCTAAAATTCTTAAACTTGCTTCCATGCCCTTGAATCAGGCACGTGATGATAGCATGGTAAACCCTGACAGGGAGAAAAGTTTATTGTGAGGGTTGAGACAGTGCCAGCATCTGACTGGCTGATGATAATGAAAATTTAATGCACAAGTTGGCAGCAGTGCCAAGGAACTGGAAAACTCCACAGCTGGGGTCTGTTCCTCAGCCAGCTCCTTAAGCTCAGGATCACCAACACTCTCCTTCGTTACAAGTTATTTTGCAAATAAGTCCTTTTAAGGACCCTTTAGGGTTCCCCAGCTTGGGAGATCACAGTCATCCACCGTGACTTCCTAGCTCAGTGTGTCCTACCTTACTGGTTCTTCTGGCAGTGCAGTCCGACCTAAACTTGTGTTCAGACTGGTAACATTGCCTTGCTGTGGCAAGAAACACTTCAGATAGTTAGGCTTGCCCCTCTTTTCTGGGAGAGAGTGAGGGAGCAGGAAGGAGAGGGTGAGAGGCATCCCGGGTACACCAGATTCCGCCTGGAGTCGTCTTGTTGACATGTCACTTTCCGAGGCTGCTGTCTAATGTACCGTAGTCAGGAGCGAGCAGGTGGCCAAGTGCAGTGGAAAGAGCCTGGACTTTGTGGTTAGAGAGAGTAGGTTTCAATTCTTGCTCTTCACCTTACCCACTCTCCAGTCCTGGACAGGTTAGCTCTCTGTACCTCAGATTCTTATCTCTAGTGTGCACATGCTAAGATTTACCTAATAGGTGTGCTAATAATAACAATAATAAAAGTAATAAAAGTGATGCCTTTTGTCAAAATAAGTGCTCTGTGTCTTCAGATCTATCTTGAGAAATAATCAAACAAGAAATAGAAGAATTAGGGTGCCAATGGCTCAGTCATTAGGTGTCCTCTTTCAGCTCAGGTCATGATCCCAGCGTCCTAGGATCGAGCCCTGCATTGGGTTCCCTGCTCAGTGGGAAGTCTGCTTCTCCCTCTCCTACCCCTCCTGCTTGTGTTCCCTTTCTTGCTGTCTCTCTTTCTGTCAAAAAATAAAATCTTTTTTTTTTAAAGATTTTATTTATTTATTTGACAGAGAGACAGCCAGCGAGAGAGGGAACACAGCAGGGGTGGGAGAGGAAGAAGCAGGCTCCCAACGGAGGAGCATGATGTGGGGCTCGATCCCATAACGCCGGGATCACGCCCTGAGCCGAAGGCAGACGCTTAACGACTGCGCTACCCAGGTGCCCCAAAAATAAATAAAATCTTAAAGAAAAAAAGAAATAGAAGAAAGACTCCTATCGTTTGAAATACAAACTCAAGAACAGTGTTTCTGAGCAGGAGAGATAAGGGTGACCAATCCAGAACTACCTCCACCACATCTTTCCTGGAAGAGTTGCATTCATCCGTCCATTTATGGCCTAATATAGTTGCAAGGCAGGATTATACTGGGCTATATTTTTTTCCTGTTTAACTATAATTCCCTTCCAAAGGTTGCTATCAATAAAAACCCCCCAAATAAATGGAGTTTCCTTCTCACTATGGATTTTTTATGTTAGAAAATGTGCAGTCCTACAGTTGTTCAATGTGATCACTGGATAGATCAGGCTTGTTTGCCGGGGAGGCCAATATGGTGGCTGGTGACTGAATTTCATGCATGGGATATCAAACAAACAAACAAAAATTTAATTAAGAAATAGCCCATCAAAAGTATTGAGGACTAAATTAAGTCAAGGCTGCTTCTGCCCTGGGAGCATCTCATAGATGCTTTGTGCTGTGTGGACTTAACTTTTTACTTGCCCCTCTAAGCCTTGGTTTCCCAGGTGTAAAATTCAGAAATTAGATAACCTTTAATTAGATAATCTTTAATGTCTTTTCCTGACATTTTAAGTGTATGAAACTTGGAGTAAGGTGAAGCAGAGCTCACAATTATTTAGGTACTAAGTGGGACTGTTACCAGGCCAATTTCCTCAGAAACATTAATACATTTTTGTGAGCACAAAGCACCAATCTCTCAAGAACATTTTTTCAGGGTTCTGGTCACAAGTTATAAAAATCCTCATGGCTGATTTAAGCAGCAAAGAAATTATTAAAAGAAATTTAGTGAGCTGGTAAAATTGCTGGGATAGTTAAAGAACAAGACTTGGGGCTACATAGTTGAGGCAATACTTCAAATGACTGGTGTAGTAACATTCTAATGTTACTGCTGAGCACTGTTTTCACAGCTTACCCTGCTGATGGCATGCTCTCAGATGCTGGTTGTAGCCACTGCAGTCTCTGGTACCTGCGTGTGCTTGCCAAAATTGCCTCTTACCTATTGTCAGAAAAGATTCTACATGGTCGTTGATTTCTAAGTAATGGTCAGAAGCAAGTGCTCTGATTGGTGGAGCTTAGGTTATAAGGTCATGCCCTAGCTGCAAAGGAGTCTGGGAAAGTGGTATCTTGCTGCTTCAGCTTCTGAAGAGGGAAGAAGGCTGTGCCTTCCACCAAGACTCAGTAGATGGAAGATTTTCCAGACATAGGGAGTGGTTCAGAGGCTGGAAGAATGACAGACTCTTCAAGAAAACGTTCAGAAAAGATGGCAAGTATCCTCCTCAGTCCATTTGGAGAGTGCCTCCCGTTTCATATCACAACAGGAGCCTTTTACAAAGAAGCAACAGATTTTTCACCTGTCACTAAATTTTATTCTCTTTGCATGAAACCATCAGAATGTCATAAACATTAGTTTTGAGAAGGAGAAAAATTTCCATATTTGTCTATTTCATTATGTCTATTTTTCAGTTGTTTTAAAAATATTAAGTCCATCAAAATTAGCACCAACTTTTTCTTGTAAAACTGGAATCCAGTATGAAACAAGATACATTCTCTGCACTTATGACCTCAAAGATTATTTTCCTTAAGGGGACTGTATTCATTGTGAGTGATTACGCAGTGAAATAACTTAAAGCCTGACAAGGAATATCATTTTTGTGCTTCTGGGATCTGGGCCCCCTGAAAAAATATTATCACCGAGACCATCCTTTGGCAATTGCGGAGCAGGGAAGGCTTTAGGGCCCTCGTTTTCTATTTCCTTCACTTCGATGATAATTATTCTCAGGAAACGATTTCATAAAACTTAATTTATACCATGCAGTCATTTATGTAAATGACTGTTGAAATCTAATGGGCACTTCTTGGTCTTTTAGCTCTGATTCTGTCCTTAAAAGAGCACCCAGGTTATGAGGACCCACCATCAGACCTGGCCGGCATGGCTATGGGAAATAAATTGTATGGAGTTGAGGAGGAGAGGCAATGTGATCTGTAGGTGCTGAAGGAAGTGAGTTCACTGTGTCAGACAAATAGTTAAATATCTATGATTTTTAAAAATGCTTATGTTTGCTATCTTTCATAGTAATGTGTTATTGTCCACATTTCATAGATGAAGAAATAAGTCTCAGTGAGATTAGAAAAACTCATTCTAGGCAACAGAATAATGGTCTCTTAGACGTCTCTGTGCTAATCCCTACAATCTATGAATATGTTAGAGTATGTGGTAAAGGAGAATTAAGCTTGCAGATGGAATTAAGGTTGCTGATCAGCTGAGTTTAAGGTAAGGAGATTATCTTGGGTGGAGTCACAAGGGTTCCTTAAGGTGGAAAAGGGAGGATCAGAGCAACAGAGAGATCTGAAGATGTTATGCTGCTGGTGTTGAAGGGGGTGGGGCACAGACCAAAGAATGCAGGTGGCTTCCGGAAGCTGGAAAAGGCAAAGACACGGATTCTCCTCTAGAGTCTCCAGAAGGAATTGGCCCTACTGACTCCTTGATTTTAGCCCCACGAGCCATGTTGGACTTCCGACCTCCAGTCCTGAAAGTTAGTGAATTTTTGTTGTTCGAAGACACTCAATGTGTGCTAATTTGTTACAGCAGCAAGAAATTATTTGTAATATTTGTAATAGCAGAAATGAATTGGTACAGCCACACAACAGTTAAATGTAAAGGCAGGATTCAGAGTCCAAATCCTGAATTCTTTCAGTGCAGTTCAAAGGTGAAAATCAAAAGACATGGTTGAAAAGGGGCTCCTGTTTAGGTAAGAAGTCATATAAGAGGCCAAGAACAAGGTGGAAGGGGTCTCAAGAGGTGGAAGCTGAAAATTATGGTATTTTGGGGGTGTTATTAGAAGATGGTATCAAAAATATCATTTGGCCCAGAAGCCCTGAGCTAACTGAATCCTGCTTTTGGCCTCTCTTCCTTGGAGTGAAGCAAGGCAAAGCAAGCAGATGTGCGCTGCTACCAGCAAGAATGTAAGCTCCATGGGGGCAAGACTTCTGCATTATTCCACTCCTGACAATGGGGCCAGGAACATACCATGTGTACAGTACATATTGACTGTACTAATGAATAAGTGAATAAGTGAATGATGCTTTGGCTTCAAGCCCTCATATCCAGTGAGTTAATCTGGATGAGCTGGGTGATCCCTTCTCTCCTCCAGTGCTAGGAAAGCCTTCAGCAGCTTTGAATTCAATTCAGCCAGAAGGTCTGCTCTATTTTCATCCCAGTGACCAAGCCTTGAATTTCACATCTCTTAATAATACCGATAGCTAACACTTAAATAGCATTTGGCACAGTTTTAAGTGATTTACCTTTATTAATCCATACATTATATATTCATGTTTTAATTCACAGCATTTGATTTTGTTCTCCAGGTGAGGAAACTTTAAGTATCCAAAGTTCATGAGAGTCGTTCACATTTAACAGCTTGTTCGTGGTGAAACTGGTTTGAGTCCAGGCAGTCAGGCCCCAGATTTCATGTTCTTTACTACTTTGTAGCAAAATAGAAGAGAGCCTCCTGGCCCCTGGTCTCAGGTAGGTAGGGCTGAGCTTGCATATGTGTCCCGCCATATTTGACCTGACTGTGTGGAAGACAGAAAGCAAATGTGGGGAGGAGTAGCACTCCTCAGGTCTGTGTGGAGGTTGTCCCGCTTTTAGCATTTGACCACTGCTTGTGCAGAGCAGAAGGACGGTACTAGAGTAGAGGCAGGGTTCAGGTCACATCTAGCCTGGCACGTGCGTGTGCGTGTGTTTGCATGTATGTGTGACGTGGGAGAGCAGTAAGAGAGCATAAGCAAGGAGGCTGAAGAAAAGGAGAGTGCTGTCTGTGCAGTAATGGGCTAGAGAGAGAGCTTCCTACGACTGGAGAAGCAGCTGCCTGCCTTTTAGACACTCTTGCCCTCAGGGAAGCAGGAGAGAAGCAAAAGACCAAAACCTTAGGATCTTAACCTTTCAATCTGTAGTGAAAGCTCCAATCATCCAATAAAAATGTCTTCAAACTTGGCACTCACTGGGGAATTAGATAAAATGTGTGAGGAAGAAGACAGAGCCACAACGCTCCTCTCCTGGTGGGCAAACCAGAGAAACAAAGTGGGCGTTCCTTTTCAGCCCTTGGGGAAGAGTACCAATGGAAGCCTCTTCACTTCTTGCACCGCCTTCAGCTGCATCCTGCACTGTGGGGGACTCCTGCCTATGCACGTGGACATCGCTGCTCCCAAGTCTTTGTTCCACTCTTATCTGCTCAAAGAGTTGCCCCTTGGTCATCCTTCTAGTGACCTTGTCAACCTCAGAAGAATGGCTGGGAGGAAGGGTAGGCCCTGGAAATAGACCCCTTTGGGCATGGATTTCCTGTGTCCCATGAGTGGGAGTGGGTCCTGGGAGTTTGACCTGGAAGGGGGATACAGGCTTTAAGGGGGCACTCCCCCCTGCTCTATGCACTTGGCATTCTGTTGTGAGGGGCGTGATCACAGTAGGGCCAGAGCAGTCGCCCCTGAAAGCAATGCCTTCCAAACACGAATGTGCGTACATATCACCTGAATCTTATTAAAATAAGATTCTTGGGCTTAACTGTAGATGTGGACCTTCTGATTCAGTGCAAATTTATAACAAACATCCAGATGATGCTCATGCTGTAGGTGGACCAACAGTATAAAGAGGAGAGCCACGGGCAGGAGCCCTGGATGCTTAGGACTGACGACTATACTACACAGAAACCCTGTAAAACCTGGCCTCAGAGTGGTCCTTCATCTGATGTCAGGATTGTAGCCATAATTTTAGTGAATGATCTGGAGTGAGGATGGACTGTTGAAAAGGAAACTTGGGGCAGACACCAGCTATCAGTACTGGTCAAAAGGTCACATTGGGGCTAGCAGCACTAGTGACTTGATGCTGAATTTTAAAGGAAAGTGACCAAGGTGAACAAACAGAACCTGCCTCATGGGGGTTACTGCTGGTATTGGGAATGGAAAGGGAGCAAGGTGGAGACAAGTTGGCCCCAGTTTTGTGTAGGAGAATTGATGGAGAAATCAAGAAAAAGACCAGACCTAATATTTAGAGCTCCATCCAGACTATAATGAAAAGTTCCATGTTGAACTAAAGACAATGGAATGAAGCATTAAATGTTAACTTTGCAGATTCATCAAGATGGGAAGAAAGAGAAACATTTGGGAAAAATTGAGGGAGGTGTAGTTCTAGATGGCTGTGTTCTGCTGCCATAGGGTTGGATCTAGTTGTTCTAAACGCTTTAAGCTGCTAAAAAGATTAGTTTGTCTGCCTAACAGGTGACATGTAACTAAAGCTGCCACATGGAAGGGCTTATATCTGCAGTTATGTGTTTTATTCTCCTTAAAAAAAATATTGAGAACAAGCAACCCTTTCTTCCCAAAGGAATCTCCACTTGAACTCTGGGTGAAATGGCTTTCCTAGGAACCAGATCTCATGGATGATGCTAGAGCTCAGTCATTTATGTCCTGAAAATGAGTCAGTGGAGCTTTTCATAATGTCAGCTCTTCCATCCATTCCATTCTCAATTGAGCATGTGCTAAGAATTTGAAAGAGACATTTACTAGTTGATCACAACTTAAAAGCCTTTAATTATTAGAGATATGACCATGGTTGTGGGGCTAGCAGAATTTTAAAAATAATTTAATTTTATTTTCTATTGTTGTAATAATTTTTTGTAATCCAAAATTCATTTGATTTATTTACCCATATATTTACCATGTTCATTACTTTCTAATCTGCCTGAATCCCAGAGGCACCATCTGTTTTTTTTGTTTTAGTCTAAAGAAATTAAGCCATTAAGAACTACCATTAAGAGTTGATTTTAGATGAGTCTGCAAGTGACAAATTTTCTTAGATTGTATGTGTCTGAACATGTCTTTGTCTCTCATTCTCTACATTGAAATTTTTTCTCCATAGCAAATTCTAGATTGACAATTGGTTTTCTTTTAGATATTTCTCATTGTTTTCTAGCTCCCATTGTTGCTGTTAAGAATTCAACAAATTCTCAGATTCTTGCTCCAATGAAGGTAATCTGTCTTTTATTCTATGGCTGCCTTAATATTTTATTTTTGTCTTTGTTTTTGTTTTGTTTTGTTTTGTTTTGGTAGTTTCATATAGGCAAGAGGCTTTAAGGGCTTCTTGAATCACTGGATTTATGTATTTTATCAGTGCGGGAAATTTTCAATCATCATTTCTTCAAATATTGCCCCCTTCTTGACTCTCTAGGACTGCAATTAAACACTGATACATTATCTCATTACATCAACTAAATCTCTTCCTTCTATTATGACTTTACTTTTTTGTTGTTATTTTTCTGGTTTTCTTTATGAATAGTCTCCTTTGACCTGTCTGAAAATTCATTAGTTTTCTCTTTTCTTGTAGCTTGTGTCTGAAGCCCATCCAGTAAGTTGTTAGTTTTGGCTTTTTTCCATTTTGTAAATTCAAACTGATGATTTTGTAGCTCAGTGATGCTACTTACATAGCTTCCAATTCCTTGTTGACATTTTAGTGTTTTGCCTTTATATTTATGAGCATAACAAACGCAGTTTGAATCTGATGATTCCGGTGTCTGGGTTCCAATAAACAATTTCTTTTGTCTCTTCTTTCTATTGATTATAACTCATGTTTTGTCCAAAGGGGAACAGTTCTTTGTTTCCTGGACATACATTTAAGAAGTCACAAATATAAGTAATTTGATACCTAGAGTGATATTGGCTTTCTCCAGAGAGGACTTTTTATTGCCTCTTTCAGGGACCTGAAGGTGCTAACAGTCTATGAACAAGGCTTGGGTTTCTGTTGGTCACCTAGATGACCCCCTGAGCCTTCTAAATCCATCACTCCATTTCAGAGTAGAGTCTTTGAAAATCCCAATCTTTGCAGGGGACTTTATGTTAGCATTTCTACCTTGGCAGGAGTTGAAGTTGATTTCTGACCTCTTCGTTTATCCCCAGGGTCAGCCAACCTGCTTAAATTTATCATCTCAATCATTTTTGAGTGCACAGTTCAGTAAAGTAAGTAATCCACCTTGTTATTCAACCAATCTCCAGATTTTCATCTTGGGAAACTGAGACTCGCTAGCAGGTGAACTAGAAGTCCTCATATCCCTCTCCCCAAGCCTCTGGTAACCACCATTCTACTTTCTGTATCTGTCCAAGGTAACTCATAAGTGGAATTGTGCCGTATCTGTCTTTTTGTGACTAATTTCTCTCACTTAGAAATATCCTCAAGGTTCATTTAGGTTGTGGCTTGAGTCAGAATTGCCTTCCTTTTTGTGGCTGAATAATATTCCATCGTATGTATATACTACATTTTGTCAGCCATTCATCTACTGATGCACATTTGGATTGCCTCCACCTTTTGGCAGTTGTAAGGTACTGCTGTGAACATGAGTGCTGTGAACATGGATGTTGGGTTTTTGTCCCTGATCCCAAGTCTATGGTGTCTTTTCCAACACCATCCTGCAACTCTCTGATTCTCTGACTCCAACTGGGTGTCCAACAATTTAATTCAGTTCTGACACTAACTACCCAGAATTAGCGCAGATCCCACAAATTAAGTGGTTCAGTTCCGCAAGAATGTTCCCACTTCAGATGCCAGCCACAAGTAGGGTGCCCAGGCTACATTTTGCCTATCTAAAGACAAACTCAGGGTTTTCCAAAGCCCCCTCCTCAGATTCAATACTTTGCTAGAATGACTCGCAGATGTCAGAAAAATATTTACTCAACATTTACCAGTATATTATAAAGGATATAGCTCAGGCACAGCCAAATGAAAGAGGTGCATAGGGCCAGGTGTGAGAGGGAGTGGTTCAGAGCTTCCGTGCCCTCTCTGGTCACACACCCTCCCAGTACCTTGATGTGTTTGGAAATTCCCAAAACCTCTTTGTTTAAGGGTTTTTATGGAGGTTTCATTATATAGGCATGAATGAATAAATCACTGGCCATTGGTGATTAAACTCAATCTCTAGCCTGGAGGTGGGGCAAGGGTAGGGCTGATATTTCCAACTGTCATCTAATTTAACCTCTCCATTTTAAAGACAAGAAAGCAAACTTCATGAAGGAAAATATGAGAAAACAAATGTTATAGAGGAGTTTTGGTTTTATGTAGTTACCAATACTCTTTATTAAAAAATGGTGCAGGTGAAGTTGACTTACAGTTTTCATTTGCTGGCTCTGTTTGTTGACCTGAGACACTAACCAAACACTGTACAAGCTGTGAGCTAGAGGGAACATAATCTACAATCAAAACATTTTGATTCTGCTAACATGATTAAAAAATATTGAAGTTTGTGGCGTAGGCCAAGCCGGAGATAAAATATTTCCATGTCTAATACAAGCTCTAGAATAAAAATTGTATCCTGTAAAAAGTTTTGATGTATTTTTGTGTCATTATGTAGACAAAGTCTTAAAAAGAGACCAAAAGTATTTCCTTGATGGTTTTCCTTCCTGATGAATATGTTAGCCAACCTAATGTGTTAAGATACAGAATCTTAAAATCAGGAAGACCTTATTCTTTTCTATTCTAGATGGGGCCCAAGTTCCATTTAATGCACACTCTTAGATTACATTGAGATGCTGAAAAAAGGCATTGAGATCTGGAAAGGCCACAAAATGGGGACCAAAGCAGGTCTAAAAGCATTTTCAGTGGAGTTAGGCTGAGCTGGCTTCGAATTATCTACCTTATATAATACTTTCTTTTAAAAAAATCTGGAATTTATTTCATGTTTACTGAGTAACTCTGGAAATTTTAAGTATATTCTTCCTATGGATAAGTAACAACAGCAGTAACAAAATTTAGAAGGCACTTATTCCACTCCTCTGTTCCCCTTAATGGATGTCTCCTTTCCTTCACTTTTTCAAAATGACAATAACCATAATTAAACAGCATGATGGTATCGATCACATTCTCAGACTATTTACAAGTAGGAACAGTTCCATTATTATCTGGTGTAATTGCTCATAAACTAGAAAAACATCTGCATAAAAATAATTTAATAGAACTGCAAAGTCCCAATGATACTGTATATGTGCACATGTGTGTGGTGTTTACATATAATTAAACAACGCCAAGTTGAGGAAAGCTTAGAATTTGTTTCCTTCTAAGAGACATGAGGGATAAATTACTCAAATAATTTCAAACTGATAAAGCTCCCCTATGTATTTATGCTGTCATGTAATGTGGTGCCACAGTTATTCTGAGTGGAGAGTATGAGCAATTCCCACCAGATCAGAGCACTTAGCCAGAGCTCCAGAACTTCACCTAGGACCCAGGAAGTCAACTTTCAACCCAAGACATCCAAAGTGTGTGGTTCTTAAAGGGGTCAGTGCAGATAATCCCTAACCGACTCACAGCAGCACTTACCAGATACATGCTGTCTTAGCAGGAGGCAGAAGAATTTTCTGGAATAAATGTGAATTCTCCAGAGTTTGGCCAAAAAGACCCAAGATTAATTTCAGTGCCATTCCCACATAAAAATCCAAACCCTAAGGAAGCAACAAGTTCAGTGTAAAATTATTCAGCTTTTTAAAGCTATGGTTGGGTAATCAGCACAGACTCTCTGTTAATAGTACGTTAGAATGAAAAAGTCAGGGGCTATTTCCCAGGTTATTTTCTTTACAGTAAAAAGAAATAGAATAGAGAAGATATTATGGGCCTATAATATTGTACACTACCCTTGTGGGAAACAGAAAAAGGTAGTGCTTCCCAACTCGCTTTCACATCTTAACACACAGAGAAATTTAAAGTTATTTGAATGGCATACCTGGTTGCTTTTGGCCAGAGATGATTGGCCTGGGTCCCTGCTGGCCACCCTTAGGGTTAAGGGATCAACATCATGGGCATTACCTCAACTCCTTCCCAATCCACGAGAGTTTCATGCTTGTGGCATGATTTACTGAAAAGGTCTCATCGGAGTTAACACTATGTAATACTTACTATGTGCCAGGCACTGTTCTAGGAGCTTTCTATACCTTAACTTATTAAATTTTAACAAAACCTATGACATGTGTAATATCATTTCCAAGTAGCTGAGGTATAAAGAGACTGAAGCACTTGCCCAAATTGCTGGTAATGGTAGAGCAGGGACTGGAACTCCAGCAGTCCATCTCCAGAGTTTGTGTTCTTTACCACCATTCTAGATCTAGTACTAGAAGACATTAGGAAAGACCTCATTGAATCTAGAAGGGTAGAGGGTCTTACCAGTCATAAAGGGGCCTATACTTTAAGATCCCCAAAGTACTTGGATATTCTTCTGCTCTGTAGGAAACTGCACATCAGCTCTGACAGCACTGTTTAGTGTGGGTGTCAGGGCTCTGAGCAAAGGGGTGCCTCAGGGGAAAGTATCCAACAAAGTGGTAGTGACCGATTTTAAAAAAAGAGAAGCAGCAGCAAAGGTTGGGCAGAGAAAGAGGATGCACAAACTCAGGAGAAGTTTACTGTAAAATTTGTTGCCACTGAAGTAGGTCTAGAATTTTAAGACAATTTCCAGAAATTGGTTACTTTCTGCCAGCTGTAATGATTGTATTCATGGTAGCTGCCCATTTGAATGTGTTCAGAGCCACATCGGCTCTTTAAGTCTACCATCTCTGGCTGAGATCACTAAGAATTGAGATTAAGCATAATGACAGACTTCCCGTTTCAGGTCTGGCATGCAAAGTGCTTAGAAGTTGCCATGCTGCAGTCACAATAAGGAAAAAGCTGAACAAACAAGAAAGTCAATGATTCTTCTTAGTTCTGTTGAGGAGTGAGATCATGGGGTAAACCAATGCTCCCCAAACTGGAGAGACTGATAGATGAATACAGATAATCACAACTTACCGGATAGAAAGAAACCTCCATAGGAATTGATGCCGGGGTAGGAACATCTCAAATGTATTTGACAAATTGCTGGGGTCTCAGAAAGGACAATGCTGTGAATTAAAAACTGCAGGGGAACCCAGCTGTGGAGAGCCTACACTTTAGTGAGTTTCAGTTCCTGGAGCTTTACTGGGTCCTTACAGTGTCAGAGGATGGACACTACCCACCTCAAGACTTACTATAAAGCTACAGTGATCCAGACAGTGTGGGGTTGGTGAAAGGACAGATCAATGGAACAGAATAGAGAGCTCAGGAATAAATCCACATAAATACAGCCAGCTGATCTTTGACAAAGGAGCAAAGGCAATACAGTGGAGCAAAGGTAGTCTTTTTCAACAATGATGCAGGAATATTTGGATATTCCTATGCAAAAAAAAAAAAATCTAAACAGCCTTTACAGACTTCACTAAAATTAACTCAAAATGGATCATAGATCTACATGTAAAATACAGAAGCATGAATCTCCTAGAAAATACAGCTGGCCTTAAGTATGGTGATGACTTTTGAAGTACAACACCAAAGGTATGATTCATGAAAGGAATAGTTTGTAAGCTTAACTTCATTAAAATTAAAAACTCCTGTGCTGTGAAAGACTGTGGTAAGAGAATGAGAATATAAGCCACAGGTTGGGAGAAAATATTTACAAAATCCATGTTTTTATAATGGGCTATTACCCAAAATATACAATCCCCCCCAAAACCCTTCAAATGCAAAAATAAGAAAACAAACAACCTAATTAAAAAGTGGGAAAATCACCTGAACAGACTCCTCACTAAAAAAGATATATGGATGGCAAATAAGCATATGAGATGTTCCAAACCATATGTCATTAAGGAACTACAAATTAAAATAGCAAAATAAGGTACCACTATGCACTTATTGGAATTACCAAAATCCAGAACACTTGAAAACACTAAATGCTGGTGAGGATTTGAAGTGAGAACTGCCACTCGTTACTCTGGGGATGTAAAATGGTACAGCCACTTTGTAAGGTAGCTTGGCAGTTTCTTACAAAACTAAACATACTCTTATCATAGGATACAACAGTTGTGCTCTTTGTTTTGTTTGTTTGTTTGTTTTGTGCTCTTTGATATTTACTCAGATGAATTGAAAACTTATGTTCACCCAAGAATCTGCACATGGGTGCTTATTAGCAGCTTTCTTCACAATTGTCACAACTTGGAGGCAACTAAGATGTCCTTCAGTAGGCAAATGGATAAACTGTGTGACATCCAGACAATGGAATATTATCCAGCACTAAAAATAATTGAGGTCTCTCCTTGCTTATCATTTGTATGAAGAGTATTTAGAACATAGTAAAACTATTTACTAATTTATTTGCCTCTAAATTTTTAGTAGGTTTTCTCAAACCTGGATTCATGAATAGACTTAGACCCTTTCCTCTTTCTGAACCAGTTGTGTGTGTGTATGTGTGTGTGTGTGTATTCTTATATTCTCAGCTATTGGTGTTTTTTCTTTTTTTTTTCTTTTCTTTTATTTATGTTTTTTAAAGATTTTATTTATTTATTTGACAGAGAGAGAAAGAGAGAGAATGTGAGCACAAGCAGGCAGAGTATCAGGCAGAGGGAGAGGGAGAAGCAGGTTCCCCACTGAGCAAGGACCCCCCATCATGGGACTCAATCCCAGGTATCTGGGATCGAGACCTGAGCCGAAGGCAGTGGTTAACCAGTTGAGCCACTGGTTGGGCATCCCCCACACAGACTTTAGAATCTGCGCCTATGTCCTTGAAACAAAGTGTTGGTTGATGGATGCTTTCCAGGTCGGTATGTTTCACTTCTTTAGGTATGTGGCACTTTCCTTCTGCTTTTCCGCATAGGTTGCCAGGCGCCTGTATCTGCTTCAAAGATAGTTGTGGTTGAATGTTGTCTTCTAGGCAGTGTGCCTTTTCTAGTGAAGTATATGGCTATCGATAATCCTCCATGCATATCCACAAACATGCTTTAATCATCCTGTGGTAAGATAATACTTGAACGATGTGTTCTCTGCAGTTTTTGCTTCCGAATATGGAGATGGCATTTTCCTTGGGGTTCAACACATACGTTTGAATATGCCCCCACCCGCCATGGATCAGGAGTTTGGTGGATGTGTAGTTTCTACACAAGTGTGCTTCACTAAGCTCAGCATTTGGCCCTTTCAGGATGCTTCCACACAGACTTTTCAAACACCTTAACCTTTGGTGAATCAAGAAGCTAGATTGAGGTCTTTTGTGTAGAGACTGGTTTCCCTGAATGAAATCAATGGATGACGCTTTCCTTATGAATCCACATACATATTTGAAAACGCTTCTGTTTGCATGAAAAGAGAGGTAGGTGAAAGGTGCTTTCCATACACACTTGTTTCTCTAAGTGTATGACTCTTTCGTAATGATTCCTCTCAATCTTTTGAAAACACTTCTTTCTCTGGGAGAGAAGAGGTTGATTGCATGACACTTTCTTCCCAGTCTCATCTCTGTCATATCAGCTATTGGTTTTGCCTTAAAAGCTCATTTTTGAAAAAATAGAATTATTATTACTGTTTCGTGTTCAGCCACAGATGGTTTGAACAAGAGTTTGGGATGAAGCAGGAGAATTCCAAGTTATGTTCAACCCCTATAGCCCTTCATTATGGAAGATCTACTAGGAGAATATCAGCTCTGACTTTGCAGGGCATCTGTGAAAGTTATAAGTGCATGGATGTGTTCTCCAAGGGTATTTGCGTAGTCTTAGTAGGGCTACATATTTTCTACCTTTATATTGTCTTCACCTTTCATTAAATATCTTTGAAAAAGTATCCTGAAATCACTCTTAGTCTAATTAACAGCTTGCCTCCTGGTGTGTGCACAATTGCTCTCAGAAGTGTTTTCTTTGGAAAGTAGCAATTTTCAATGTTCTGTGGGATTAAAGAAATACTTCAAGGTATGAAACATTTTCATTATATTATTTAGACGCTAAATACATATGTATATATTCTATATATTTCACATTTCTATATATTTCTCTATAAATGCATGTGTGGACGGTATGTGTAATTGTGTTTGTATGTGTATGTATAAAATCTATTTTAGGTAGCTCACACTGTTGTTCTTGTGTGTCAAATAGATTTGTAGAATATATTATGTAATTCAGAGGTGATCTGTTCCAACTCATTTCTTTCAGTTTAGATCAGGACCTGGTGGTAATACTAAATTCTGATTAATAGATTTTTGGTTAACAAGTACCAATGATAGAGTTTATTCCATTCTTTTTTATCCAAGGTTCTGTTCTGGCAGTCTATGTCAAAGTCAGTATCACTGTCTCTGTCTCCTTTTCTTTTCCACATCATTGACAGGCATGAAGTCTTCTCCTCTCTACCACCTCCCGCCCCACTTGCTCTTTGTCAGGCTAATTGATGCATGTTAATTCATGTTTCAGCTTTGAGACTACTTCTCAGCAGTCTTGCCAGATGACCCACTTCAGGTTCAGATTAGTGGTCTTTCTATAGGTTCTCGTGGCATCTTCTGCTCTTCTTTATCTTGGCATTTAACACAGGGCACTGGAATTCTCTCTCACTCTCATCTATCTATCTATCATCTATCTATCATCTATCTATCTATCTATCTATCTATCTATCTATCTATCTCTATCTATCATCTATCTATCTATCTATCTATCTATCATCTATCATCTATCTATCTATCTATCTATCTATCATCTATCTATCTATCTATCATCTATCTATCATCATCTATCTATCATCTATCTATCATCTATCATCTATCTATCTATCATCTATCTATCTATCTATCATCTATCTATCATCTGTCTATCATCTATCTGTCTATCGATTTATGTCTCTGTCTTTTTTACTTGTATATATATATATCTCCCTTCATTAGATTATTAGCTCCTTCAGAACAAGGACAATAAACTGTTTATTGTTTTATTTCACAAATCCATCAGCATTTGGCATGCATTCAGTGCTCAGTATATATTTGTTGAATGAATGAATGAAGAATCTGGTTTCTATTAGGCCCGACTTAATTTCTCTTGCCCCATCACCAAATTAGCAATACAGATGGCATAGCTTACTTTAGGAATGGAAGCCAACTGGTTTATAATTTTGATTTTAGCCAAGAAGGTTTTGAGATGATTGAAAATGCTATCTGTTATTTTTGTCTGTTGACATTCATATGTGTCACTTTCATGAAAACCTGAAAGAAACTGTACTAATATTTGGAATGACTACTCCTATCTGTTCTAAGACCCATATGTTTTGGTATCACAGTTACCGTTTCCCCCATCTGTTCAGCACATAAGGCTGTTTCTGATGAAGGGAGAAGAAAATCATTTCTGAGGGTAGAGTCTGCATAGGACCCAAATCAGACAGACCAGAGTGTCCCATTCAGGGACAAACGCCTGACAATATTGATAGTGGAATTATAGCAGCCATGAGAATCACCCCACACCTCCAGCCCATGCATTCCCTATGCTGATAATCCAGTGTATTTTTTCAAAGACTAGGTTCATGTTTATTTTTTAAAAAAAATATTTGTTTATTTTAGAAAGAGAGAGAGAGAAAGAGAGTGCACGTGTGAGTTGGGGGAGGGGTGGAGAGAGAGGAGAGGGAGAGAGACTCTCTGAGAGCGCAGAGCCTGACATGGGTCTCCATCTCAGGACCCTGAGATCATGACCTGAGCTGAAACCAAGAGTTGGATGCTCAACCGACTGAGCCACCCAGGCGCCCCATCATGTTTACTTTAAAAGAAAAAGTGCTTGATACATTTAACTGCAATGAATTGTTTATTAAAAGAAAAAAAATGTGATGAAACTGTTAATATAATCAAACAAGAGGCCATTAGACTGGGGTGGCTCCAGTGCCTTGAAAGCCTTCTGAGCAAACTAAAACCTGAGCCAGGGTCAGTGCACTCATATCCCAGAAAATGAAACTTAACAAACAGTCCCAAACAGCCAACTAGGCTTTCCCAAATAAGGCAGCTGCTGAAGTCCAAACCCCACAGATAATTTCCTTGTTTTGCTTGTGTGTCTTCTCTGTAAAACCCTCTCCCCTCGCTCCTATGGTAGAGCGCTCCTATTCACTTTTGATTTGGCACTGCTCAGAGAAACCCTTGAAAATTTGAACGTGCCACAGTTTATATTTTCACAACGCTAGTGTGGGGAGGTCACCGTCCCGTGGGTGTGGCCACCCCTGTGTACTCGAGAGACCATCGGCCACTAGTGTGAACAGGGGTAATGATCAGGAATGCTGAGTGACTTAAGGGGTAACGGTGAATCCCTCCGCTCCAAAGTTTCAAAATATCAAAGAAGTTACAAAAATAAAAAAGGTATCTTGGACAAAAAGTGAGAGTAAAGAAAGATGTGATTTTCATTTACCTTCACTGAGTTTAGGCATTCTTGCAGTGGTGCCTGCCTGCAATGAAACATTGAAAGTGTAGGTTTTAATTAGGTCAGGGAGGCACAATGAGGCAGGCTAATAGTTCTTGGGTTATGGGCCCTGGGCACTTAGAAGAGGTGGAATCGCGGGGGGATTGCCATTAGAAGGGCATATGTGGGCCCCAGGAAGGCAAATAAATGTAAGGATGAAGAGGGGCTTCTATCTGTGCCATTATGCCTTGGGATTGGATAGGCCAAGCTCTGTTCTTAAGATGTTATTTTGCAGCCCAGTAGGTTGAAGTTCTAGTCTCTTGGCAACAAACACAAAGACCTCCATAAGCATTCCTGTTATTTTCCAGCAACTCTGGGCATCATTATTAAAATGGAAAAGAATATAAAAGAAACACTGACCTTCTGCATTGCACCCTATATAGGCTTGAAGCAGAAAGAATGTCTTGAATTTTCTCTCTCTGATTAGATTTCAGTTTTGCGAGTATGCTTTCCAGTTCTTTGTATAAAGTTGCCTTTTATGAAGCATGTAGGCTGGAATTAAAGATAGTGATATCTCACAGCCTCACTTTGCTGCAGTTACAAAAGTGTGACCACATAGAGTAGATGTGCAGACATTTAAAGTACACAAATTCTATCTTGTCAACAGCCCAACCTCTCCCAAGGCTCCTGCCAAGAAAATGCATCTAAGCAGGCAGGGTGGACCCACATGCCAGCTAAATGCTGTCACTGATCCAGTTTAATCAGACATCTCGCTACTAATTTACATTCAGATATCTTTTTTTTTTAGCTCATTAAATAAATTGGAATAAAAACCTGGCTTGTCAATTCTTCTGTTCTGTGCTTCTATATAACCAGTTGAAGTAAAATGTAGCTTTGCAAACAAGGATTATTTAGGTTTTGATTATTCACAAGTGTGCATTATGTATGGTTAATGGATGACTTTAGCTATCATTTCTATTTTCCTGAGCCCAGGCTGAAGAGTGTGTGTGTGTGTGTGTGTGTCTTCAAGTGTCTCAGAATTTAAGGTGGAGGTTGCATATTCCTCACCTCAAGGCCAGGAAAATGGGCTTCCCAGGGGACCACTTGGAGAACTTTATGTATGTCCCATTGGCTTTAGGCCAAAAGGATTGACTGCCATGTTAGCAGATCAAGGAGCGCTTGCTCTCCTCGGAGTAGACCTCCTGTTCATGTGTTTTGCTGGGCCTGATGAAGTCCCAAGTGTAGAGAGCCAGCATAGATCCTACCCAGGAGGGCCTCCTGTTGGGGTGAGTGGAACACGGGACAGAGGAAGGTCTTTGGGAAGAGGAAGAGACCAGCTGGAATACAGAGGCAACCACTCTTAGCAAGGGAATGCTGGGTAAGAGAATCCTAGTGACTGAGGCATAGGAATGCCTTAGAGAATCCCCCGTAAGGACTGTATTCACTGAAGCATCAATAGATTTAGTGAATAAAGAGACAAAAATAAATATAGGCTACCGGGTTAAACTTGAATTTCAGATAAACAATGAATGTTTTCCTGGAGCTGAAATCCAACTGGGTGTCCTGTAATTTACCTGATAACTCTGCCTATCAGAAAAAGTCAGATTTCAACATGTGTGAGGCTAAGAGGGCACAATGCTACCTCTAGACAACCTTTTCCAAGTAAAAAATTTACTGCCGTGTTTCTCTTCTTTATGATCTGGAGGGGTCAGAAGAAAGAAAATTGAGGTAAAAACACAGGAAAAAGAGTCAGCCAAGTGCCACCTCCCCTTCCCCCAATGCTGCACAGTTAAGTTGGGAAAAGGAAGCAATAATTTTGGTTCTCTGTGACAGATCCATTAATTACAGATTTGAGGGTCTTCCATTTCTAAAGAAAAAAAAATCACAAGATGGCTTAAATTTTTATCCAGGGCCAAGGGAAGACCAGGACCCCATGGAATACTTTTCAAGGGAACATAGGAGAGAAAAAAAAAAAAAACTTTTGTTATGATTAACAGTACTGTATTATACATTAGGAAGTTGCTGAGAATAGATTTTAAAAGTTATCACAAAAAATGACAACTATGTGAGGTGATGGCTGTTAACTTATGTGGTAATCATTTTAATATATATACACGCACACACACACACACACATATATATACATGTATATATGCTGTATATATATCATATATAATTGTTATGTAGTACACCTTAAATTAATGCCATGTTATATGTTAATTCTATCTGAATAAAACCTGGGGAAGAAAATTCCTTTGTGATTTTTTCTCTACAAGTCCTTTATGCCTATCATGATGGTTACATTTTTGTTGTTGTAATTGCTGATACTCATGGAACAAGAGGTTTAATGAACTATTTCTACAGCTTGAGAGCTATGAAGGCTGGGACCCCAAACTAGGTGCCATAAGAAATAAGTTTCCCACATTCTGAAAAGAAGGGCTGTGTATGAGAGGTGGTTGCAAAACTTCCCTGACCCCAGGACATACAGGAGAATACCAACAGTTCATTGAGAGGCGGGATAAAGATTTCTTTGGAACAAATTTTGAGAATGCTGCATTTCCCTTTCCCCTGCCTCAGACCCAAAGAGAAGCCTTCAGGACAACCACTCATGAAGTGTGAGGAGAGGGTGCTGGCCTGTGGGCACACACACTGGGGAAGATGCTAACATCTCTACTTACCCCATCACCCTCTGGGATGAATGTGGCTGAGCTGCTGATACTCAGGGGTCTAGCACCACTCTGGGCTCAGAGCAAGGTATGCTGAGTGTGTTCTTGGGAGAATGTTAGAACCATCTCCTGGAGTTTAGAGAGAGGTGGGGGAAAAGATCAGCATTTACCTTTCACTTTAAAAAACATGTAAAGGTGAAGGTCTGATGCTCAGAGAGAGTGGTCTGTGTTTCCAGAGTTTGGTAGGTAAGAGTATGGGGCCAGAGTAGACCATGGAAGGATTTTCTGGACTTTCAGAAATGACCTGCCCAAGAAGTTTGCTTTCCTATGGGAGTTTGGCAAGCCCAGCAGAAAGAGGCCTTGTGTGCTGTACCATTGGATACGTGGACTGAAGGGATGTCATAGGGGATCAGCTGGAGAGGACATCATTTGGCCCAGGCAGAGGGACACGGGGGGATTCCTAATGGGAAGGAGCTCTGAGAACTCATCAACCAGAGAATTAGCATCAGGGCATCTGTCACAAAGAAGTCATTGAGAATAAATTATAATCAAGACTATTTTGCCCCTTACTTTTCCTGCCTTGACTCTGGAGGAGTGTGGCAGAGTGTGCCAGTTTTAAAATGTGACCCAACATTCTCTGATACACTTCCTCTCAGAAGCTGGGATCTCTGTTCCCTTTCTTGAATCTGGACACTGAAACTGTTTGGTATTAATATGGTAAAAGTGACACTGCTCCAGTTTCTGGGCTAAGCCTTTAGAAACTGACAGCTTCCGCTTCTGTTCCTGAAGATACTTGCTCTTGGAACCCAGCCACCATGCTGTGAGAAAGCCAAGGAGACACATGCTATAGGCCAGCTTTGGTCCCAGCCAACAGCCAGTATCAACTTCCAGATTTCTGAGTGAAGAAGCCTCCAGATCATTCTAGCTTTCAGTCTTCAAGTCATTGCCCAGCCTTTGAGTTGCCCTAGGTGGTGCCACAGCAGGGGTGGGAGGGGGGCAGGGGAGAGGTGGCATATTTGTAAGCAAAACAAACATTAAGCCTCTAAATTTGGGATAATTTGTTACACAGCAATAGATAACTAGAAGCAGCAGCCAGCATGAGCAGCTGGTGAGTTTGAACAGGGAGGGAGAAGAGTTGACCCCTTCCTTCCTGCAGGTTTCTGTGGGCGACCCTTAGGATGTCAGATGAGTATATTCGACTTATATCTGACTGAACTTTTTAGAACCTGAAAAGGAGACTTCCCCAAATCCTGATAGTGACAGAAAAAGCTAAGGAATTAGCTCGAGAGAATTTTCTTCAGTGGCTGAGAAAGGAGATCTGGTCTAGCTTGTCTGAAGGGCAATTGTGAAAAAAAAAAGTGTTTTTTTCTTTTTTGTTCTATCATATCCATCCTGCTCAATAAATGGGTCACCTGTGCATTTCATAAAGCCAAGCTGGTTGTCTCAAGCAAAAGCAAAAAGAAAGGAATTGGAATTTTTTTCTTTTGGATTTTTTCTGTTCAAATACTTAACTAAGACTTAATTATATTTTTTTAGTTTTAAAAAAGAAACAACTCATAAAATAAAGATGAATTGTATTTTGGGAGCAATATACTATTGTGGAATAAATATGAAAAGTGTCATTCTGACTGCTTTCTCTTTCAAAGTAGTTAAAAAGGCCAAGGTTGTATTAAAAACAACTGCAAAATCTTCGTTGAAATTGATATTTAGCATGGGCAGGGGGACTTTCTGCTCGCTACTCCATAATAAGATATTTTTAATAAGTAGCTATAATAAAATGAGAATAAATGAAGTTATATTCTATTTTTAAGCATATTTAGGAATAATAGACATAGTATCAATAATAATGTTACATTTTAATTGAGCCTTAGTCCTGCATTATATTTTGTTTGTTTTTGTTTTTGTTTGTTTTTTTATTTAAATTTTAGGTAGTTAACATACAGTGCAATATTGGTTTCTGGAGTAGAATTCAGTGATTCATCACTTACATACAACACCCAGTGCTCATGATAACAAGTGCCCTCCCTAACGCCCTTCACTCGTCTAGCCCATCCCTTGCGCACCTCCCTTCATCAACCCTCATTTTGTTCTCTGTTGTTAAGAGTTTCGTATGGCTTATTTCCCTCTTTTTTTTTTCTTTTGCCCTTCTGATATGTTTATCTGTTTTCTTTCTTAGATTCCACATATGAGTGAGATCATATCGTATTTGTCTTTCTGACTGATTTATTTCACTTAGCTTAATATACTCTTGCTCCATCCATGTTGCAAATGGCAAGATTTCATTCTTTTTGATGGCTGAGTAATATTCCTCTGTGTGTGTGTGTGTGTGTGTGTGTGTGTGTGTGTGTGTACCACATTGTCTTTATCCATTCATCAGTCAATGGACATTTGGGCTCTCTCCATAGTTTGAATATTGTTGATAATGCTGCTGTAAACATTGGGGTAATTCAGCATTATATTTGAAGAACACTTTACAGTCTTAGTGAATGTTCTTTCACTGTATTCTCTCAACTGCCCCTCACAACAAGCCTGGAGGGCATAAAGGATACTGATTTGAAGATATAGAAGTTGAGGATCAGTAGTAGTTAAATGAGTTATCCAATGTCATATAAGTGAGAAATAGTGGAATTTGGACCTGAGCCCATGTCTTTTTTTTTTTTTTTTTTTTTAGATTTTTTTTTTTTATTTGTTTATTTGACAGAGATAGAGACAGCCAGCGAGAGAGGTAACACAAGCAGGGTGAGTGGGAGAGGAAGAAGCAGGCTCATAGTGGAAGAGCCTTGATGTGGGGCTCGATCCCATAACACCAGGATCACGCCCTGAGCCGAAGGCAGACGCTTAACCGCTATGCCACCCAGGCGCCCCTGAGCCCATGTCTTTTGATCAGGTTAACATTCTCTCTCTCTCTCTCATCATGTGGTTAAGGAATATCGTTAAATAGATTATGTGAAAAGCTGAAGAAGTTATCTGAGTATCAAGTTTTGGCTGGATGTTTCTGATTCTAAAACCTAAATTACCTCTACGATATCTCTATGATATTGTGATTTGGAATTTGAGAACAGTAAGGGACTTTAAAAGTTATAAAAGACAACTCCCTTACTTAATAAATGAATTAACAAATGACATTTAAGGAGGTACTATAATATACTAGATTCTGAGATATGGAGACTAATGAGCCAAGATCACTGACCCTTGAAGGCCAGTGGAGCACAGAAGAGGAGCTCCTGGTATGATTGGAGGAATTACATTTCTGGAGGAAAGGACTCCTGCGTGGAGTGTTCAGTGATGAGGCTGGGTGAGTTAGGAGAAAACTGGTAGATGGGCATCCCTAGGGGAGAGGTGGAGAGAACAATGGAAGCTAATATCAAGAGTGACTTTCCAATGATCATACAGTTGGTGACATATTAAGACCTGAATCCATTTGCCTTTCCAAGTACACTGCTTCTGTCCCTGTCTCTCTTCTCCAGTTCACTTTGCAAGTGTACAGATAATTTCATTCACATCAAAACTGCCTCTGCAGACAGTAGAAGGATGTCCACTAGATGCCTTATTCTTTGATATTATTCTGAAAATTTCAGCAAGTGCAATAAGACTAGATGAAAGAATAACCAATACAGAAGAGAGTCTTATCAAATAAGTTTTAAAATAATGTGAATTCAGCTCTATATGTTCAGCAAAAAGAGAGAGGGTAACAATTGGAATATTGCTATTTATTTTATCCAGTGCCAGGAGTTTGAGTTGAGAGACATAGCCTGTTGTTTCTTTGCTGTTTCACTTACTGCATTCCTGTTAACTTATGAACATCTTTTCCAGTGATTGTGATTCTAGAGTTTAAAAATATATACTTTTGAATAGTGGAACCACAGCTCATGTGGGCTTTGATGCTTGGGGAGAAAATGATATATATTTAAAATTACCCTTGACAATATCTTAGGAAGGGATTAAGTTTGAAACCAACATACAGGATGACTTTCAGTATGTTCAACAGGATCTGATTTTTCTTAAGAATTGGAGTAATTGTTACTTCCAATGAAACAAATATGTGCTTATAGTGACCATGTTGTGAAATTCATCTGGAAAAAAATGGTTGAAGATAGTTAAGAAGATATTGACAGAGTAATAAGGTGGGAATACTTGCACAGCTAAATGTAAAAGAGTCACATCCATGAATAGAATAGAACAAAGATGCAAATATCTAAAAATATTCGCATATGAAAAACTGTCATTTCAAGTCAGTGGGGAACAGATGCATTTTTCAAAAATGTAATGGTATAACTAGCTAAATGTGTGAAAATAATGAATTTTGATTGGCTAAAGAGAAGAGTGATAGGCATGACCACAACGAAACTTTCACTCTCTATTGTCAAAAACACTAAATGTAAAGTAAATTAAAGTGGACTAAGAAATGTATTTGCAGCATATGTGCGAAACAGATGGTATATAGGATGTTTATCAGTTGATTAGTGTGGCTGCCCACATCGTCTTCTCTGAAAAGAAAAAAAATAGGCAGAGACCATATGAACTTTTTCCCCTGACCCCTCAAATTCCCTAGTCATGTCTGATCTGACAGGGCATGTGCATCTAGCTCAAAGCAAAACGGTTTAGGAGCTGAGTTCTCAGCCTCACATATTTGAATGCAGAAATGCAGATAATGGAGTGATTATACTACATGCCAGAGAACATTCATGCTCTACTTTCTTGTAGGATAGGGCTCAGAGTTGGCACTACTGCAACCAACCAGTCTCCTGAATGCATAACTCCATGAATATATAAAGGAAGGCTTGTCAAGCAAACTAATCTATGAAAAGAAGAAAGGGACAGATATGAAGAGAGAGGTAGAACAGTCTAGAAAGCAAGAACTGCCTGACAACTTTCCAGTTAGTCCTTGGGACGTCTTGTTCTACTTTCTGGTTTTGCGTTCTATGACATTATCCCTTTCCTAGCTACAAATTCTCTATTTCCTAAAATAGATTGAAAAGATTTGTTTCAACAAACACATGATACTCATGACATAGGGCTAATATATGAACTATGCCTTCATATCAATAACATTTTCGTAGTAAAATGGGCAAAAGTACAAACAGGGATTTTTCTAAAGAGATATATTAACAACCAATAAACATGGAAAAAATGAAGCTTCACTAAGACCAAAAGCATAGAGATATTAAAACAACATAATATTACATTTTCAGCCTTTCATGTTAACCAAGACTTTTTTAAAGTATTGAGAAAGTATGGAGACTGTTTTCAGTATTTAGAAAGATTAGGAAAATAGTTATTCATGTATTATTGCTTCTAAGAGTGTAAATTGGCTGAACTTTGCTGGAAGTAAGTTTCACATACTCTTTGATAGAGTGAGTCTACTTTTAGACACTAAGACACTCATTAAGTTACACTGATATATTACAATGATGTAAAATTCTATAGAATTTTTATGATGAAAATATGTGTATATGTATTACTAAATATGTAATTCTTTTAAAAAGATTTTATTTATTTATTTGTCAGAGAGAGAGAGACAGGGCACAGGCAGGGGGAGTGGCAGGCAGAGGGAGAAGCAGGCTCCCCTCCGAGCAAGGAGCCTGATGTGGGACTAGATCCCAAGACCCTGGGATCATGACCTGAGCCGAAGGCAGACGCTAAACCGACTGAGCCACCCAGGCATCCCTAAATATGTGATTTTTTAAGTGGTGATTATCTGTCAGTGATATTATTATGGGTTATTTTTCAAAGGTAGAAAAAAGTGCATGAAAATAAAATTAGAAGATAAAAAATACCCATGATTCTATCACTCAGAGGTTTCTACTCTTGATATACAAGGTCAGAAATAGGTCAGGTTATAGATGTGGCCATCTAGTATATAGATCCAAAGACCATTTCCTTGGATTCCTCTCCTGATCTTGATTGTCCAGCTGTGTGTGACACAGTGACCAACTCCTTGACTGTTGTGCCCCATCCCTTTTCTGGATTCCTTCTAAATTTCAGAGTTTTCCTTCTCATTCTCATTGACAACTAACTCTTCTGCCATTAAAAAATATTCATTTTAATCAGGCTACCTTGTATTTCATTCTGCTTGTCTAATTTTTTTTTTTAAAGATTTTATTTATTTATTTGACAGAGATAGAGACAGCCAGCGAGAGAGGGAACACAAGCAGGGGGAGCGGGAGAGGAAGAAGCAGGCTCACAGCAGAGGAGCCTGACGTGGGGCTCGATCCCATAACGCCGGGATCACGCCCTGAGCAGAAGGCAGACGCTTAACCGCTGTGCCACCCAGGCGCCCCTGCTTGTCTAATTTTTGAAATAACTTCCTTTATCATTTTTTTCCTGATTTCCCTCTTTTCATCACTTTTAGGCTCAATTTCCATTGAACTGAATGTTCCTTGGACATGTGTTTTCTCTCACATTGGGGATCTTTGATAGCTGGTTTCTTCTCTGGAGCTCTTTCCCACCGTCTTTCATTTTTCAATCACCTTACTGTGGAAGATTATTACAGCAATGGTGAATCAAGCCTCTGTCCATAATCTTTGGAATGTAATACTGCTATCCCTCCCATCAAGAGGTAGCGTCTATATCTCCAATCCCTTGAATCTTGGCTGGTTTTGTGGCTTTGGCTGGTTTTGTGGTTTACTTTGAACAATAGCATGTGGCAGAAGTGATGTTATGTGAGCTCCAGAGAATAGGAGTTGCAGGCTTTTTAACTTCTGCTTTCAACCTCTTGGAATACTAAAACTACCATTCTGTGAAGCCTGGTCTAACCTACAGGAGGATGAGGGGCCATGTGGAGACCTGAGGCACCCCAGTCAATAGCCAGCATCCTTTGTCAGATATATCAGTGTGGCCATCTTGGATCTTTCAGTAGGGAACTTGGATTACCATCGTCACATGAATGATTTCAGGATAGATGAGCAGAAGGACTGCTGGGATTGTCAACCCACAGAAAATTAAATCACAGTTATTTTAAGCCACAGAATTTTGGAATGGTTTCTTATGCAGCAGTAGTTAACAGATACAATCATTTTCTTCCAAGGAAGCATCTCTGAGTATCATTCCCTATCCATCAGGCTCTAACTCCCTGTGCCCTCTGTCTGTTATGATTTGGGCTTAGTTAGCTTTGTTTTGCTTCTCTAAGGCCCCTATCAAAAAGTCTTATGCTATATAGTCATTAGTCATTATAGGTTTACTTCTTTGTGTCCTTGACCAAAATGGGAGGGGCAAACCTCTATCTTATTGATTGTGTCCCTAACAACTAATAGAATGCCTGATAGAGTCTGAATTAATTTTGTGAAATTTGTAAACAAATATTCTTGAATAGTGTTGTTTTGTAGCCTGATTTTATATTAAATAGTAGAGCACCAACATATTTCCAGAGCAATCAGTAGTCTTCTGCAACATCGTTTTTAATAGCACCAGGCTATACCTTTGTTAGGATGTATCATAATTCATTAAAATTTACACCCTACTTCTGACACATAGGTTGTTATCAATTTTTCACTATTATAAAAAATACTGCCATGAACATCTTATAAACAAATCGTTGCACACATCCTGGATTATTTTCTTATAATAAATTACTGAAAGTGAAATTGCCTTGTCAAAAGTTGTAATGTAGAAAATATCCTTAGCCTGTTCATGATCATTATAAAAGAAGGAAAATATTTAGGGTAGCAAAAAGAGAAACAAAAGTTGCCAGGATTATTGGTAATTTCATGAATTTATCCATATTTTCTTCCTTATCTAAAATAAACATGTGCTACTTATGCATTTTTGGTAAAAAATATTAAAAAGTACAAAAAGGTATAAGGTAAAAAGTAATTTGTCTTCCCATGTCTATCCCCCAGACTCCTGATTGTTTTCTCTAAGGCATTCACTGCTACAAGCCTCTTGTGTGCCATTAAGGTACTCTATGGGTACCTACATTTATATGCATAGTCAGTCTGCCCCCTTCCTCTCTCTCTCTCACCCTCATTTCCTTCTTTCCTTCTTCACAAATAGAAACACTTTCTACACATTTTCTACACTTTTTTCCACTTAATATATTTTGGGAGATTGTTTTATATCAATATAGAGAGAGCAGTTTCATTCTTTTTCCTTAATCCACCAAACTTGATTTAGTGTATCACCCCACATAATCTTGTATATATTGTTCTTTTTAATGTTTTTAAAGAAGATAATGCAATCCCATGGTTTAACAATTTAAAGACCACCAAAAGATGTTTAGTGAATAATCTTGCTCCTACTTTTTTCCCCGGTCACCCCCTAAAGGTCAGTGCTTACATTGGGTTCTTGTGTCTCCCTCCAAAATTTCTTTATGCAAATGCAAGCCAACACTAATCAATTTATTTCTCTTTCACTCTTATGTAAAAGATAGTCTGCTACATAAATCAGAGTCCCAGCAGGAAACAGAATTCCACTATGATAATTCGACTGAACCGATTGAATGAGAAAAATTTTTATAGAGGTTGAATGGTAGTGTTAAGGGGGCAGAATCCTTTACTGGCCTTAAACCGGAAGGGGGAAAGGGATTAGAGAGGTTTACCCCAGCCAAGTGAGAGTGAGAGCCATGGAGGAGACCTCCCTTGCAGGCTGGAGTCACAGTGAAGGCTCGGTGCAGCTCCTGCCAGAAGTTGGGTAGCAAGGTAGAGAGGAAATGGGGAAGAAACACCCTGGCTTCTCTCCTCTCACCCACCCATCTGTGGCTCCCACTGGCCAAACCCACCCGAAATGAGACAGCAAGGGGGCCCTGTTGATGCAATTCCCACAGATCAAGCTTCTAAGGCACAGAGCAAGGCAGAGAAGCATGGACTGTGAATTATACATCTGGCTAGGGATAAAAGGAGAATAACCAGAGGCACACTGTATCCATTGTTTTGAAACTTGCCTCTTTCCGTTTCTTGTATCGTAAAGGTCTTTCCATATCAGAACATGGGGACCTTTCTCATTTCTTTAACAGCCAGTATTCAGTTTTTAATCAATTTATCGTAATTTATTTAGGCTGCCCTCATAATAAACTTAAACTTACGTTTTTGTCAACCTTAGGAATGGTGCCCACTATTGTATACACACCATTTTGCATATGCCCAGCAATTTCTGAAGGATCCATTTTCAGACCATGATTGCGGTATAATTTGGGGAGGTGTTGCCAGATTCCCTTCGTAATAATTGTACCACTTTGCACTGCGAGTAACAAAGCAGAAGCATGCTGTTCCCCCGCAGCCTCACAGACAGTATTGCTGAATTTTGTAATTTTTGTCAAAATGATAGAGGAATAATGTAATCTCCAGATAATATATGTATTTTTTTGCATTTCTCTTATTCCAAAGGAAATTCAGCTTCTTTTTGTATGTTTAAGTGATGTTTTATTTCTCTCCCTATGAACTATTTGTTCATGTGATTTGCCCATTTTTCTAATGGATCAAAATTCCTTTTTGCTTTGAAAAGCTCTTCATCCATTAGGGACATTAGCCTGGGTGATATTAGCTGAGGATGTTACCCCAGGAGGTTGTTTTTTTTCCTTTCACTTTGCTTCTTTTTAAAAAAAATGCAGATTTGTTTTATGTCTTTATTTTTAGCATCGCATTTATCAATTTTTTAGGGCTTTTAGATTTGTAAATCACAGTTAAAGACCTCTTCTACCCCAAGGTTATGAGTAAAATTGCCCCCAACTTTTTGCCAAGTGGTTTTTTAGTGATTTAATTGATAACATTTCAATCTTTGATCCACCAGTTTATCCTTTATTCCTCCTCTTCTGGCCCCTGATTCTATTCCCAAGGCAACTTAGTTGTCCCAACACCCTATGTTAAATAACCTATGTTAACTCCACTGATTTGAGATGCCACCTCAATGTTTACTAATTTCTCTGTGTTTTTGTATCTATTTCTGGACCTTCTTATCTGTATTACTGGTTTGTCCAGTCATATACCAGAGCCACACTGTTTTAATTATGGACGTTTACCACATGCTTTAGCATCACCTGTTTGTGTACGTGGTAGGGCAGGTCTTACATTATTGTTTTTCTTTTTCCAGAATTTCCTTGGCTATCCTTGTTTGTTTATTTTTCCATGAGAATTTGATAATCAATTTATAAGATGTCCACCTTTGGGCTTTCTCATCTGAATCTCATTTTGCCTGAAATTAATACCCTAACTCCTGCTTCTTTCCATTTGCATTTTCTTAAAATACATTTTCCCATCCTTCCTTTTTTCATTCCTGACTCATATTGTTTTGAGTGTGTCTGTTGTGTATAGCACAGAGTTGGGTTTTCCAATGTGATCTAATCTGAAAATCCATTTTGTTTAAAAGATGGGTCACACTCATTTTATTTATCGATATGGCAGATACAGTCAATATGAATTCTATGTGCTTATTTTTATATAATACAAAGGTCTTACACTATATAGTTTGTTTTAGTTGCTTTCGAGACTTGTAATTTTTCTGATATTTAGGATTTTTTTGTTCTAAATATAAATAAATATTTGTTTATAAATATATCTTAAAATAATGGCCTTAGTTCCTTCTGTTTTTTATGGGATTTTTGTTTGTTTGCTTTTGTTTTGAGAGATAGAGAGAGAGTGAGCGAGAGCACAAGCACATGTGGCATAGGGAGAGGCAGAGGGAGAGAGAATTTTAAGTAGGTCCCATGTCCAACATGGAGCTCAGTGCAGGGCTGAATCTCATGACCTTGAGATCATGACCTGAGCAGAAATCAAGAGTCAGATGCTCAGCTGACTGAGCCACCCAGGTGCTTCTTCTTCTGTTCTTTTTTATTTTAAATTTTTTTTAAAAATGGATTCACTTAGTTCCATACTATGAGCGGTAATTTCACTGGTTTACATAATTTTGCTTTGGCCATGCTCCCTCTCCTATATCGCCCACTTTTAGTCAAGAAGACCAGCATTTAGCTTCATATTTTGAAATGTGCATCTTCTTCCATTATTGATGTCTTACCTTTGAATGACACACTTGGACTCTCATTACGTGGAGATGAGACAAGCAGTATGCTTATGTTACCTCTCCTCTACCCCGTTTCTTTTATTTTTTATATCATACCTACATTGTTAGGTCATTTTATGACCTCTTATCCCACCTTTGTTTTTGTCTTAGTTTTATATTTTAATATATTCAGTTTCACTACACGCTTTTCGCCAAAGATTTGCCCACCATTTTGGTTGGCTGGCGTTTTCTCTCTAGTGGAAGGGCTCGTGTAAACAGTAGTCCCTGATTTATTACATGTTCAAAACTGTCAGCAGCCTTTATGCTTCATGAACTAGAAGCTGAAGATAAAATCTGTGTCTCATACTTTCAAGGATGTAAGATCCTTGGCTGTATATCAATTCCTTCACTCATGCTTTCCTCAAGTATTTTGTAGGCTTTCTTCCTTTGACTTGTGGTGTTGAATTTGCTGGGTAGAAGCCTGATGCCAACTTAACTTTCCTTTTCTTACATATGTAGCTTGAAAGTTTTGCCTGGCTCCCCAAAGAGTTCTTTTTTTTTTTTAAGTTAAGTCCTTTATTATGATGATATCTTTACTGGCATATTTTTTTGTATTGACTGACCTGAATAAATTTTCACTGATGCGTAGGACATACTTTCAATTTATAGATTAAGTCTTCTTTTATTCCAGGAAAATTTTCTTGTACCTTAAAACTTGTGTTCTGTTGCATACAGTTATTTTTGTCTTTCAGGTACTCCAAATATGCCTGTGTTAGAATACTATTTCTTGTCTACTATATGTTATTTTCTATGTAATCATTTGCATTTAAAAATTTTGTTTCATTTTGTTTATTTTTCAATTTCCATCTTGTACGTCTCTTAATGAGCTCCCCACAGCATTCCTTTTCCCTGTTCACGTTCTGGTTTTGTCTTTACATCTGGATGATTTTCCTTTTCTGCTTCTCCTTCCCCCCCCCCCCGATATCTGTTTATTCCTATTTCATTTCCTCCTGATATCTGGCTATCACCTCTTCTTGTGATCTTTTTTCATAGCTCTAATCGCTTTATAATGTATTTTAAAAATTTATGGTGGAATATTTTGTTACCATTTTGTTCTATTTCATGACAACATTTCCCCACCTTGGTGAGTTCCCATCACCAAGAGGGCAATTTTTGATGCCCATTTACACTATTTTTCTTTCTGCATGGATTCTATGTGAAAATATATATGTATTTCATTTTACCCATATCTAAATGAGTTGAAATTTCTTGGACAAGTATGGTGGTAGTAGAGGGAGGATCCAGGGAGGGTTGGCTTTCTGGTTTTTAAATGATAGGATCTCTCTTCTGTTGCTATTATGAGAGATGATTTTTTTTCTTTTTATATATGATGCCTCTATTAGGTATGTCTTTGTCGCGCCAAACCTAACTTTGTTCAGGAAGGTTTTTACCACCAGTCCATTGCACTGCTATCTTTTACTGGCCCCTCCTGCCAAGGGACACAGATTTGGCATTCCAAGGTGATTCCTTCACTTTGGAAGGTATGATAGTGTGGATATTGTCTGGGAAGCTCCCATCCTTTTTCTTCTGCTGCCTGTGTATTTGCTAGTGATTTCTGCAGCTGACCACTGCTGGATCCCCTGCTCTCCCCATTTGCTGTGCCTTTTCAGTTGTTGTTTCCTCGGAGGCTCTCTGCAGGGCAAAATCTCAGCTGCTTTTGGCAGCACTTACTTTAATTTGGAGTCTGGGGTTTTCTCTGTTTACTTGTTCCACTGAAAATGATGATTATTTCCATTTCCCCTCTTCCTCTGAATGGTTTTTGGGAGTCGAATGGGAAAATTTAGAACCAAATAGTCCCTACTGGTGTATTGAACTCTTTTAAAAAACATCTCTGTAAATTCAGCATTTGCAAAGCTGGTATCAATAATGCAGAAACACAAGCAGATGAATAGAAAAGACCATTATAATGTAAGTAACACTGTTAACATATATAATCATGGTGGCAATTCTAGAAACATAATTAAGCAAGCAGTTATATATGTAAAATCATATATTTCTGCTTCGAATGGGTAGGAGGAATGAATAGAAGCTGGTTTTCCTTGTTTCCAAAGACTTCTTGCTGATTTCATGAGGAAAGTTAATTTGTGTATATCCAGAAGAATAGAGATTCTATAAGAGAAAGCTGTGGTTTATTGTTTAATTTTTTTAAAAAAAGATTTATTTATTTATTTGAGAGAGAGAGAGAGAGCGGGCACATGAGTTGGGTTAGGGGCGGAGGGAGAGGATCTCAAGCAGGGATCAGTCTCACAACCCATAAGATCATGACTTGAGGCGAAACCAAAAGTGGATACTTAACCAACTGGGCCACCAGGTGCCCCTATTGTTTAATTTCAGTGTCAAAGGGAAGCAGTCCAAAAGGTATGTCATGTTGAAGTCAGGTTTCTGTTGAAAGGAGCAGGATCTCTATTCAACCACTCCAGATTTCTGCCTACCTTCTCATAGAAATTCAGCTAGGCAAGTTGGAGAGGTCCATGAGTTGCCCTTTTACCCTTTCCTTTTCAAATTTATAAATACAGCAGCAAAAAAGAATGATCATAAATGTTAGCAATGTATCCCTCTCCATTCATTTAACCCATACAATCTGCTATCAGTTTATGAATCTAGAATCTCAAATGTTTGGCATCACTGTCATAGAAAGTTGCTTGTCTCTGTAGCAGAGGTGGTTTTACATGAAGCCAGGGAAGCTTAAGCTTTAGAAACCCTCACCCTTGTGGACTATTCCAAGGCCCTTGGAAGAGACCTAGTAATATGTATACATGATTGTATGGCTTTGTAAAATTTGCAAAAGTAAGATATTTTAGCTTCAGTGTGTTAAGACCAATTTTCTTTCTAGTCCAGCTTCCCTTTTATTATACTAGCCTCATATCAGGTGGCTCTGCTTGGTCACAGGCTTTTTGAGATCAGGCTACGAGGAAGTTGTGCTGGTAATACACTCAGTTTGTACTTACTGGGATATATGTATGTAGTTTGCCAAGAATTCCATGTATCCAGTTAAATTATTGCTGTCCCAGTGAAAGAAGTTCGTCTAGTAATATTCTTACCAACCCTCTCCTTCTATGCCAATTCAACCAGTGTCATGGCAAAAAAGTGAAAGACCAGGGGTCATATCATGATATGAATGGAAAATGCGTGGATAGTAGGAGACAAAGAAGGCTTGAAATATATGAAGCCAGAAGTCATCTGATGTGTAAAATTATTCTGAGTGGAGTATTAGGTTCTCATCAACACCTTGTCCATTCACAAATTCTTTCTGCCAGAAATACTTGATAATACAGTGTATACAGTTACACACCCCCAGTTCCCAGGGTGGTTACTCACATTGGAGAAACTTTCTTAAAATTCATCAAGTCTTTTTCTAGTGCATAGGATGGGGTTCATCCAGCACTGCAATTTAGGCAGAGAGATCCAATCCCAGACCTGGTGGTGTGTGGGTTCTGGTCACTAGAAACATTTACTTCCACATTTTGTGAATCTCCCTCTTGTGTCTGGGACTGACCAAGGCCAGCAATACCATCAGAGTAGGTACCTGGACCTGGACCTGGACCTGAGCCCATGTGGTCCTTGGTCTTCATCTTTTCTTTCTAGGATGCGCTCTCATCCTCTGGCCTGTGGCCCAATGGTATTGTCTCAGGTCTCTGTGATGAGTCCCAGTTCCAGGAGGGCAGTTTGGCAGCAAGATGATTGTTCTTTCTGGCCAGTGCAGAATTTCTTTCACGTAATCTTGTGCGACTGGACTACCAGGATGGTGATGATATGCTGATTTTGGATGATTCTCACCCTGGCCACAGATGAGTTCAGAGTTCTGGTGTACCAATGGTCCACTGATGACCCCTGGGTTTAAGCCATGTATGGATATATGTGCATGCATAGTAGGCACACCTGAAGATGGTGGGAGTGGAGGCAGCTATCCTTTATCTTGTGAGGTCCCCAGCGCTGGCACTCAGGACTTACCCACCCCCTCTGCCAGTTACTTGCCAATGTCATGTAGTCCTCTGGGCCTGGCTGCCCCTATCTTCTTCACAGGCTTTCCATACCATTGTTGTTCAATACCAACAGGCCCTTCGGACAAGTGTCTTCTCAGAGTGACCTAGGTCAGTGTGGTGATGTTGAGCTTTCCTGGCTTGATCTTATGCTGTGCTGCCCAAGGAATAGACATGCCTTTGTGAATAGGACTGTTCTTCTCCTTCCATTCATGGGTCCAGTGGTAATATCTGGAAGGCGGGGATGCAGTTAACTCAAAAGAGATAACACTGTAAGGATGAAGGGATTATGACTGGTTGATATGATATGGTTGGAAGTTGTGTTGTCCTACATTCGCACTATGAAATTTTGAACTATAAGTTCATTGTAACTAGACAATGAATTATTCACATCTCCTACATATTTTGGATAAACTCGAATTTATGTCCATCATCAGCTAGCACAGTAATAACCTGAGAGAGTTATGCAAAGCCAGTATTCAATAGATAATGCAGCACCATGAGTAATGATGTAAGGAGCATTAAATAAAAGTTATTATGGGACTGCTTGGGCAAGATCAATATTGTTTCCATACAAATAGGTTACAAAGAGCCATGGAATTTTGAGTAAAAACAACATTTTTTACCTCTTTAATTGAAGTGAGAGATAGAAATTAAGCCAAGAATGGCGCACCAGACAAAACCCACAAAGGAATATTTCCTGGATCTGAAGAAGGGAAGGTGCCTAGACATTATAAAGGATCTTTGCATTAACCAAACGGGTACTAAACAAATATGCATGCAACTCTTCTCTACCCATGATTCTAAATCTTCATCAAGCTATCACTGTATATCGAGAAGGCTCACAACTTTTCAGTATCTTCTAAATCAAATAGTTTATTTACATAGGCACAGCACAAAAATATAATTGTCTTTGGGGTCAAATACCCTAAGGGGGGCTCTGGTGGCCAGTACGCAAGACTTAGAAAACCTGGCTTCTGTTTATAGGTAGCTCTGTATCAGGCTACACATATATAATCCAAACATCTCCCTCAGGGAAGCCTTCTCTTTTTTGATGAAGCATGAGCTTACTTGATTGTTAGCTTCTTAATTTCATTCTAGGATGCAATTAGAAACTTATAAAATGGTATGAATTCTAATCCTGTTCTCTAATTGCCTCTAACTGCACTTTTAGTATTTATGAGTTAATACTGTTTCATATCCTGTTGTACTTGCTTATTTATAAATGATTTCATACATATTTACTTGCTCTCTCTAAGTAAGTGATAAAAATCCTTAAGATTATGTTTTAAGTCTTTGTTTCTCAGTATGAACACAACCAGATGCTTAACAAATACTCTAAGAAGTTTATAATTGTCAGATTAAGAAATATAAGTAATAAATTGATGTAAAGAATGATAACACATGTGGATATGTTTTTAGCCATTAGAATAATTCTTTTTTTTTAAATTTTAATTAAGCTCTATGCCCCATGTGAGGCTCGAACTCACAACTACTGAGATCAAGCATTGCATGCTTTACCAACTGAGCCAGCCAGGCACTCTAGCTGTTTGAATATTCTAATTGAACAGGAAGTGTAAGTTCAGTTCCAGTTGGTGCAGTTAGAATGTGCTATTGGAAAATGTTGGTATAAAGTGGTTCCTTATATATTGATACTAGTGGAAAAGAAAGTGATAAGTCTCCTTCCATTAAAAGATACTAATTTTCTCCTCTGCTGCTACTGACTTTGAAAGTCTTGATAGGAGGTAGAAAGATGCCCACCCCCTCCAGTTCAGAAAAACCGTCATCACTTATCATGAAGCTGCTTTCTATTCTGGTGCAATCAATCTAGTTAATGTCAAGTACCACTGACAAGAGCATTCATGACTCAGTCACCCGGAGGCATTCAAATGGTTGGTGCAATGACTTGGATTGGAAAATAAACAGAAATAAAAGTCTTCTCATCCTAACTTTCTTAGGACTTGAGTGGCCTCTCGGGGCTGTGGCTCAGAGACCCAGATAGTGAGGCTCTTTTCGTCTGAAGGTGGTGTCACGGACTCACTGATCCATGCCAGTTTTAGCACCAGCATGGTAGACTTGGCCCTGTGGGGCTATTTGTTTGTTCATTGTCTACCTTCCCACTCCCTTGTCCCTGACCCACTGGACTGAATTTTGCAAGAGGATGGCATGGCATCTGTCTCCTTCAGTGACCTTTCAACTGCACCTCGCACATGGATGTCTGCCTAGCAGAGGACCTCACTCCATAGCTAATGATGGTTTGCTACCTGTGGCTACGTTCTTTAAGGGACTTACTTGAAAGCTTATTATCAGACTTCATGATATTAAAAGGCTTTTAATGATATTGTGGTCCCTGGGATGAAAAGTGCTGTACCACTTTTATGTGCACGAGTCACTGGAAGTAAAGAAGATCCGTTTCTGAAGGTTCCCTGGCTTCAGATAGTAACAGAAGATTGTGCTAAAGAACACTGGGGATGAAAGTGCATAATGTCCCTTTTCCTTTATTGTCTGTTCTGGTTTTACAATTCCTTGAGTATTGCCCCCCACCCCCATCTTATCTCTGTGCTGGCTCTGAAGTTCTTTTAGCACGGTCCTGCTGCCTTCCAAATCACACCTTGTCTAGGTTTGTTATCATTCTTTAGGCACACAAACCATCACCCAGAGTGAGAGGGGAAAATCAGGGTGGCAAACGTAGGTAGCTCAGGATTTAGTCTGGCATTCTCGCTGTCCCCGTTCCTTAGGTTCTCTCTCTTTCTCTGTACATTTGTGCCTGTGACAGAGGTACTAAAACCTTACCTTGGCATCTGTAACCTCATTGGAAATCCCATAAACGCTACCTCATAGAATGAAGGGATATATGCATTGAGCAGAGTGTATTATTTCCTTTGATACCCCTTTTGGCTTCACATTTCCTTGGTATTCTATCAAGAATCATTGTTGTGTGAAATGGCATTTGCAGAGACTTCTGTGCTTGAAAGACTGTGTATCTGACACATTTTGAACAATTACTGATGTTTCTCTTCACTGGGCTGTGCTGAAGAAGCTACTGGACAGAGCACATGCTGTAATTAGGTAAATTTGAGTGGATTTGTCTGAAAGTAGCATAATAAATGACACTCTACTTGTCATGGTGAAATCTCCTTCAAGCAAGGGGAGGTGGAGGCTTATATTTACTTGTCCCATTAATCAGAAATGGTATGGATATGCTTAATTTGACCTTTAAACAGACATAGCTAAGACTCAGCTGTCTTTCTTTATATAACTATTTGGCAAACTTTCCCCCTCTCTTAGCTAGTGCTAAGGAATCCTGATTTCCTAACAGCCTCAATCTTTAAGCAATGGCGAAATTTTAGGGTGTCAAAGATGTGTAACATTTAATGAGCACCAGTCATGTGGAAGAAACAAGGTCGATCAGAACTGTAATTTTCATCGAGCGTTGTTCCTATAACTCCAGGCTGGTCGTTTCCCAAGTGGATTTGGCCACTGTGTCATGCTGTGATTTCAGTCTTCTCAGGAGGGCCCCGATTCAGCTCTGCTGCTGCAAGACCCTCCTTCTTGCTGGCTGCCAGATGAAATTTCATTTCAGCTCTTGACACAAGTATCCCTGGAAAGGATCATGCAAAGATATTCTCAAAGTTTGCTCTCTGAGCAAAGGGTCAGAGAGCAGATTTTAGGAGGTGTAGGAGAAGAAGAATATGGGGGGCATCGTGAGAAACAAAAGCCGGGCTTCCAAAGAAGTTAAAATGTGGCAGAAAGGAAATATGTGGAATTTAAGGAACAAAACAGATGAACATGGGGAAAGGAAGGAAAGATGAAATAAGACGAAATCAGAGAGGGAGACAGACCATGAGAGACTCTTAACTCTAGGAAACAAAGTGAGAGTTGCTGGAAGGGAGGTGTGTGGGGCGATGGGGTAACTGGGTGATGAGCATTCAGGAGGGCATTTGATGAAATGAGCACTAGGTGTTATATGCAACTGATGAATCACTAAACTCTACCCCTGAAACTAATAATATACTATATGTTAATTAGTTGATTTAAAAAAATAAAAAAAATAAATAAATTTAAAAAAATAAAATGAGGCAGAAATGGAATTATGGTGATAATTTCTGCCTGAGCCAGCCCTAGAAAACACAAAGTAGAATATAGAATTTCTGTGTGCCTCCATGGGACAGTGATGACTGAGCCGTCAGTCACAGAATGTCACACCAGGTCAAGAGTATCTTCTGGACCCTCACCATTGTTTCACACTGTGTAGGTAGAATTAATGGGCATGAGACCCAGGCAGAGGCAATCTTGGTGAACATGATGTTCTGAGTGCACTGATACCATGCTTTTGTTTCTTTTGGTTTATAGAGTATTGAACGCACTGCAATATTTAGGTCAAGCAAATCCTGTCTAGATATCTACTCCTTAATGATATCTAGAGGGTTGACTTATGCTATTGTGGGGGTTCATTCTTCTCCTTTATGTATAATATCCTTGGCAATGCTCGTATTAGAGCAATGCTTTATCCTTTTTACCATTTGGAGAGGAAAGTGCCTTTTTAATTGGGATCCTAGGAAAAATTACTACTACACTGAGCAGAGTGAATGAGGCAGCGACACTTCTTGTGATATTAAACATCTCCCTGTAAGAGTTGTTAGGAGTGTTATTCATTAATCATTTACTATCCAGGATCAGGCAGAGGTTTTTAAGCACAGACTCTCTCTGTGATTTGGGCAATAAAGTAGAATAAGAAAGTTATCGTATGAATTTCTAGCTAATGTTGATGGACTGTCTACAGATGTCAAAAGTAGGGCTCTCATCAACCCAAAAGGATCATGACAATTTACAACATGGTCTTTTCTGCTTTATGATACCTGGAACCATGGGTTAAAATCTGCTTGCATTTGATATAGTTTTTTGAATCTTAAGTAAATAACCAAATTGTCCCCACGATTTTCAGTCCTATTATTAATCACAAAAAGTGTTTAAAAGGCACAATCAGCTGTATTTGTTGGAACCTAGCAATAACCTGTGATATATGTCTTAGATATATATGGAAGGACTTTCCCCTAATTCTTTATTGGATTAGTCCTTAAAGAAGTCTCTATAATTGATCAGTTTTTCTAAGATCATCATTTAACTGCCTCACTGGCATCAAGGGGGCTGGAAATAACTCCTGGCATAATGTGAAGGAGGTGGAAGGAGAATGTAGAATATTCCTTTTTCTGAGCTACTCCAGGGAAGAACCACGTTGTTTCTTTATTAAGACAGTTTTGCAGAGATAATTGAGGTTGGTCAGCATACCAGAGCAAAAAGAGATTCCCACAATCTTAAGAAGGGGATTTCGAAGTCATGGCTATGAATTATTCAGGGAAGTTGATAATGAAGGACTGACAGCTTTATGAAGAATTATCTGAGTCTCTTGCCACTGGACAGGTCTAGATATTATTTTTTTTCTATTGATGTCATTATCACTTTCCTAATTTAACATTTGTGTCCTGGGGAGACAAAGCAGTATGCAAATCAGTACTTCTTTAATTGCACTTTGAACTTCTTGAAGACAAGTTATTTATTTTTTTTCTTATTCACTTTTATAACTTTATCATATAGCTCAGTGTCTGGAACACTGTTATTGCTTAGTAAATGGTTGTCAAAGGAATTAATGTTAGAAAGAAGTTATGATTTAGTTACGGAGCAAGTCAAGGTACATAAGACCGTAAATTAACAATACAAAGAACACGGGCAAAGGCCCAATGAGATTCATAGACTGAGAAGTTTCAGAGGAGAGAAAGTTTTGGGAGGCTTAAAAAGGAATTCATGGAGGAAGCATAACTTGAGCTGAGGCTTGAATATTGTTAGAATTTAAAGTAGCTCTGGGAGGAGACTTTGTGTGACCCCGTTCCTATTTCTGCAGTACTCTTTTCTCGGGGGCAGTATTGATCAGAATGAGGATCCTAGAGGGAAATTTATGGTTTTGGAAGAGGCAATGGTAGCAAGGGGTAGAAATATTGAGGTCGGTAAATTCAGAGAAACATATGCAAGTCACTAATACATTTTTGGAGAGACAGACAAGAAAGAGAAATTAGCATTCTTTTGACTTTTTAGTGATGGCAGCCAAGAATATAGTTGAATTTGAGCTAAGTTAGGATTTTAATAAAGGTTGAATTGTGTATATTCCCACCCAGGTTGCCCCGGCAGGAGGGTTCCTAACCTTATGATAATGACAGTTTAATGGGGGAAAAATCGTACATGCTAATTAAATATATTGTAATTAGAGACAGAGCAATATGTGGTCTAATTAGCGCCATCCTTGGAAATGGTCTAGGGAGGAGTTTGGAGGTGGTTCATGAGCAAAATAATTTTTATATGTTCGAAAGGGTTAAATCAAGCTTGCTCACCTGAGATCACCTTTGAGTTACTGCAGACCTGATTTCTCTCGCTGGTTTAATCACAAACAATTAAATCATAAATCATATTGTTGTATGCTCACCAGTACTGACATCTGGAAGGAACTTTAGATAGGTGAAAGGTAGTTTTCTAATAACCAGAATAAATGGGTTTTGAATCAGTGTACAGGGATGAGAATAAAGGGGTCTGAAGATTTTGGCTATAAGGAAATACACAGAATGCTAGTGAACCCCAATGAATCACCACTAAATGTTCTCTCACACCTATTCTGATAGAAGGAGCAAAACAGTGGCAACTCTCTCCTTAGAAATGGGAGTTGCATATTTCCATAAGGAAGATAGAAAAAGAAAAGGACTGGGGCGCCTGGGTGGCACAGCGGTTAAGCGGGAGTGATCCCGGGGTCCTGAGATCGAGTCCCACATCAGGCTCCTCCGCTATGAGCCTGCTTCTTCCTCTCCCACTCCCCCTGCTTGTGTTCCCTCTCGCTGGCTGTCTCTATCTCTGTCAAATAAATAAATAAAATCTTTAAAAAAAAAAAAAGAAAAGGACTTCTGCCTCTTCTAAAAATGATTGTGAGGGCATGGGGCCTAAAAACCAGGAGCTTGATCTTCCTGTCAATAAGTCTTGACCACCCTGTACCTGCTTAGTCATTTATGTCATTCTATATAATGGGTGCTGCAGAAAAGGTGATAACCACCTGTTCTGGAAGGTATTTTCCAACCTGAAGATCAGAATCTCTCACAACGAACTTTGGTCAGTGAGGTTTCTGTACCACCAGCCATCCTTGATTAGAATGGTGAGGGAAATAGGAGAAGTTAAATAGGATTGAGTGATAGGAAAATGGCTTGGCATTTTTGAAAGGTCCTCTGCCCTCAGAAGAAAATGGGAAGGATCCCTGAAATGTCAACGATATGGAAGTAATAATAATACAGTACATAGTTGTCAAAGATTTAGACAAATAGGCATAATAATTGGGGTGGCTTTGAAGTCAGCTATCATATCCTACAAGAAAATGCGTTGAAGATGATACATCTTCAGCTGGTCACAAGTCAAGGATTTTGATAACGAATATATTGGTTTTAAAGTAAATATATCAAATCTCTTCTCTTGTAGGGCAGGAAACCAATGTGAAGTTTCTAAAGCAAACCACTGCTATGAATCAGTTTGGACCCCCACCTTCTGGTTCCTAGGGCAACATCTTGCCTGCACTAAGCTTGCTGTTCAGGTTGTCCCCCCTTCCCTTTCTAGGTGCCTAGAGGGTTGGGCATGCCAAAATAGAGGCAGTGAGAGTAGAACGGGAAATCAACAACCATCTTCCCTCATCTACACAAATACCTTCCCAGGAAAGGACCTGACGTTACACTTTAGACTGTTATGTGATTTGAAGTCATTGTGTTACAGTGGGCCCCATTAATTGCCAAACTACTAAAAAATTACTTCATTTAATCTTTTTCAAAGTCCTTGAGAGAATATTCTATACTTAGGCTTTTCACTTACTTCCCACCCGTTCACTATAGCCGTTTAGTGTTGGCCTCCAGCACTGCACTGCAATTGTTCCCCCTCTATCACCCCTGGCATTCTTTTTCCAAATGTTGTAGATACATTTTATTCTTTCTCTCACTTGACAACCATTGCCTCCTTATCAATCTTTATTCTCCCTTGACTTTGTACGAAGGGGTTCTTCTTGTTCACTCTTTACTGTTATGTTTTTGTCTACCAACAGTGGTTTTTATTCCACTGCTCATTTTCGAAATGTTGGTATTCTTCAGGGTTCTATCATCAGCCAACAATATATTCTCATCTACTTATTCTTCTTTGGTAATTTCAACATTCTTGTGGTTCTACTTTATACTACACTTTGAAATCATTATCTCCAGCACAGAGATCTCCTACCAACGTGAGGATTGTACACCCCGTAGCTCACTACCTTGATATATGAGCATCCCAGCTGAGTATGACCCAAATGAACTAATGGTCTTTCCTCCAAAATCTCACTTACAAATTTTGTGTTGGTGGTAGCACTAACATCCATTTAGTTATTGCAGCTATAAATCCATGAGTCATTTAAAACAATGTTCCACATGTCTCTTGCTATTGAGCAGAAGGATGTCAAATGTACAGTAATGCTCCCAATACAGACCATCACCTACTTGATTTAAGCAAGAAACTCATTCATCCTAGTTGTCTGACTTTGCAGTTATTCTCTCGAGGAGACTGGGTGGCCATTGTGATCAGTCCTTACTCTACAGCTGGGCAGACCCCATGGTCTATTATCTATCACATTAGCTTTGTGTTGTTCTGTGGATTGCTCTTGCTCTGCTGTTCATCCCAATAACCTTCTCTGTTTCTCTGCTGTCCCCACGGGTATCCTTCACACCCCTAGTCTCCATGGGCCACTCCCTGAATTGCCACGATCACGAAGGCTCCATCCCACACTGACAACTCATGTCCTGTGTTCTTCTCCCTCTGGCTGGGATAACCACCTCACTGAGAGAGTTTTTGTGTTTTGTTTTGTTTTGTTTTGAATTGTTGAGGGAGGTGTCTGGGGGTGGGAAGAGAGAGTGTCTAGCTCAGGAGATAGTCCTTAGTGCAGATCTTTCTGCTTGTGTTCTATTATACATGGTATATGCACCATATTATTTTTATCAACTCTGAAACTTTCCACAACCTTAAGCACGTCTGGCCACATGGGTTTCTAATAAGGGGTTGTGACGATGCACTCTAATAACCTTTTTTAATTTTTGACTTTTGGCACCTTCCACAGGAACCGGCTGTCAAGTCCTGACAATTTTTATCTTTATTTCTAGAATCTATCTCCTTTGCTGTATTCCTGCTCTCACTAATCTAGCCAGAGGACTTCTCGTGGATATAGGATCAGTCTCCTGTCTATTGTTCAGAGTCATCTAGCCCTGCCGCAGACTTTGTGTCCGGCCTAGCAAGATAAAAGTTCTGCACTTGACTGAACCTACACTCTTTATATAAAATATGACCACATGGGAGTTGGGCAGTCCTCCCTTCCACTTCAGTTGTCTTGTCAAAGAATTCCTTCTCAGTGCGTGCACTTCTCCTCCAAAAAGGAGGCTGGGAAACAAGGCATGCTGCCCTGTTACGGGTCTGCTGGTACTTCAGTGCGTGCAGTTGGCTGTGTCTGAGTGACTCACCCTTTCTTTGCATTCATCCTAACTCAGTTTTTCACTGACTCATTCCAGAACTATTAAAAGTTTTTAAACTGGCCTCTCTCTTATATTTATCCTCCTTACATCTATCCCCTCCTAGCCACTAGACATCACAAATTTAACCACAGCACAGCTGGACTTCAAACTCTTCCATGTCTTTCCTCTTCCATTAGGTTGATGTCTCTCTAAATTTTTTAACACAACGTAGTAGGCTTTTGCTGATCTGGCCTCTGCCTATTTCTCTTTTTCCATTTCCTTCCTTGCGGTTTATTCTCCAGCAATTTAAGACTGCTTTTATTATGCTCTACACTATAAGGTGTTTTTACTTTTCTCTTGTACTTGCTTTCATTTCCAGATGAAATGATGAATTCTCTCCCCAGCCCCAGTCTTCTGCTACTCATTGCCTGGCTAACTCTACTCATAGTTGAAGACTCAAGTAGTCATCCTATCCTTTAGAAATTCTTTCCATTCCTCCTAATTGGAAGGAGTAGAATTGGCATCAATCTGTTATTGTAATTATCTATTTAAGTATATGTGAAATCATATGAAAGCCAAGACTGTACTTTAAGAAAAATACTTATACCCATGGTTCCTGGATCAATACCCAGTATATAGTAGCCCAATATATAGTAAGCACTTTTAAAAGTGAATACAGCATAAGACCATTGTTTTTATTTTAGGAGAAAGCTGTGGCGCAGAGTACCTAACTTGTTGTAAAGGATATTTTGTGTTGCTTCCCTCTGCATGCTAGAAACTTGAAGCCTAGAAACTACATTTCCTAGACACACTTGCCAGCATGGCTTTGGTTTATGTTCTTCCAACAGGAGGCTCTCACTTGGGATGGGAAGGCAGAAGGAAGGGAGGAGCTATTCTTTTGACTTTGGTAATACCGTGGCAGAACACTAGTGCTGATGTGGCTGTGCAGAGAGTGCGATTAGGCAACGGTGTCAGGCTTCCTACTGTTCCTGAGGGTTGGAGAGCACCAGCTTCCCTCCTCCCCTCTTTTCTACTATTCTAGCCCTTCTAATACTTTTTAAACCTAATTCCTTTCTGCTTAAAATGCTTAGAATGGTTTTGCTTTTCCTGATTAAACTCTGATGATAGAGTTTTGCTTAAAGTTTTGCAGTAATTAAGCGGCAAAGCAGTGATGGACTTTTGCTGGCCTGAGTGCGAGGTCCGTGTCCATAGCCTTTGATTGCAGTGCCTTCCTCTACTTGCAGATCAAAATTGTCCTTTGGGAAGAGTTCTCCTTCATGCTCTTTGTAAAGAGACTTAGGTTTCAGTCAAGAGGTGGAAACATTATATTGTAGAATGAAGGACACTTCTTGCGGATGGTAGCTTAATCTGCATACGTGTAAAGTGGGTCCTGTGTAGTTTCCTCCTATTTTGGGGGGAGGAAAAGTTTACGTGTTCTTTTGGGGCATCAATACAGAGCTGGTCTCTGTTGAATGACCAGGTTCGGGCCTTCTCTGCCCAGCAAGGAGATGGCGTGAAAACAATCAAGGTAAGTGAGTGACTTGGACATCTGGTACAAGAACGAACCTTGAAAACCTCAAAGTGGAGTGTTTGTTGCATATCAGCTTACACATGAATGTGGCACTGCATTCATAGAGGCAAAGCCAAAGTCAAAGTGAAAGGGAAGCCAGGCTGTGCAACTTAAGACCTCCCGAGCAGAACTTTACCCACTCACCTCCAGATAGAGCAAAAAGGGAACTTACGAGAGAATATTTAACATAGTTAACAGAAGGCATGGTGAGTGCTTCTGAGCTGTTTCCTATGGTGGCAGAGTGTGTCAGTGGGAGGGGAAGGTGGTGACCTGAACTTGTATCTAACTTCTCTTAGTTTTAGTTCTCTTATCACAAAACACATACCTTGCCAGATTATGTGGACGAATAAAATGCTTTGTCAGTGTTGGCGCATAGTAGATGTTTGATTAATATTTGTCCACCTGGAGTCAGTTATAGTATTTATTGAGTATTTTATTACTGCCGAAGATTGTTCTAAGTGCTGTGAACAAGGCAGTACCTGCCCTTTAAGAACGGACATCTAGAGTACACTGCTTTCATTTTTTTGAAAACACCCGTCCCTCTTTTCCACAACCCTTTCTAGATTGATCCTGAGCTGTCTTACATCCTTCAGCAAAGTAAATGTCAATGAAATGGAGGAGAATCGAATTATGGGTGGTGATATCTAATATAGAGGGCCTTTAAAACACCTAAGAAGAAGAAATGAACAGGGGGCCCTTTGTGGCCTCTTTTCTAGAATTCGTACAAAGCAAGCTGAGGGAATTGTGAAATCTGAGGATATGAGAAGAAAAGTTACCTTAAAAAATTCTCAATTATTTTGTTTTGTATCTGTCTTTACCTTGGAGTCTGTACCTGGGAGTATCTCCTGACATCAAAGATTGGAGTGCTCTCATGGTTTTCAAGCTGTATTTCGGAGCGTTGTGATGTTGCCAGACGGGTATGGTGAGAATCGTCTAACTTTCCGGTGCACTGAGGCAGGAATTACAGTTGAGAGGTCTGAATTGAACACGTTTCTTGTTTTGGAGGGAAGTGGAGAAATCTTCAATTTTTCTAAGCAGGATTTTTTTGGTTTTCATACCTTGGCGGAGTGAACAGGTGTTTGCTAATGAACTGCCAAGCTGGATTACACTTAACTCCCAAGTCCTTTCTTCTCATTATTGTCAAAGAGCATTTACTGTGTCTTCCTTCCCACGTCCAGGCCACGCTATATTACACATCCAATTTAACCTGATTCAGGGCAGTGAGAGGCCAGGTGGGCATCTGCTATAGTGGAGACTGCCACTAGCTTCTCGTCTAAACGTGGACTTCCCTAAATTATGTCATTGAGAAGCTGGCTAGATACCAATTTTTCCAATTTCTATATTTTATAGAAAGTGAAACATGTCTATAGAGTTAAGGGTCTAGTCCATTATTTTGTTTTATATTTAAATTCGTTTTGCATTTAAAGAAATTTAGATACAGCTACACTTTAGCTAGGTATAAGAAAATGGAATGCTGTTATTCTCCATTAAACACTGGCTTTCAGGAAGTATGTATGAAACCCACAAATCTCTGCTTCTGTGGATACCAAAATGGAACATAGCATCACCAAAATCACACATCTCAGTGTTTCTCAAACTGTCTGTGAAGACTGTATTTTCAATAGCTCAGGTTAATAATTTTATAATATTATTTACAAATAGAAATTAATAAAAGTGAAGTAAGAGACTGCAAAGACATACAAAACACAAGCCCATTTAAAAAATGATCTTAAATTCAACAGATGTGAAAATGATCTGTCAAACTGTATGAAAGTTTCTAAAGGTGCACCTTCCGTTTCTGTACCTGCCATGGACCAGTGACGGTTTGCAGGTTGGTGTCATCCTGGGGATCACACTGGGAAGAGCACTGAGCAGCCAATTCTATCCCTTAGCTTTTATCTGGTTGTGCAGACGAGATCAACAGTTGCATTTCTGCGATTCTGTTCTTGCTTGCTTTACACTAACCTCATAGCTCTCCCCACCCTATAGAATCCCATAGAGCAGTGCTGCCCAATAGAAATATATAATGCTGGCCACATATATACCTTTACATTTACTGGTAGCCACATTACAAAACAGAGACAGATTACTAACATTAGCTTTAATAATATATTTTATTTGACCTGATATGTCCAAAATATTACATTTCATCATGTAATCAATATAAAATATTATTGAGATGTTTTACATTCTTTCTCTCATAGTAAGTCTTTGAAATTTGGTGTGCAGTTTTTGCTTACTGCACATTTCAGTTTGGACTAGCCACATTTTAAGAGCTCAATAGCCACCTGTGACTAGTGGCTGCCATAGTGAACAGGGAAGCCATAAAACTTTCTCTGAGCCGTCCTAGAACAAGTAAGACACATCTAAAACATTGTCTTAGAAGGAAATGACCTCTAAGAAAAGGAACTTCAAACTCTTTTTGGAGAGAGAAAGGTGTGCTGAATACATTTAGGGAGCTATCCATGGCAAAGGACCCATAGTCTTTTTCTCATCTGAGGCAAACTCATCTTGAAGTAGCTTCAGCTCAACATTTTTGAAATCTCAGTTTTTAATATTTTAAATAGGATTTTTCAGCTCTCTTATATTCAGACTCTCTGGGCCGTATTCTAGGTAAGGATGAGAGTTTGTATCTTACATATCTCATGGTTATTTGAAGAGCACAAAAGAAATTTGGAAAGATATCAGTGTGTGTGTGTGTGTGTGTGTGTGTGTGTGTGTGTGTGTGTATACTGAGGGAGGGGCAGAGGGAGAGAATCCCAAGCAGGCTCCACGCTCAGCTTGGAGCCTGACGTGGGGTTCCATCTCACAGCCCTGAGACCATGACCTGAGCCTAAATCAAGAGTCAGACATTTAACCGACTGAGCCACCCAGGTGCCCAAGTTTATTTTTAAAGTATTCTTGTGCGCTGGTCCTACCTTTGGTCTTCTCCTTCCTTCAGCTTTGCTCTACAGGGATGATGTCCTTAAAATCTGCCACTTCCATATTGATTATTGTTGTTGTTTTGGGAAAATAATGGCCAAGCCGTCTGATCTGGCTGTGAATTACGTGGGAGAAAATCTCTGCTGCCCAGCAGAACTACATTCACGTGCACTTCATCTCCTTAATGACATTCACAGTGACAGTTTCAGCTCGGTCCCCTCATCATAAATCCTCTTCACTCTGTTTCAAGTTAAATCCATGGCGGGAAGGTGGTAGGGAAATACCTCTAATGACTCATTCATAACATTTTGAGCAGCCAAATATTTATAATTAACCTGTTAGCTTTTTCTTTACAAAGACATAAACAACCACTGAGTCCTACATTATTCCTATTTAGTTACATTCTGGAGAAAAAAAGGATCCAAATTATACTTGGTCAGAGAGAGAGATGATAGGTTAAATGATCCACCTTTATTTATGAGCTCTGAGCAGAAAGCAAGGGCTGAGCACTCTAGCTGGATTTTCTATATCCTCTCTCCCAACCTCAGTCTGTCTTGAATATATCTCTGGATCATGTTGTCATAAGGGGATCTTCAGAAGAAGATAAATTTTGACAATATTAAATCTAGGGTATGTAATATTAGGATTTAAGTTATAGGAATGAAGTCAGAGTGAGAGTTTCGCCAGGACAGGGCTACTGATTCGAGGAGACAAGAACCTGAGGTAGGGCTGGTGTTACTCCTCCAGGGACCTTCAGTCTAGCAAAGTGGAGTCAAAGTCCCTTGGGACTCTGGTGGTAGGTTCTGACATTAGTGGAGTGTTGCCAAGGTTAGAGAGAAGATCCTGGGATTAGTCCTCCGTCCAGCGCCGTCCAGTGCATCCATGATTGATATTGACAGGGTGCGCTTTGAAATAGTATACTCAAAACTCCACATTTCAGGGGAAATATGTAGCAGGGGGAGATGCAGCAGGGAGTGTGAGAAGGTTTTGTAATCTACATGGTCTAGGATTCTTAGAGAAGGAATTTTGTAGGGGTCTTTCAAGGGTTGCATTTTATTAGACAGGAAAAAAAGGGAATTATTACTGTAAGCAAACTATCAGTTGCTGTTCTTAGTATTGTTGCCAGGCATGTTGCTAGGGCTATGAGAAGTAATAGAATGTAAGCAATATAGACACAGCTTTTAGAAACTTACAGAGAAGAAGGGGGACAAGTACATCTGCAGATAGATACATGTCTGCATATCTATCTGGAGTAGGTATTATTATAAAAATACCCACAAGACAGTGAGGACATAAAGGATGATGGTCATTATTTTACTTGTGGTAGGCGGTGACACCAGAGAAGCATGGTCCTGGTGACATGTGTGAACCAGCATGCTCTGTTGGGAAATACTGAGTAGCGTGTTGTGGCTAGAGTGTAGAAAGCAAGTTATGGAGAATGGTGAGATGCTGCCTCCAGCTTATCTCAAATCTACCTTCTGTTTATCTCCAGTGCCACCACTGTAAACAAATACATTCTTTCCTGTCACATGTGCCATTCTAATAGCTTCCTACCCAGTGTTCAGGTATCAGGCAGATAGGCATCCCTTGAGATACTGTGTGTTTGGTTCCAGACCATTGTAATAGAAGCAAATGTCACAATATAGTGAGTTAAATGAGTGTTTTGGTTTCCCAGTGCATATAAAAGTTATGTTTACACTACACTGTAGTTCTGTTAAATGCACAATAGCATTATGCCTAAAAAAGTTACATACCGTCATTCAAAAAATATTCCTAAAAAGTGCTAACTAACCATCATCTGAGCTTTCCATGAGTCTTAATCACTGATTGCCAATCACCAAAACAAATACAATAATAATGAAAAAAATTACTGAAATACCGTGAGAGCTACCAAATTCTCTTTGACACAGAGACATGAAGAGAACAATGGTTTTGGAAAAATGAGGCTGGTAGTTTTGCTTTGACACAGGGTTGCCATGAACCTTTAATTTGTAGAAAACCACAGTACCTGCAAGTGTTTTCTTTCTTTCTTTCTTTTTTTTTTTTTTTAAAGATTTTATTTATTTATTTGACAGAGAGAGACAGCCAGCGAGAGAGGGAACACAAAGCAGGGGGAGTGGGAGAGGAAGAAGCAGGCTCATAGCAGAGGAGCCTGATGTGGGGCTCGATCCCATAACACCGGGATCACGCCCTGAGCTGAAGGCAGACGCTTAACCGCTGTGCCACCCAGGCGCCCCCTGCAAGTGTTTTCTTATGCTTCAGGCTAGTGCACTTTGCTAGTGTCAGGATGATTTGCACCAGGTACCTGTAGCTTTATAAACGGTCCCTCCCGTATTAGCTTGGAATCTTCAGTAGGGTTCGCAAGCGTGGCGCTAAGGTTGGCCTGAGAGAGAACTGCTGCTTCTCACGTGCACCTGACCTGTTTTTACACTTCCACTTATCCTTGTCTGAAGTGACCAGAAGAGAAATGAGGAAGACCGAGGAATGAGGAAAGGCAATCAAAGAGAAAATCAGTATGCATACGATTTTGGGCACTTTGAGAAGGTTAATAACCCAAGGGATATGTTTACAATCACAAAAAATAAATAAATAAATAAATAAATAAATAAATAAATAAATAAATAAATAAAGATTGAGCAGACTTCCATATTCCATCCTCTATACGCCAAAAATCTGCATGTCAGTTTGCTCTGAGTGCATGTTTATTTGAGAAAGGACCAAGAAAGTGTAGAAAGTGTGAAAAACCATCATCTCCCCAGGGCCCTCCCTGCCTGCATAATAGATGTTTCTGAGGTTTGAAAAATGCCAAGCATCTGCCATTTAAAAGTCACATCTAAATATACTTGCCACCTTCTAAGTAATCTTTTATTTTTAATTGTAATATTATTTATGAGTTTTCGCTCACTAGGAATTCTGTGTCACTTTAAAAGCAATGGTATGAAACACAATACATCAGGGGAAAGACATGTGCTGGTGAAATATGATGCTGAATGTCATCATTCCAGTGATGTATATTAGAGCAGGGATGGAAGAGCGAAGTTGACGGATGAGTCCGTGTGCTGTGCATTCCTGAATAATCCCCATGAAAACGGTAATAGAATTATTATCCATGTTTAGCATCATATAATCAGAAAGTATTTGCCTGCAGAGGGAACCAGTTGGCAAGGTAACTAGGTAGATATGCCGCCGAAACACTGGGGCACATCCATTTTAAAGGACAAAACTCAAACAAAGCTTGAGAAAAAAAAATCAAATAGATTGCATTTGAATAAAAGTAATCCAAATCCCATCTTCATAACTCAAGTAATGTCTAACTACCTAGATTTGATGGGCTGGGAGGGATGGGCTGTATACAGAACCGGTCGTTTCAAGAATTCTGTAGGTGAAGTTGAATTCTTAGCTCAGAGAATGCTGGCTGTATGTTTCTGTAATTATGCTGTGGATTTCTCGCATATCTTCACATTCATAATTACCTGGTATTTAACTTTCAGTAATGACATTATTAAATCTGAGGTGACAGCCCTTCACTTTGTGACATTTAATTTACTTTTCAATTTCCTTCTCTTCTTGGTCCTTTAAATGTTCTTCAAGGCAAACATGTGAGGAGGCACTGTCAATACCACGGAACATCAGCCACAGTGATTTGTCTTGATACATATCTTCAAAAGAAATGTCCCAATCCAGGTTTCAGTGACTGCCTTCTTAGGGAGAATTACAGTTATTTCGAGGTAGTGTCCTCCACACACAAAATAGCCATGATCTTTCTTTGAGTTGTGGGAGCCGCTGGTCATGCCAAAGGCCATTATTTACACAGCCAATGTCCTTTCTGTCTGCACTTTCCTGACGGTAAAGCCACCAAAGGTTTACCGTTTTTACGTGAAGGTGAGCTGAAGAACAAATCTCATTTACTTATTTACTTTACCACAGATAAATCTTTTCTTCTGGGTCTTTGGCCCACCTTTAAGAATTAGAACGAATACCCACAATTGTTTTTCAAATAATGGAACTATTTTTTCAAAGAACCATATAGAATGAGGAGGGGAACATAGTTTATAAGATTTGGGGGACTCCCAGAGTGGGGAATTTTATTTGGGAAATCATTACATTCCAGAGAAGTAGAAGCTGGTCATAGAAACCAGTAAGTATATTTTCCTGATTTTATAAAATGTGTAATATACTCACTCAGGGGTAAACATTATTGATGATCTCCCTGCTAATATTTTTTTTTTTGAATTTTCTTGTTTTTTTTTTTTTTAAAGATTTTATTTATTTATTCGACAGAGATAGAGACAGCCAGCGAGAGAGGGAACACAAGCAGGGGGAGTGGGAGAGGAAGAAGCAGGCTCATAGCGGAGGAGCCTGATGTGGGGGCTCGATCCCAGAACGCCGGGATCACGCCCTGAGCCGAAGGCAGACGCTTAACCGCCGTGCCACCCAGGCGCCCCCCTGCTAATATTTTTTGCACAAACAATAGCCCTCTGCAATGTCCTCTAAAAGTTTTACTTTTTGCCATGAAAGTTACAAATGTTCATGCAGTTGGCACCACTCCTTTAATTAGCATATTGTTCAATGTGTCTTTATAAGCCACTTATCTCCTGTTGTACAGAACTCATTCTAAAGGTGGAAGAAGGAGAATGTTACATTGGGGACTCAATGCCAACGACTTTTTATTTTTCTACTGGTTAATACAATAGAATATTGTTGTTGCAAGGGCAATTAGAGGGCACGCTCCTACTATCCAACATAAGGCAGGGATCCGTTTTGCGTTATTAGCTCATGGCTCACTTGGCTTCCAGGAAACCACCCTCTCTCCATTTTCTCACTTCTTTCTGACCCTTCCATCCTGTGAGGGAGGCTGCTGCCCTGCCCCTCCCTCCTGCTCATACCCCATCAGTTCAGTGTGCTCCAGCAAACTTGAATTGTCAACATTTGAGTTTTTCCTGGGTCCTGGACCCCACTCAGACCACACGCATGGGAGGCTCCAAATATCAGAGAATTAATGCTTCCTGGGAGCTCCCAACTTAAGATGGATGGCAGTTGGTATCTACATATCCTAGTTTGCTTTCTTTTTGGCGGGATAACTTCGAGCCAGGCATTCTCCATGGGTTTACAGAGTTCTCCAAGGGAATTAAATTCCCGTTGTGCACAATGACAAACTTCCTTGATAATGTACTCTTTATTGGCTGCTTTCCTCTCTCTGTCTCATGCTCTGTCTGATTCCATGATCAGTATTTCCTGGGGTCACTTTCCAAATAAACTGTTATATGCAAATACCTGTTTCAGGGTCTACTTCTGGGGAAATTCAAACTAAGACACTTCTCTATTGCTTTTCCTTTATCCTTATTTTCTGGACTCCAAAGAAATGTTAAACTAGTCCAAGGCTTAGTCCTTCGACCACTTCTCTTAACTAAACTTATCTCCTAGGTAAATTCATCCAAACCTAAGATTTCAGATAGCTTCCAAAATGATGCCTCAAGCTTTGCCTTCTTTTTGGAATCTCAACTATTTAATTATCTCTCCATTTGGATGTCTACTGAGTATCCCAAATTTACATTTCCCAAACCAAACTCTTGAATTTCTCCTTCAGATGATTGGGAACTGAATATCCTACATGACATTTAGGTTTTTATGTTGGGTACATGGGTCCTAGATTTGTCAAGAGGTATGCAAAACATGCCTCCTTCATACTCATAGGAGAGATCTCTAAATATTTGAAGAAAATAGACATGCCTCTTTTCCTCTCGTATTCTCTAGGCTCCAGGTTCAATAAACCTACTTCACTCAAATGTCCTCACATAATAACTGTCTTAGGTTTGCCGCATTCTTCGTCTGTAAATATTCCAGTTTTTATTGTTCCTCTCAAAATATGACAGTGAGAATTAAGTCTGACATTTCTGATGTGGTCTAGCTGATGTGGGATATTTCTCTCTTTGTTTCTCTCTCCACCCCCCACCCCCACCCACACATACTTTATCAGGATATATGCATTGCTTGCAAGTTCTTGTATTGAACTTCTTTGTACATGTCAGCAGTGTTATTGTTTTGTTGTTATTTTTAATAAAACTGGACAATCATAACTAGAAAAAAACAACACATCTTGACAGATTTTCACAGAACAGTCTTGTTTTTAAAATGTAATTTAAGATACTTTCTAAATTCAGGAAAGGGCATTGTGAGAAGATCACAAGAGCAATATCAATCTGGATGAAGATAAAGAATGCTGTGGTGTGTGTTTGGAGTAGTTTTTTTTTTTTTTTAAGATTTATTTATTTATTTAAGAGAGGGAGAGAGAGAGAGAGTAGAGAGGGGCAGAGGAAGAGGGAGAATCTCAAGCAGACTTTCTGCTGACTACGGAGCCGGAGGTAGGGCTCAATCTCCTGACCCTGAGATCACTACCTGAGTGAAATCATAAGTTGGACGCCTAACCGACCATGCCACCCAAGCGCCCCTTGAGTACTTTTTCCTTTCTGACATTTGTCTCCGTGGCCCATTGGCCTGTTCATCCTTTCTTTGGGGGAACCTGCTAATCTGAGTGAGGTGTGAAATTTGAAAGAAAACAGAGACTAATTTTTTGTTGTTAGAATGGAAAAGCTCTTTGTTTCCCTGTCAACGAGACCTGGGTAAGCAACAATTGTTCTTTTTGTTCACGCAGATGGAGTTACTTAGGTTTGGGAATTGTCAGGCCTTCACAGGGGAAAGTCAATTGAGTCTCACGGAGAGAACAAGTGGTATAAGGAGGATTCGCTGTTAAGTATAGCTAATCACATCGTAAGATCAGCCCCTTTCCTGGGTGCTAATGAAATTGGCGATAATATTGAGTTCTTATATATGTGTGGCCTTTAGAGTTTTCAAAGCACTTTTGCATACTATCTTTTCCTTCCTTCCTCTTTTCCCTCCTTCCTCTCTCCCTCCCTTCTTTCATTTCTTTCTTCCTTCTTATCAAGTGCTTAACACGTGCCAGGAGCTATGCTGGATGCCAAATAAAATAAAACATTTTCCTAACTGTTGGGTGTGGGGGAGAAAATAAAAATGACAAAGAATGCCTTTATTACAGCCCTGATGACGTGGTAGCATGAGCATGAGTTCACCTGTAAGGTGAATGCTGTAAAGTCCATGAGAACTCACCCATGTGCACCACAAGCAGATTTTCTTGACCGTTCCTTGCAGGTCAACAGGTATATAGACAATCCAGTGCATATTTCAGATATAAACCAATTATTCCTCAGCTGTCTAATAGAAGATGACTTAAAAGCAATGATCCTTATCAAAATTAAAATTGGAATGTCAATATAAAAGCTGAACTAAACTCAAAACACACAACACAGAAGCTCACCTCAGTGTTCCAGAGATCAAAACTGATGTTGTTTTTTTTTTTAAAGATTTTATTTATTTATTCGACAGAGATACAGACAGCCAGCGAGAGAGGGAACACAAGCAGGGGGAGTGGGAGAGGAAGAAGCAGGCTCATAGCAGAAGAGCCTGATGTGGGGCTCGATCCCATAACGTCGGGATCACGCCCTGAGCCGAAGGCAGACGCTTAACCGCTGTGCCACCCAGGCGCCCCCAAGACTGATGTTTTAAGCAAAATTCAATTTCTCAGTGAGAAGTCAACTAGAAGTGATTCTTTATCTCAATGCTTGGCATGAAAATATTGCCCAACGTGGACTATGACTAGCAATGTGAAATTGGTTTGTAAAATTAGCTTTGTAAGGCAAAGAGTTTTAATATGATGGCATTGACTGAATATGAATGTCGGTTTTAAGTTCAAAGGGTGCTAAAATTACTAATGATGTCTGAACTTCTTAAAGTCTGTGCAATTCCCTGACTCCAATTCTATGATGTGGCCAGTTGAAAATTGGGCTTTCACCATTATTAATTTTTAAAAACTGCAGAAGAATAAGATAATAACTTTTTCATGTATATTTGAGGACTTTAACATTGAGATGGCAAGAGCTGATATAACTTCATTTCAAAATTAATGAATGAGGCTACATTTAAATGAGGCTTTTTAGATTGAATTGTGAACCCTGCTGTTTCAGGGGACTGTTGACTAGAAAAGGTAGAGGGATAATATCGATAACCCACGGCAAGAGTAGAAGTCCTCTCCACGAGTATATCCTGGGCTTTTGCATTTATTTGGGGGCTTTGTGGGTCACTTTGTGAGAAAGGGGGCCACTATTTTCAAATTCTAAGACCAATGGAAGTTTTGAGTTTCTAAGGCTCGCTTTGTGGTGTGAACATTTATAACCTTTAACTGCAGAAATATGGGACTTAGCAGGATCAGTATCATTTTAAGGAACTCATAGCCAAGCATTAGTAGCCAGATTTATTTTCTCCATCTAATGATGTGAGAATCTAAATGGGTTTTAATATCATCTTTTCAGTGCTAACATGCTGCATTACCTGTTTCTGTGGGAGGTGTAGGAGAACATGTCGTGTCTGTGTGATATATGATCACCGTCTCTGGGAGCTTGGCTTATTAATTACCAGAGAGTGAAGACGTAGAGATAATTGAAATGTGATGGGCTGTGATGTTCTTTCAGGGGGCGATCCTTACTGAATCAGGCTTCTGGATATCTTGAACCTTGAAAGAAATGGGAAGGGTTTTGGTTAATCATTGTGCTTTTTTATTGGCTTTAAAGATTGTTTTTCATAACTATCAACCAATTTGGATTTGTGGAGAGAAACGTGGTCAAAAGCATTCAGTGTAATTCAACAAATATTTTCTATGCCTTCTTCTGTGCTATTTCTAGCACTAACTAACTAGGATTGTGAAAGCCAAAACCTTGAGTTCCTGCTTTCTACAGTCCATTGACTTGAATTGGCAATGTGCAAGTAGTTAAAAAAAATTTTTTTTTAAGCTTACTACCAAAGTCAGGATGTAGGAAATGCTTTATTTATTTTTTAAAAAGATTTATTTATTTATTTGAGAGAGAGAGTGTGTGTGTGCGTGCTTACACACACACACACACACACACGTGTGACTGGGGGAGGAGGGGCAGAGGGAGAGTGAGAGGAGAAGCAGACTCCCTACTGAGTATGGAACCTTATGTGAGGTCGATTCCAGGACCCTGAGATCATGGCCTGAGCTGAAACAGAGAGTGAGATCGTTATCTGAGCCGAAATTGACTGAGCCATCCAGGCGCCCCATGTAGGAAATCCTTTATAGAAGCAGACGTGTAATCAGAGAAGAATTTGTATAATATGGCCACGGTCTAGGTATGGGCAGTCTCGCATGGTTTTTAGAACCCAGGCACTGGATTCTGACTGCTCAGGCTTAAATCCCTGATCTGCATTCACCAGCTCCGGGGCCTTTGCCAAGTGCCTGGTGGTTGGACTGCAACACCAGATAGTTATGTGACTAACAGGTGAATTCTTTTAAAGCACTGAGCAGTGTTCAGTGTAGTGATTACCTTTATTGTATCCCTTTCGGTGATGTTGCCGTTACAACTGGCTTGTTGTTTATTTACTCTACTTTTGCAAAATATATCAAAGCCCTGTGTCTGGCAGACAACACAGGAAATCAAGTTTTGCTTTTTTGAAGGCTTGGGGGGTGGAGACCACACCGTATCTGATCTTAGAGTTTTCAAAGATAATATTTATATTTGTCTTTATACATTTTTCTGAATGTAAAAGTAATATTTGTTATTGATAAAATAGTCAAACAATATAGAAATGTCCTAAGGCAGATCTTTCTTTGTGGAAAAGTTACCAGACCTGTCCGTATATTGCTCTTTTTTAAAAAGCATCTTTACTGAGGTATAATTTATATGCTGTAAAATTCATGAAGTGAATTCAATGATTTTTAGTGAGCTGACAGAATTAACTATACTACCATCACCAAAGTTGAGTTGTAAAATTCTTCTATCACCTCAGAGAGATATCCTCTTGCCCATTTGCAGACAACCTCTGTTGCCACCCCAGCCCCAGGCTCCGTTGATCTGTGTCTGTATCTAGAGATTGGCTTTTTCTGAACATTTCATACAAATGGAATCATACAGTGTTTTTTTTTTTACAGCTGTCTTACATGTAATAAAATATTTTTGAAATATTTCAAACATGTCATCGTATGTATTAAAATTTTACTTCAGTTGCTTAATATGTCATTAACATCTTTCTGTGTTGATATATATGATTTATCTCATTCTTTTTAGTAGCTACAGATGATTTTATCACTAGATAGTTTTCAGTCACTCTCTTAAAATGTTTTTAAGTTGTTCAGACTATTTCCAGTTCTTCATTGTAAATAAGTCTACACAAACATTTGTGGGTAGATATCTTGGTGAACTTGTATTAGTACTTCTGTAGGATAAATTCCTTAAAGCAGAATTTCTGAGTCAAAGGATACAATAAAATTTAGATTTTGATACACATTTCTAAATTACTTTCCAAAAGGTGTTATCAGTTTATATGCCGACCGATAATATGTACCTGTCTCCCAATGTTTTCACATATATGTGCTGTTATTTTAAAATCTTAGTTTAATGATATGTAAAAAGTGACATTTTTCTTTTAATTTAATTAATATTCATTTGATTTGTGGTAAAGCTAAGGATCTTTTCATATTTTGAATGGGCCAGATGTTTTTATGATTCAGTGAATTACCCGCTCATGGTTTTTTGTTTGTTTGTTACCATTTTCTTTTTCTTTTTTAGGTTTTTTATTGAAATATATTTTGTTGATGTAAATGTGATATATTTAAAACCATTTTTTTCCCTCCTATCACTGTATTGTTCCACCTTGCCTATTGTGTTTGTCAAGTTATGGAAGTTTTGTTTTATTTTTTAGTGCTGTTAACCCGTTAATCATTTCTTTAGTTTCTGGTGTTGGTGACTTTGGGCTTTTCCCCCAACCTAATATTTATAATACATTTTATTTATATTTTCTTTTATTAATTTTTTACATTAAGTCATGTGAATTTAATTTGGCAATTTAAAAAGATATTTTAAAAACTTCTCTTCATTTTTGTGTTTTCTAGGTGGAATAATCTGGTTTTCTTTTTTCTCTTATCTCTCTAGTTGTTTGAAAGTTATACCTCTTTTTCTATCCTTCTACATTTATTTTAAAAACCTCACATTTTAGTACTTGGAGATAATTTTATAGTTTTTACATAGCTCTCCCCAAATATATTTTTTAGCTTTATTTTACTTCTCCTCGCTTTATTTATGCAACCTAACCCTGTGAAATCTTAAATTTTGTTCAATTTGGAATTTTAGTGTTTACTGTTTTACTTATCACTATTATCTGATTGTTATCTTTTCTTGAGGTTCATTATTGTTGGTCTGGTTTCCTTTTATTTGGGCTAGAGGTCTTTCCTGAGTATTGTTTCCATGGGAAATTGATTCTTTTTTTTTTATAATCATATTTTTTTATTATATTATGTTAGTCACCATACAATACATCCCTGGTTTTTGATGTAAGTTTCGATGATTCATTAGTTGCGTATAACACCCAGTGCACCATGCAATACGTGCCCTCCTTACTACCCATCACCAGCCTCCCATTCCCCCACCCTCCTCCCCTCTGACGCCCTCAGTTTGTTTCTCAGAGTCCATAGTCTCTCATGCTTCATTCCCCCTTCTGATTACCCCCCTTTCTTTATCCCTTTCTTCTCCTACCGATCTTCCTAGTTCTTATGTTCCACAGATGAGAGAAACCATATGATAATTGTTTTTCTCTGCTTGACTTATTTCACTTAGCATTATCTCCTCCAGTGCCGTCCATGTTGCAGCAAATGTTGAGAAATCATCATATTGTTTCTGAGTGGCATGTGCTTCCAAATGTCACACTTCCACTCTCTCACACAGTGAACGGCAAGCCCAAAGTCCTGATGTCAAAGCTTGTTGCTCTGGAAGATTAGAACGGTTCATAGGACCAGAGTGTAGTGACCAAGCTGGGGAGAGAGCAGGTGTGGACAATCATGCAGATGAGCTGGCCCTTATGAGAGAGTTAGGGTTGTATTCTCTTTGCCCCTGGGGAGCCATTTTCAGCAGATGGTGCTAGGCTTCCCTATTCCCTTGGCTCTCTTGACCATTTTTGGCTCTTTCACTCCCAGTAGCCAGCACCTGTGTCTGTTGTCAAGGGTTATCCTACCTTCCAGAGTCTGCCTTGACTGCTCATTCTTAGAGAGGAAAGGACCTGGGCATCTTTGTCCCCCTAGAGCAGCTCTTACCTAGTCACTGACAGGCACAGGAGTATAAGTACCCCAGCTCTCCTGTTTTAATGGGGATGACTCTGAGGAGGCACCAACTTTTTCCAGCTTCCCTGTGGGGTTGCAATAAAGTTACCCTCTGTTGGGTTGATATTGTACTCTTGTTTGGCTTTCTTTTCTTCTTAGTCCCATTTTCTTACTCATTTCATGTTTTCCTGGGGACACTTTCAAATAAATCTGTTTTACATGAATTCTCATCTCAGAGTCTGAGGAACATAACCCCAAACCCACTGAAGGATGTAAGTGAAGAACTGACATATTTGTTGGTATTAGTTGAACTGAATCCCATTCATTCCCCCAACGTTTTTGTGTGTATTCCAATGCTTCCAACAGGATTTTTCTGTTTTGCTTACTGTCTTTTTTTTTTTTTTTTAAGCTGGAATTTGAAACTAAGCTGGACAGTTGGGCTCTAAAACATGTGCGCTCATACACCAGATTATAAACTGGGATATATAATCTGGGAAACTGGTCTTGGGAAAAGATAATTTTGATGTTGATTAGTGGAGTTGGTGGGAAGTGGTCAAGTTCAGAATAAATTTTGGATTTGCTGCTGGATCTGGTATTTTGTGAGAGGGAACAAAAAGAATTAGAAATAACTTCTAGATTTTTTTGTTGTGTAGTTAAGTGGGTAGTGTTGCTGACTTTTGACAGAATGGATATGGAGCAGGAATTAAGAGTGAAAAGAGATATCAAGACTTTTAGTTAGGCTTTGTTAAATTTGAGGTGTCTATTAGACATCAAGCAAGTGGGTCATATAGGCAATTGGATCCATAGGTCTACAGGATCCATAGGTAAGGAGGGAAATCAGGCTGGAGATATAAACTTAGGAGTCATCAGGATATGGGTAAATTTTAGGCCACAGGAGATGAGGAAATTATCGAGGGAGACGTTGCGTATAGAAAAGAATGAGGGACAGGACTGAGTCTTTAATTTAGAAGAGAGACAGAGATTAGGATCCAGCAAATTTGTGTAACAGAAGAAATCAGAAGATCACTTCCCAGAATTGAAAAAGAACACACACATGTTCAGATTGAAAAGTCTCAGGTAGCGCCAAGCACAAGGAACGTGTAAGGAGACACCTACAGACATAATTGTGAAATTTTAGAACACCAAAGATAAGGAGGTCATCCCAAAAAGTGGGCCATGGAGAACTTAAAACAGAAGTTACCTGCGGAAGAGGGAGATTAGATTTCTGATCAATGCTCAAAGATAATAGCCAGTAAGTCAAAGGTGATAGTAGAGTAAAAAAATTTTAGACCCACCCAGGTGCTCAGGTACCCTTTCATAGGAAGTTTCTTGAGGATATGCTCCAGAAAAAGAAGACAGCAAATAATAATAATAAATAATAATAATAATAATAATAATAATAATAATAATAGATACAGAATGCAGGAAAACATAGGATCCAAAGCAGAGTGTAGTGAAGGGAAGCCTGTTTGCCAGGCCTAGAAAGGAACTTATCCATATTCTGGAAAGAGAAGGAAGACCCCAGGAGAGAGGCCTTGGAAAGGAAAAATGAAAAGATAGATAATATTATGAATCTAGAAATGTTTGAGAATATGCTAAAGGAAGTTGGTAAACTAAAGTCAAATCCAATTGAACAGATTCTAAGTACATTCTACTTTAAGTGGACAGCCTGACACTGGAAAAGGAAATGGGATCATAGCCGGTCGTATAGCTCACTGTTGACATGGCCACAGGAAATGAAGTATCACTTACCGGTTTTCATCTTTCAGAATTAGTGTATAGACAAATCATGGAAAACTGTACTAAGATTATAGAACAGATTGCAAACAGTATCAACCCTGCTGTTCTTAAAAGTATAGATCCAGTTGACAGAAATGGAAGATGCAAGGAGGGAGGAGAGAAGGGGAGAAAGGTGAGAACTTCAGTGTCTTGTCCTTTTACAAAGTGGGGAACCAAGGTGCGTTGTTTATAATTTATAGGCCAAGAAATGGAGTTTTAACTAATTATGTTGTTATTTCAGATACCTGCAGAGGAGAAACTACGGTAATAAAACTGTATAGCTTTATATATAGTTGAGGAGGTGGGGAGTTGTGTTAGTGAGGAAAAGCCTCATCTATCACAGCAGGAGGCCAATAGCCAAGAAGCAGTGGTATAAATGTGCTAATTAAGTAATTGGAGGTGAGCCCCAGAAAAACAAAAAGTAAGCAGTTAAAAGTGTTAGCCTGTAGGGATCCAGACTCTGTGGGTGGGGAAGCATGGAGAAGAGAATTCTTAGTTTTCTTTATAAATCTTTCTTTTTGCTTCTTAAACCATTTGCATTTATGACTTTGAATAAAAAGTGAAGAAAGTTAAATGAAAATTTAAATTATAAATAGGACATCGTTATAAAATAAAGACATTAATTAGGAAGATATTGAAAAGAAAATTTAACATGAAAAATGCACAGGGTGCCCAGTCTGTGTTTAAAACTATCATGAAGCTTAGATTTAGACAATTTCTTTAAACTGAAATCCTATAGGACTCATTTGCAAGAAGACAATCACAAGCAAAAAAAACAAAACAAAACAAAACAAAAAAAACCACATGTTTTGGAAAATGAAAGGAGAAAGATGGAAATATGGCAATGTTGCAGACCAGAAGTTAGCATACTGGCAGGCTTCTCCCCACCCATGTCCAAGGCCAAAGCTTTAGAAGGTCAATGACTTCAGAGCCAATAAAGGTATCTCGTGCTTTTCGAATTTGCATTAGGCCACCTTGCTTTTAGGAAAGACCTACAATAGTACCTGTTTGTGTTAAGTGAAAGAAATCTGAAGAGGAGTTTTGCTTTTGCCAAAAAAAGGCAAAAGGCAAAAGGCAAAAATAGCATCCAGTCTTTGATTGCAGCAAGCTGTTATAAAGCTGGTGCACTCAGAGCAGTGAGTGGCGCCATCCGCCTGCTCCTTCCCTAGGAACCACACTGGGCATCTCAGCAGCAAACCACCAGAGCTTTGAAATGTGTCTGTGAGCATCTGTGCTTTATCTTGATTTATATTGTGCATCTGTTAGCAAGATGTGTCCTAAGCTTAAGAGAGGTTATTTTTTGGGTCTAATAATGCCCCCCCAAATTTTTGTATTAATAGCAATTGCATCTTAGCTTTATGCCATTTTGGTTTTTATAGGAAGGCTCTACCTTGGGATAGCAGGGGGAAATCTGTATTAAAAAAGAATTAAAACATGAAAGGCAAAAAAAAAAAGAACCCCCCCCCCCCAAAAAAACCCCACCAAAGAATTAGTGGAACTAACTGCAGGTTATGGATAAAAAGGAGATAATATACTAGATGAAGTGCTTCTTGGGTCTTTATTGAAGAGGTGATTAAAGAGATTCCCACTCTTTAATTGTCTTTTGAAGCAGTGAGATGAAAAGGAATGGATCAAATAGTAGCAAATAAGGAGGGGGAATTCAGATCAAGGATGGAAATGTTTGGCACAAGTTCTACCTAATCTCCCCTCCTGTGCCCGTATGGCTATAGCCTCGGAAACTCTCCCTACAGATACTTCTCCAGAATATCCACTGCAATTCCTGTGTGAGATGAAAGCTATGATCTGGGTAAACCTAGTTGGAAACAGGGTATAACTAAATCACCTAGCAGCTGCTGAATTTATTTAAAAATCAGACTAAAACTTGACAGATTTAAGAGAAAGAACATTTCCTTGTGTTTGAGTGGCTCAAACAAGGAAGATCTTCTGAAAGAGGCAAGAACTGCTTGAGGCATTAGTGGAACTGCTGACTCTTGAACCGGGAGCTTATCCAATGACCTTTGTCACCTCAGGTTACTAGACCATGGTCAGTGGCTGAGTTCAAGTGGAACTTGAGAAAGACAGAAAAAGCATTAATAATTCATTATACAGAATAAATAAATTAAGGTTCGAAGATGTTAAGTGGTATATCCAAGATCAGAACTCAAGTTAATAGAAAATCTGACCCTAGATCTTAGGTGCCTGGGGTCCTCGTGTAGAGCCCTCACACTACATTACGCAGCATGCACATCACATCATATAAATTCCATTTAAGATCTAACAATAGAGGCGCTTGTTTTAAGGAGCCAATTGTGATAAGTGGAAAATGTCTGCATTGGACTCTGTTATCTTTATATGCATCTCAATCCCTAAAGAACTGGTGGCCTATGTATTATTCCATCAGAAGGCACCTACTACAAAATTAGAATATGTAGCAGAGATTTTTAAGTATCTGTTGATATTAAGATGAATATATGTCCTGATTTCCCTGGAAAAGTCCTCGTTCATGCTTGCCCCAATATGATTCATAATAGTATCCTGTGCCTTTCTTAATAGTGTCCTATTGTTGTGAGACAATTTGCTATGGGTGTCTTATATTTCTGTACATCCTATGAGTGAGGCAGTAGCTTCTTTGTTCTGGACTATCTTTTTAAGGATGTTTATATAGTGAATAGCCTTCGAGGACAGAAAATGTGCCTCTCTCCGGAGCAAAACGTGGACATGTTACTGCTCTTAATAAGATTCGGGTGCAGACTTCCTCTCCTGTAACACAATTGACTCTGTGTGTAGGCATCCATCTGGGCCCATCAGCATTGCCCCTGTGGGATTTGGGAGAGCAAGGTAAACTGATGCAAATATGGTGATGCATATAGTATTCGCAGGGCCCTGTGTAATAAACCTTTGTCCCTGACCCATGAGCCCCATGTCTTTCATCAGTATCCACGAGACTGTGCCAGGTAAACTTGTTATCTTGCCAGTGGCATAAAATCTCTGACTCTTCAGAGTTCTTAACATTCTAGTTAGTACTATAAATTATGTGATCTGCTGAATTAAACATTCTTTCTTTCTTTAATGAAAGTGCACCTGAGTTTTGGCTGGGCACCCTGGTACAAGACTACATTTTCCATCTTCCTTTTCATGGCCATGTGATCAATTTCTGGCCAATGGGATGTGAGCCAAAGAGCTACTTCCAGATCATGATCATAAAAGGAATGGATATGGACTGACTTTGACCTTTCCTCCTTTCATCTGGCTGGCAAATAGTCCTAATGGTGGCAGCTTGAAAAGACACCTTAGACTCAGGATGGAAGGCATCTGTTAGGTATGGCAGGACCATCCTATTGGCTTAGACTGGCTACCTCTGGACCATAAGGGACATAAAAACTTTTATTTAAATCAACATATTTTTGGCTCTGTTTAATGGAAGCTTGAATGAAGAAGTGAACTTAGAGATCCCTTTTTTATTATTATTTCAATAAATGGAGAAATTGAGACCTAAAATCAACAAATGACTTGCTCATAATTACAGAGTTAATAAAACTAAGCTAAAATATCCAGTTGATTCTTTTCTCCCCTGTTCCTTAACTCTGTCCACATCCAGTATTACCAGATAGTATTGAATATATAAGCACAAGGTGTCCAGAGAAGTAGGGCCATGGAGAAATCTTTACAGTGAGTAAAAGTAAATGTTTGATAACTGATATCAGTTATCTGGGTCCAGATGAAGAAATGCATATAGATATATAATTTGAGCTTCATGAGGTGACAATCAAGGTAAGACTGACAAATTGCAAGAGTAAAAAGTACCCGGTGGAGGATAAATGATTTATACTAAAGTGATGTGGTCGGCATCTTCTTTCAATTTCATTGTTATGTCCCTGAAGTCCAATTCACTGCCTTTTTGGAATGGCTTCATTAAGCAAGTGAAATTTGGAGAGGGATCTGTGAGAGTTGAAATATTTCTCATGGCAAATGGGTGAGGGAAAACGTTAGGAACCGACTTCATAAATCAAGTAGTATCTATATGTGGGACACTTCATGAAATGCTTGAGGGTGTGGTGGAGATATAAAGATTTTTAAGGCAATGTCTGTAACCTAAAGGAATATACCATTTTGTAGGACTTAACAATACCAGCATTAAATATAGTGACACAAGTTGTAGGGAGGAAGGAAATAAGCAGTGTCATAGAGAATATGGAGCTTGAGGTGTGCCACAAAAAATAGAATGTTGGGAAATTGAAGTTTTGTTAATAGTTGAATGATTGCCAAGTGGTTCCCCATTTAATTGGAATGTCTTAATAACAAGTGTTTTATTACGATTGTTTTAAAATTTTTTTGTGGTGAGATTAGTAAAACCCCTTCCTTAATCTTGTCTCCTTGGAATGTGATAGTTTTATAGATTGGTGGTGGGGTGTTCTTAGGGCATAAAGATGACATGGAAAAACTTTGATACAGAAGGTTGGATTTGGGATGGACATCATTCAAAATTCTTAGGTGCCGTATATAATACTGAAATGGGAAAGATTATTGTGGGCTGGGATTCATTAGATATGTCTGTCCTCTTGGAGCAAATGGGGAGTTAGGTAAGTCTTTAAAGGAACTGAGGATTCGTGTGGCACACAAAAACCCTTGGGCTAGGTTCTTTAAGTTTTCTACATCTCTGCTACTATGCATTTTTGAAACAAAACTTAATTGTGATAAAATGCCCCTAAGATTTACCATCTTAACCATTTTTAAGTGTACAGTTCAGTAGTGTTATTAAGTAAATTCACAGTTGTATAGTCTCCATAATTTTTTTTATCTGGCAAAACTGAAATTCTATAACATTAAAAAACAACTCCTCATTTCCGCCCTCCCTCCCCTCCCGTGGCAACCACCATTCCACTTTGTTTCTATAAATCTGACTACTCTAGATACTTCATGTACATGGAATCCTGTAGTATTTGTCTTTTTGGGACTGATTTATTTCACTTAGCATAATGGCCTCAAAGTTCATCCATGTTGAAGCTTATATTATATTTTCCTTCCTTGATAAAGACAGAATAATATTCCACTGTATGTAACACATTTGTTTATCCCTTCATCCATTAATGGACACTTGGATGTGTCTACCTGTTGGGTGTTATAAATAATGCTGCTCTGAACATAGGTGGATGAATATCTCTTTGGGAAACCTGCTTTCCTTTCTTTTGGATATATATCTAGAAGTGGATTTCTGTAGCTTCATAATAAGTTTGAAGTCAGGAAATATGAGTCATCCAACTTCATACTGCTTTGGCTGTTTGGGGTCTCTTAGAATTCTATATTAATTTTAGGATGAATTTTTCTATTTCTGCAAAAAAAATGCCATTGGGATTTTTGTAGGGATTAATTGCCTAAAATATATAGATCATTTAGATTAGTATTGACATCTTAATATTAAATCTTCCATTTGAACACAGGCTGTCTTTTCATTTATTCATGTCTTTGATTTCTTTCAAAAGTGTTTTGCAGTTTTCAGTTTTCAATTCTCCCACCTTTTTCATTAAGTTTATTCATAAGTATTTATTTTTTAGAAATATTATTATAAATAGAATTTTAAAAAAATGTATATTATTTATTAGAAAGAGCATGTGCATGACAGAGAGAGAGAGAGAGAGAGAGAGAGAGAGAGAGAGAGAGAGACAGAGCAGGCACAGGGGTAGAAGGAGAAGTAGACTCCCCACTGAGCAGGGAGTCCAACATGAAGCTCAATCCCAGGACCCTGGGATTATGACCTGAGCCGAAGGCAGACACTTAACGGACTAAGCTTCTCAGGTGCTCTGTAAATGAAATTTTTTTTTCCTTTTCAGATTGTTTATTGTTAGTATATATAAATACAACTGATTTTTTTTTCATTTTGATTTTGTGTTCTGCAACTTTGCCAAATTTGTTTATTTCTAACAGTTTTCAAAATGCAATCTTTAGGGTTTTCTAGGGATAAGATCATGTTGTCAGCACTGAGACTTATGTCAAAATAGAGTCTGCTCTGGTAAAAAATAGTCTTTATCTTTTGACGAAGTTAAGAGTAATGCTGTGACGTGCCAAGTAAAATTTTATATTTTATTTTCTTCAATTTAATGTACTCATTTAACAGTTAAGGAAAGGCCCAAAAGGTAGGCATGCTACATCATAGTTAATGACATTGATGACAATGAAGTGGCTAGAGTCTCTTAAGTTGTGGGAGAGTACTATTTCAATGACTTCTCTGCAATTCTGCAGTTCTAAGCATTTATTATAGTTGTCAATTGAATTTTGCTGTAAGCAACTCTTACACTAGATGGATTAGACTCAGCTCTCTCCCTCATCTCCTGCAATGAATTCTTTTTCTCTCTCAATCCAATACATTGATGCCTATTTTATGTTACTATCTCCTCTTTAAAGACTGTCTTGACTCAAAGCAAGGATGACCACTCTTACCACTTTTATTCAACATAGTACTGGAAGTCTTAGCATAGCAATCAGACAAGAAAAATAAATAAAAGGCATCCAAGTTGGAAAAGGAAAAAGACAAAATCTTTACTATTTGCAGATGACAAGATATATATATATATACACACACACACATACATATCTACACACATATATGTGTGTATATATATATATAAACCCCAAAGACTCCACCAAAAAGCAACTAGAACTGATAAATGAATTCAGTAAAGTCACAGGATACAAAATTAATATACAGAAATCTGGCATTTCTATACATTAATAATGAAGTAACAAAAGGAAATTAAGGAGATAATTCCATTTACAATTGTACCAAAAATAATTAACTACTTAGGAATAAACTTAACCAAGGAGGTAAAGACCTTTATTCTGAAAACTATAGAAGATTGATGAAAGAAATTGAAAATAACACAAACAAATAGAAAGACATTCCGTGCTCATGGTTTGGAAGAACCAATATTGTTAAAATGTCCATTCTAGCCAAAGGAATCTACAGATTTAATGTAATTCTTACTAAATATGAACAACATTTTTCACAGAACTAAAACAAATAATCCTAAATTTTGTATGGAACCATGAAATACCCCAAAGAGCTAAAGCGATCTTGAGAAAGAAGAACAAAGCTGGAGGTATCACAATCCCAGACTTCAAGATATACAACAAAGCTACAGTAATCAAAACAGTATGGTACTGGCACAGAAATGGACACATAGATCAATAGATCAGAATTCCAATGGGCATATTTTCTAGAGCTGAATTTTTGCTGCATCACAAAGATTCTAAACTGTTCAAGGAACATTGTCTTTAGTCTCAAGAAATACATTTCTCACATGACTGTGCCCCAACATATCTTAATTAGAACTTTACATTGCATCTTCATGATCCATATATGATGTCCACTGTTCTCACACTGCTTTGGTGATATTTGAAAACTTTCATAATGAAAACTTTCATAATAAATACTTAAAAAAGAAGAACTTTACATTGGTGGATCAAGAATCTGAAGTAGGGGCGCCTGGGTGGCACAGCGGTTAAGCGTCTGCCTTCGGCTCAGGGCGTGATCCCGGCGTTATGGGATCGAGCCCCACATCAGGCTCCTCTGCTATGAGCCTGCTTCTTCCTCTCCCACTCCCCCTGCTTGTGTTCCCTCTCTCGCTGGCTGTCTCTATCTCTGTCGAATAAATAAATAAAATCTTTAAAAAAAAAAAAAAAAGAATCTGAAGTAAACATACAAAAAATCAAGAGAACAAAATATCAAATTAATCAAAACTCATTTCCACATTCCATTTTATTCTTTTTTTGTTTCATTTTTAAATTTAAATTCTAGTTAGTTAGCATATAGTGTAATATTAGTTTTAGGAGTAGAATTTAGTGATTCATCACTTACATATAACACCTAGTGACATTACAACAAGTACCCTCCTTAATAGCCATCACCCATCTAGCCCAACCCTTGTCCAACTCCCCTCTAGCAACCCTCAGTTTGTTCTCTATAGTGAAGAGTCTCTTATGGTTTGCCTCCTTCCCTCTTTTTTTCCTTCCCTATATTCATCTGTTTTGTTTCTTAAATTCTACATATGAGCAAAATCATATGGTATTTGTCTTTCTCTGACTGACTTATTTTGCTTACCATAATACAATCTAGCTCCATCCATGTTATTGCAAGTGGCAAGATTTCATTCTTTTTGATGGCTGAGTAATATTCCAGTGTGAGTGTGTGTGTGTGTGTGTGTGTGTGTGTGTGTACCACATCTTCTTTATCTATTCGTCAGTTGAGTTTGGCTATTGTTGATAATGCTGATATAAACATCAGGGTGCATGTGCCCCTTCAAGTCAGTATATTTATATCCTTTGGGTAAATACCTAGTAGTGCAACTGCTGAGTCATAGGATAGTTTTATTTTTAACTGTTTGAGGAACCTCCATAGTATTTTCCAGAGTGGCTGCACCAATTTGCATTATCACCAACAGTGTAAGAGGGTTCCCCTTTCTCCACATCTTCACCAACATCTGTTGTTCCTGTGTTGTTAATTTTAGCCATTCTGACAGGTGTGAGGTGGTGTCTCATATGGTTTTGATTTGTATTTCCCTGATGATGAGTGATGTTGAGCATCTTTTCGTGTGTCTTTTAGCCATCTCTATGTCTTCTTTGGAAAAAAAATATGTCTATTCATGTCTTCTGCCCAGTTCTTAACTGAATTATTTGTGTATGGGTGTTGAGTTTGATATGTTCTTTATTGATTGTTAATACTAACCCTTTATCAGGTATGTCATTTGCAAATATCTTCTCCCATTTCGAAGGTGGCCTTTTAGTTTTGTTGATCGTTTCCTTTGCTGTGCAGAAGCTTTTTATCTTGATGAAGTCCCAGTAATTAATTTTTGCTTTTGTTTTCCTTGTCTCCAGAGACACATCTACTAAGAATTTGCTATGACTGAGGTCAAAGAGGTTGCTGCCTGTGTCGTCCTCTAGGATTTTGATGGATACCTGTCTCACATTTAGGTCTTTCATCCATTTTGAAGTTATTTTTGTGTATGATGTACGAAAGTGGTCCAGTTTCATTCTTCTACGTGTGGCTGTCCAGTTTTCCCAATACCATTTGTTGAAGACACTGTCTTTTTTCCATTGGCTATTCTTTCCTACTTTGTCGAAGATTAGTTAACCATATGGTTGTGGGTCCATTTCTGGATTTTCTATTCTGTTCCATTGATCTGTGTGTCTGTTCTTGTGCCAGTACCATACTGTCTAGATGACTACAGCTTTGTAATATAGCTTGAAATCTGGCATTGTGATGCCTCCAGCTTTGGTTTTCTATTTCAGGATTGCTTTGGCTATTCAGGGACTTTTCTGGTTCCATATAAATTTTAGGATTGTTTGTTCTAGCTCTGTGAGAAATGCTGGTGGTATTTTGATAAGGATTGCATTAAATGTGTAGATTGCTTTGGGTAGTATAGACATTTTATCAATATTTGTTCTTCCAATCCATAAATACGGACATCCCTGTCTTGTTCCTGACCTTGAGGGAAAAGCTCTCAGCTTCCCATTGAGGATGATATTAGCTGTGGGTCTTTCATATATGGCCTGTATGATGTTGAGATATGTTGCCTTTATCCCTACTTTGTTGAGGGTTTTTATCAATAATGGATGCTATATTATATCAAACGCTTTTTCTGAAGCATTTAATGAGAGGATCATATAGTTCTTACCCTTTCTTTTATTAATGTGGTGTATCACGTTGATTGATTTGCAAATAGTAAACCACCCATGCAGCCCAGGAATAAATCCCACTTGATTGTGGTGAATTATTTTTTTTAATGTACTGTTGGATTCAATTGGATAGTATTTTGTTAAGAATTTTTATATCCATGTTTATCAGGGATATTGGCTTGTAATTATTCTTTTTACTTGGGTCCTTGTCTAGTTTTGGAATCAAGGTAATGCTGGCCTTGTAGAATAAGTTTGGCAGTTTTCCTTCTGTTTCTTTTTTTTTTGGAATAGTTTGAGAAGAATAGGTATTAACTCTTCTTTAAATGTTTGGTAGAATTCCCCTGAGAAGCCATCTGCCTGGACTTTTTATTTGTTCGAACATTTTTGATTATTGGTTCAATTTCTTTGCTGGTTATTGATCTGTTCAAGTTTTCTATTTCTTTCTGTTTCAGTTTCAGTAGTTTATATGTTTCTAGGAATTTATCCATTTCTTCAAGATTGCCCAATTTGTTGGCGTATAATTTTTCATAATATTCTCTTGTAATTGTTAGTACTTTTGTAGTGTTGGTTATGATCTCTCCTCTTTCATTCATAATTTTATTTATTTGGGTCCTTTCTCTCTTCTTTTTGATAAGTCTGGATAGGAGTTTATCAATTTTATTAATTCTTTCAAAGAGTGAGCTCCTAGTTTCATTGATCTGTTATACTTTTTTTTGTTTGTTTCTATATTATTTATTTCTGCTCTAATCTTTATTATTTCCCTCCTTCTGCTGGCTTTAGGCTTCATTTGCTGTTCTTATTCTAGCTCCTTTAGGTATAAGGTTAGCTATAACGTTGTGTATCTGAGATTTTTCTTGCTTCTTGAGGTAGGCCTGTATTGCTGTATACTTCCCTCTTATGCCTGCTTTTGCTGCATCCTAAAAGTTTTTGACCATTGTGTTTTCATTTTCATTTGATTCCATGTTTTTTTTTTAAATTTCCTTTTTAATTTCCTGGTTAACCCATTTATTTTTTTAGTCAGATGTTCTTTAACCTCAAGTATTTGTGATCTTTCCAAATTTTTTCTTCTGGTTAGCTTCAAGTTTCCTAGCGTTATAGTCTGAAAATATGCATGTTATGATCTGAATCTTTTTGTATTTGTTGAGGTCCTATTTGTGACCCAGTGTGTGATCTATTCTGGAGAATATCCACGTACACTTGAAAAGAATGTGTGTTCTGCTGCACTAGGATGAAATGTTCTGAATATATTGCTGCTGCTGGGGGGGGGCTGTAACACTGTAATCCTCCCCCCCCAAACCCCTGAGCCACCTTCCCTGCAGCCCTCCCCATTTGATTCTTTAGTAATGGTTTTGACAACATGTGAACAAGAGTATTTTCTTAATTGTATATATGATTTTTAAAATTTCTTAATCATATATATTCATATGTATTTAAAAGTTTTTGTCAAATATTTGGCTATAGTAAAAGTTGTCAGCTATCTCAGCAAACATGCTGCCAAAGTGAACGTGGTTTTTTGCTCAAACTTTAGTATACACCAGGTTTAAGGTCTACAAGATGGAAAGAGTTATGGAGATGGGTAGTGGTGATTGTTGCATGATGATGTGAATTATGTAATACCACTGAGCTGTACACTTAAAAATGGTTAAGATGGTACATTTTATGTGTATTTCGCCACAGTCAAAAAAAGAGTGGGACGAAAACTGCGTGCTAATTCTGACCCTCAGCTTGACTTTTCTTTTGGTCAGCAGTGGTAGGGTGCTGGGCAGGTCACCTGGTTTTCAAAAGCAGAGGGAGAAGGAGAGGAAAAAATAAGGAGAGGGAGAAGGAGAGGGAGAAGGAGAGGAAGAAGTTAGTAGTAGTCAGGGGAAGAGGAAGAGGAGGAACAAGAAGACGGAGAAGAGGAGGAGGAGAAGGAAGAAATAATGTCATTTTGTCTTTTTAGGGCAGGATGTTTCCATACACACACACATGCAGTTTGCCTTACGTTGGGCAAGTCAGGATGTTACAAGAAGTACATGAGCAAAATACTCTTCAGTAAAGAGTATTTGAAAGAAAAATATGCCATTTTCATGCCCTAGGCTGCTTTTGAAAGGGAAACAAATGACAACTATAACAAATTGCACAGCGCCCACTGCTTGTCACCACCAGGGATCTCTACTGCGGGCTGGTTTGTGTTACAGAAGGGTTGTTCCGCTGAATGTTGGTCTTATGGAAATGTCAGAAGAATGTCCTAAACAGCTACTTCTAATAACTGGGATCATCTCTAGGCCACTCTCTGAGAATTTTCTTCTGCTGGGAGGGGAAAAGTGGTAGTGGGGAGATTTCTCTTTGATGGATTTCAAATTTATTATGAACTGAGGACCTTAAAACAAGGAGCTCTTTCATGGTCCTTATTGGAAGAACAAAGCCGGAAAGTGATTTATTAGCTACCAGGTATACTGAGAAGGGCTAGAAAGGTTTTGGATTTCCAGCAGACCCAAATCTCTTTGCCCCAAACCCACCCTCTGTGCTTTATATTTGGTCGTAATATATGTGAGCAGTGTGCTGTGAAGACACACAATTTCCTGTCCATCTGTGCTGTGCTACCAATCATCGCCCACAAGCTCATGTGTGTCGCCCTCAAAGATAAATAGTGCTTCATCTGAGAAAGGCTGCCACAAGCCCTGTAGCATGTGGGTATTTGAATAAGAACAGAGTGGTAAAATTTTAATTTAGAAAAGGGACTAGGGAATCAATTTTATAGGCTCCATAGGTAGAAAACAGAAGAGAACTCACTGGGATTCCCAAATAATTTTTAACCAGCAGCCCCGTTTTATGTATTGAGCCCTCAGAATTGCTCATGAATCACCCAGTCTTCTTTATTTCCTGCCATTAGTGAGACTATGTGTGTTCTGATATTACGCGTCATGAGTTTCTGCAACTTCCAAAAGGGAAAGAGGGGGTTATACCTTTCGAATATGTTGGAGAGGGATGGCCCTAAGGAGCTATAAGTGTACTGATATAATTGAGGTTTATGAATTTATAATAAAATCAAGCATCAGTGGAGGTGTCATATTGGGATTATAAAGGTATGGGTCTGAATAAGGGCAGTTTTTAGGGTTTGGGGCTATAGAAGTTGCCTTAGCTAATCTGCAGAGTGATCACAGTTGTCCTTGCACTTTCTCACACTCATCCCTGCCCTCTCACGCCCCTAAGGTCATCGGTCTCTCTTGGATGCAGTTAGAATTAAGACACTCTCACAAGGGATTTATAAAAATGTTATAACTAGGGGTGCCTGGGTGGCTGAGTTGGTTAAGTGTCTGCCTTCAGCTTGGGTCATGATCTCGGGGTCCTGCAATTGAGCTCCACATTGGGTTCCTTGCTGAGTGGGGGGTCTGCTTCTCCCTCTCCCTCTGCTTCTCCCCCTTGCTAGGTGCTCTCTCTCTCTCATGCTCTCTCGCTTTCTCTCTCTCTCTCTCAAATAAATAAATAAATAAATAAATAAATAAATCTTTAAAAAATGTTGTAGCATAACTTGTTACAGTGCAACAATCTATAACTCAACACATTTGGTGGTTGTAATATCAGCTAATCTAGATTTTTATTGTTTGATAAAAGTGAAGCCTCTTCAAGACTGGACTTTCCTAAGAGGATCCTTTGTAGATATATCCTTTACTAGTCCATGAGTCCTTCCCCAGAATCTTTAGTGACTTCTTCAAGTCATTCCCTGGTAAAGTACAGCTGGACACGGAGTTTCGAGACTTTTCTCTGAATCTTCATGGTAAGTGCAGCCCTGGACTGTGGTCAGATAAATCCCAAGGTCCACTCTAAGCACTTCCAGAGGCTCTGGATAAAGAATGGGATCCAGTCAAGGAAGGATGGTACAAGTCAGCCCTCAAGTTCTTTTCACATCTTCCTACCAGTTGTTAGGGTGGAGCTACCGTTTATTTTTCTAGGGAACCTGACAAATAACCATGTCACTAGAAACTTTAATTTTTCTCATAAGCTACAAAACCTAATTTTATATGATTGGAAGTACATTTCTTCTATTAGCAGGGCTATGACATTGTCTTATAGGACAGTGTATTTTCCTTGTTGCAATAAGGACATTTGGTTTGTATCTGCTCAAGCTGAAGTCTGGTGGCACCAGGAAAAAAATCACTGTCTTTTACGAGGTTTTCTTTTTCCTTCTTAAGGCTTGACTCCAAGTCCTATTAGCCTATTTGGATTTAGAGTCTCCCTTCTGGAGGGGGTTTCCTCAACAGCATCTGTGACATGGGATCTTCCTTCCTACGACTTAACAACCGTCTGCCAAGTACTTATTGTTCTATTTCTCGGTTGGAGGCAATCTTTTAAAGATCTCTTTTAAAGATTTAATGTCATTGTGAAATTTTAGAGAATCTTGGAGGCGGTATCTTGTCCCTCCAGTTAGAGGGGATTCTGGTTTTCTTACCTTTAAGTGGAAAAACCTAGAAGCAATGCTTAAGTTACCTCTCCTCAAATGGGGTGGGAGCCTACCTATCAGGCGCCAAACTGACAACCATGACTTAATGGTGTTTTTACCGCTTATGCTTCAGTAATTTAAAAATAAGTTATGATTCCCTCAATGACTTTCTGTTGGCAGCCATGCTAAGATATGGATGACAAGGGACTCATTTCTCCAAGAATGGTCCTAGAACAGGGGTCAGATAGATCTCTCTGCCCTCGCCTATTCTGAACTCCTCAGCGTCTCTGTGGACAGTGGCACAGCACTGAGAAGTCCACTGGGAGCCTTAAACCCACCTACCTATCTCCAACAACTTTAAATCTACCTGTAGTCTTAGGGAAGATGTAGATGTGGGAATATTTCCTCTCAGTTTTGGCTGAGTTCCAGGCCTGATTGCTCCACGCGGTCCAAGATGAGACTCCAGAGTATCCTTATATGGGACTTGACCCTTGTCCCCTCATCTACTAATGACTCTAAATTGATTAACATTGTAGAGTCTGCGAGTGCTGAAGATTAGAGAATTTTAGTTATTTGTGCTTTTCCCTAACCTCAAGGCTAATTAGAGGGGCTTCAGGAACACCATTTGAAGGGCTCCAAGGAGACTCTTGGGGAGCTTTTGTGTGTCCTCTGCACTGGAGGGATGGTAGGTTACAGTCTAAACCTGGAGCTAAACCTGGAGTCAGGTTTGGAGTTTTGATAGGGTGTTGAGCAAAGACTCTTCTTTGTCAACGATGCCTGGGTTTTCGAGCAGGGGTAAGGGAAGAAGAAGCCCTGCAGATCGAGTTTGAGAGGGTCAGAAGGAAAGAGAATACAGGAGTCTCTGTCGTATGACAAGTCTCACTTGTTCAGGGTGTTGATTACCTAAGGGTGGGAGCTGAGTAAAAATTATGAGCTCGTTATTCAGTCACGGCCTCTGTCCTCCCCACACTAGCAGATGCTGCTTTAGCCTCAGCAACTCCTAAATGCAAAGCCCGGATTGCTACAGGTGCCCTCCCGTGTTCTTCCTCACTGCAGGCTACACACCTAAAAGGAAGAACTCTTTGAGGTCAGACTTACAAAGAGACAGGAAATAATTTTTCTGCTATTTTGGAGCTGGCCAAAGTGTTCCTCTTTATTGGCTTTGGCTTCTTCTTCCATCTCCAACTTCAAGCTCTTTTTCTGGTCACTGCTTGTTCTTCCTTCCTTTCTTTCTTTCTTTCTTTTTTTTTTTTTTTAAGATTTTATTTATTTATTTGACAGAGAGGGAGACAGCCAGTGAGAGAGGGAACACAAGCAGGGGGAGTGGGAGAGGAAGAAGCAGGCTTCCAGTGGAGCAGGGAGCCCGATGGGGGGGCTCGATCCCAGGGCCCTGGGATCACGCCCTGAGCCAAAGGCAGATGCTTAATGACTGAGCCACCCAGGTGACCCCTGCCTGTTCTTTCAAGACCTGACCTTGCTGGTTCCAGTGAACTGATCCCTATTTCATGCCCAGGCCTTAGGCTCTATTGCCAGTGGGTAGCAGATCTCCTGAGAGCTAACCCAGACTCTGAGGAATCACCTACATGAAGGAACTGCAAAGAACCTTCTTTCTTTTCATGTCCAGTCACTGTGACCCTTTGCTCTTCCTCAGACTACTGCTTTCCAGCACTTTCCTGATGATGACTCTCCCGCTTGGAAGCGATGCATCAGGGGCCTGCTTGAAACTATTGTCAGTAAATCTACCAGCCCTACGACATGTCTTACCTCAAGGGCAGTTGCTAGCTTTCTCTTGGGATAAAATAAATGTATGCAGAAATTAAGTTCAGAGAATATCCTGGGATTAGTATAAATTCAGCCCAACATTCTATACCATCGTCATTTCTCAATGACGATGCACCACAAAACAGACCCCAAGGATGATCTTGAGGTTGAAAGGAGATTTAACTGTTTGATGGATTTCATTTGCTAATAATAAAACATCTCTCCTCCTTTTAATAGCTAATATGCTCCAGACGCCTTGCTACTACTTTGCATATAGTGCCTTTCAGATACCTGCAAAAGTGGGGTTTGGTATTGGCTTTTTTACAAATGAGGAAATTGTAAACCCTCAGCAGGCTGATTCCAAACCCATGCATTCACCTTACCTGTCACCCCACGATGTCACACTTGCTTCTTGGGAGTTGTGCAGTTCTAGAGACCTTTTTTTTTGTTTTTTTGTTTTATTTTGTTTTGTTTTCACCATTAAAAAATGAGCTGGTTTTGTTTAAAGCAGTGGTTTTTGAACAGGAGTGATTTTTGTCTGCCCGGGGAATTTGGCAATGTGTAGAAACAGTTTGGGTTGTCCTGACTTTGGGGAGGGTGCTGGTGGCATCTAGTGGGTAGAGACCAGTGATGCTGTGAACAACCTGCAATGCACAGGAGAGCCCCTATGACAAAGCATTATCCAGGCCCAAGTGTTGGTAGTGCTGAGGTAGAAAAACTCTGGTTTGAAGCAGTTTTAAAAAGCAGTTTATATGGGATGCCTGGGTGGCTCAGTTGGTTAAACGTCTGCATTTGGCTCAGGTCATGATCCCGGGGTCCTGGGGTCAAGTCCCATATTGGGCTCCCTGCTTGGCGGGGAGCCTGCTTCTCCCTCTGCCTCTGCTCCTACCCCTGCTTGTGCTCTCTCTCTCTCTCTCTCTCTGACAAATAAATAAATGAAATCTTTAAAAAAAGCAGTTTGTATGACTGAATAGAACAGTTGAATGTGTAGTTATAGCTAAATATGTTTCCAGATCAATGAGTGCCTGGCATAGGATTTTATAAGAAAATATAAAATTAATATTATTTTGTGAGACTCCAAGTCCGCAGATGTGTTCCGGATTTTCAAATGTCGGTAAACATGGGCCTGCCTGTGCAAGAAAGATTCTCCAGAAGGCCCTCCTGCCTGGAAACGATTTAGGAAAGAATGGTCAGGTTAGGTGGGCTCTGATTCTTTCTGGCTCGCACCGAATGTTGGTGTGTCAAAGAATCTACCTCGAGGAGCCCAGCAGATGACAAAGCAGAAAAATCAAACCCTTTACCCCTCGAGATGTCATCAGGGACTCCTGCATTATTTTCCAGAGTTTTTACCTCTTTACCTTTCTTAATATCTTTTAAAATCTCAAACAAACCTCATAGTAGAGTCCTGAAAAGCCAGGTGAGTATCTTATTCCATTTTTTTTTTTATAATAGGAAAGTCATCCAAGTTTGCTCACTGGAACAAATAACCCACTTATTGAATCAGGAAAGTACAATATTACTTACAAACTGTGCTCTGCTGGTCCTCACAGCAGAGGATGGATTGTTCTAGCATAATGTAATGGCATCCAAAATATTATAGCATTAATTCAAGTAACCAGACAGTAAGGAAAAAAACAGCAGGCCCCAAACAGCAGTAATGTTCTACTCCTGGAGCGGATCAGCTATTTAAAATACAAAACAGCAGAGAAACCTAGAGACCAGAATGTAAAAGCAAATACAGTAACAATTTAGAGAAAGGGCTTGGAAAGGGAGAGGTGGTCACTTATTGGCCAACTTAGATCTCGACTCTTAAAATAAATTGGAAGTAGGAAGAAACATATTTCCTTTTCATGTAACAAAGTGAGTTCAAGTGCGATTCTTAATGATATCGTCCAAACTGCGATCATATTGTGCTGCTGCCCTGAGAAGTATAAATGAACGCAAACATCTGTGCATACCCCATGCATTTGTGCACGGCATGCTCATGCTGTAAAGATCCCCATAAAACAAAGCAGCCTGAATATTACTCAGCCTGATTTTATAATGCTGCCTGGATTTGAAAATGGAGAGAGAGGGTTATTATGTACTCGTAAATTCAGGCCAATTAGGCGGAGAAACATTCCAAGCATAATGCCACATGTTCCTGCATTCTATCACCTCGTTTAGGTGCTATTCTGTGGGAAGAGGAAGCCTCAGAAGAACTTTACACATAACTTGTTTTCCTGGCAAGTAGAGAACACATGTTTGGAGGATTTGGGCTGGGATAAATACACTCTTTCATAGTGGATGATGTCCATTTGCTTCTAGGCTAGCTCTGTTTCCAGCGGACGGAAAATAATGCAATCATAGCTTGGGGACATAGTTACAGGGACTGAATTAAAGGATGAATAATTGGTGAGGGACAGACTATTCAAATGTGGAAAATAATATATGTCAGAGGTAGAGTAAATGTGAGTATCCCATCATTCTGGAATTTGAAGCTCTATCTTTCAGTCTTCAAAAAGTTTAAAACTCATTGTAGGAAGTATCAACTCACAGAGAGTTAGTAAACCTTAGTTCATCAACTAGTTATTAAGAGTGGAACTCAGTATACTGAACAGCCATTATGTGCCAAGTATTATGCAAGATGCTCAGGATATAAACTTAAGAGACATGCACCTAGATTTCATGGGTACTTCAATTTAACAAGGGCAAAAATACACACACACACACACACAGATGGAACTTAAAAGCAAATGTCTTGATTCAAGATGATAAATGCAACTAATTAAATCTATGAAAGAGATGAAGATTAAAGATTTATTTAGACAGTGGTTGACTGTTATTGACTGATTCGGAGATGGTGTTGAAGGAGAGGTACCCCTCAAGTATGTGTGCTGGCCCCCCCCAGTGCATGGAATTAGATGGATAAGTGTGCCATGAACCAAGATGCTGGTTGGTGGTGCAGGGCAAGAAACTAGTTTTGAAGTGATGTTGTTGAAGAGTTAAATTTTTGGGAGATTGAATTTAAGATTTCTGAGTACTCAGGTGGAAATTTACCATAGCCAGGAAGAAATATGTGGTTTGGCTATTAAGAGAGAGCTCTGAGTTGGATTCATATCAGCCCAAATGAACAATCAAGGAACTTTTAGTTTAAGTGAAAAGCCGCCACATTTTGCTGCCTTTTTATGGCCACCGAGATGACTTCTGGTTTTGTATCATTTCGCTATAGAATTACAAGCGTCTTGAAAAGCACCATGCTGAAAGTATGGAATATATTTTCATTGTTAACTTAAAAAAATACCTATGGTTGAAAATCGGTTGATGAGTGAGTTAATTGTGTAAGAATATATTTCAATAAAGCTGTCATAAAAATGACAGTTGATGTACTTTTTCTCCAAAGTATTTCCCATAGGAAGGGAGAAAGGAAAGAAAGAAGGAAGGGAGGAAGGAAGGAATGGAGGGAGGATGGGAGTCAGTCAGACAACCTCACAAATTGAATTCATAGAATGAATGAGCTGAAAGCATCTAAAAGATCATTTAATTCAATCTCCTACTTTTGCTGATGAGGAAACATAGACCAAAAGAGTGAAAATGAGTTAGAGCCACGCGCTTGGCTACTCTAACACTCACGCTTCCTTCAGTTCTCTTGTTTTTCATTTGTTTTGCTGTTGCCATTTTAAAAATACATTGTCAGTAAAAGCAAACAGAATAAAGGAGTGACCCTTCCCTTCAGGAAGAAAAGACTCAGGGTGAGACATAAGGAATGAGGAGGCTTGGCCTAGACCATGGAGAATATAGATTGAAGGAGGCTGATTTTCTGTTTCTATTTTTAATAAAACTCTTGAGTTCTGGCAGCAAGTGTTCAACAAGTCCACTCAGTATTTGTCAAAAACTTAAGGTACTTAACTACTTAAACATTCCCATCTTTTTGCATTTGACATTTTCATCAACTAGAAACTTTCTAGGCTAAATTATTGAGTTTGAAATAAAATTTTATGTGATTAAACATTTAAAAATGAATACTAATGCCTTTCAAGTGGAGAGCCAGCCTTAAGGAACAGAGCATAACTTCATTTTAAAGTGAACCAATTAACAATTGAGAGCTTCAAGAGCAACTTGTTTATGATGCCTAAAATGAAATAAAAACTTGTAAGTGGCTGAGTTGTCAAACTGAGGAGCCTATGAAATTTACATATGCCACAAGGATTTCCATTTTTCGTTACCATGTCTTCAAACTCAATTTTCCTATGTTGGCATCTTACTAGCGTCATCTTGCTTGTAACTGTGAGAGTTTGTCCTTGGTCACGTGGAAAATGTTAGCTCTAAAAAGTAAAGTGGTCGACCAGTGGTAGCTTCAAGAGCAGGATGGCCCCCTCTCTTTCTTCTTTTCCCTTTCTTTCACTGAAGTGCACTTTCTTTCTTTTTTTTTTTTTTAAAGATTTTATTTATTTATTTGACAGAGACAGAGACAGCCAGTGAGAGAGGGAACACAAGGGGGGAGTGGGAGAGGAAGAAAGCAGGCTCCCAGCAGAGGAGCCTGATGTGGGGCTCGATCCCAGAACGCCGGGATCATGCCCTGAGCCGAAGGCAGACACTCAACCGCTGTGCCACCCAGGCGCCCCGAAGTGCACTTTCTATAATTGATTCTGTCTATATGTCATTTACTCTCTCTTTTTTTTTAAAAGATTTATTTATCAATTTCAGAGAGAGAGCTCTCATGAGTGAGCGCAAGTGGGGGGAGGGACAGAGGGAGAGAATCCCCAGGAAGACTCCCTGCCAAAGCAGAGCCCAACAACCCCGAGACCAGGACCCAAGAGTCAGAGGCTCAACAGACTGAGCCTCCCAGGTGCCCCTGATTTACTCTTTTTAAGTGACCATTTCTTTTTCTTAGTGTATGTTCAGGGAGATAAGTGATTTCAGGGGAATAATTCCAAATCTGCTCTTTTCTTAGCTTAGGATAATAATGTCTAGTAGAGGGATTTTTAGCCCCAGTGCTCTGCACAGAATAGTTGCTCAATGAGTAGCCAAGAAACAAAGGAATGGATGAAGGAGATTCTTGGATGCTGCTTTGGTAAATAAACATGTGTAGGCAAATGGACTTTTTCTTTTTCAGTTAAAATGTCTAGACCTGTTGACATTCCCTTTTAGAATTTGTATAGTGCCTGAAAAAGACATTATGGGTCATTTGTTAGCCCATACGGCAATTTGATGGGTAAATCAGTCCGTTGCTAAGGAGACAGCTGTGATCAGCTGCATATTTGACTCCAAAGCGCTCCATGCATTTTATAAATCTGTGCCTTTGAAAGACAAGGCAAAACAGCTTTATTGTGTTACACTAGATACAAAATGGTTAGAGCAGTAAAACCCTGATTTTTTATAACCAGAAGAAAATATTTAATAATGTTAACATATGAAGTAAAAATTTTGATGTTTCTCTCTACCAGAGGATGGCTTCTTAAGTTTGGATTTTAATCTAGAAGCTACCCTTTCGGCCAAAGTGAGAGAGGGTTGAAAAGTGGATCAATGTAAATCGAGTCATGAATGCAGAGATGTGTAGAGCTGGTGATGTCTGACTGCAGAAGAGAATACCAGAATATAATGGAAACTCCCTTAGGAAGCCAAGATGGTATCAGTACGAGGGCTCATGAAAACCCTAACTGCAGCTGTTCAGGCAGAACTGGGAGGCAGGTTGATTAGCAGACAGAGTTTGACAATCAGAAAACTGAATTTGCAGCAGCATGAAAAGTCCAACAGAAGCCCTTCCCTACCAAGAGACTTTGCAGTAGATGTTGAAGGCAAGTTCTGTTTTCTTAACAATAAAATTAATAAAGACTCTATCTAAAGACAATTTTGCGCACACGCAATGACTCCTGTAGCGTATGGAATGATAACAGGTGGGGGGAGCTTAAAAAAGAAACATAGATAAAAAGAAATATGAACTGAGCAAAATTCCTGCCCTTGGGTATCCATTTCACCCTTTTTGGTGAAGAATTGTGTGTTATTTTTTAAAAAAAGATTTTATTTATTTATTTGACAGAGAGACAGCCAGCGAGAGAGGGAACACAGCAGGGGAGTAGGAGAGGAAGAAGCAGGCTCCCAGCGGAGGAGCCCGATGCAGGGCTCGATCCCAGAATGCCGGGATCACGCCCTGAGCCAAAGGCAGATGCTTAACAACTGTGCCACCCAGGTGCCCCAAGAATTGCACATTATTATACATTATCTTCAGTTTGGTTTATATAAATGTGTTTAATAACTGCATCATAATTTCCAGTTCTGTGGATTTAGTCATTCCCCACCTGTTGGAGACATGCTGTCTCCATAAATTCCCAAGTTAAAGAACCATTGCCAGTACTGCAATAGATAATGGATTTGAAGTGGGCCAAGAGTCACTGATTTGCACCCAAGATACCAGAAGTGGGCATCCCTGGGTAAGAGTGTTACCATGAGAAGATTTGCTTTTACCTGGGTGCACTACAAAGCCATCTCTTTACTTAAAAATAACCCAAAGCATGTATTCTATTAATGATGTTCCAGCAATATTACCTTTATGCAAAAAGCTTACATGTGGTTGACCTGAAAGCTACTCTCAGGCCTTGAGAATATGGTGATTTCACCCAGTTTGTACCATGACTCTCTGACTAGACCAAGAGTACAATTCAGAGCTTTGAAAAATCTTCTGTGAGACTTAGCATCTTTTATCAATGATTTTATCATGGTATTTCCTCAATAACCTATAGCTATTTCCTACTTGTTATACCAGGACTAAATCAACTGTGAGGTTTTTGCGACCCTCCATAATCTTCTACCATCTTTGCTTTCTGAGGACGTTTCTATTCTCTTCAGATGTTCTCTCCTCCAGGAGACCTTACCTGCTGTGCACATCTCGGTACGCATTACTTGATGTACTCTGTTTTTTTTGTTTTTTGTTTTTTTTCACCAGGGAGTCCCTCTTGCTTACCTCTGCCTTACAAATGATGGTCTCCCACATCTTAAGGTACTGCTGTACCCACAGATCTCCCCCGTTCTAAGCATCCACAATATGAATTTTGAATATCACATAGTTTAATCATGTAACTATGTACTACCTCTCCTAGTTTTCTAATTTAATGTTGTAATTCTCATATTTCCAATTGGAATTGTATTTCTTGAAGGCAGAGGCTTTTCTGGGAGCTCCGTGGCACCCAGTTCAGTGATGAACAAATGATAGGCCTTAAACTGTTCTATTTATTTATTTATTTATTTATTTATTTATTTATTTATTTAGGTTTCAGGCTTTTAAATCCCAGTTAGTTAACATATGGTGTAATAGTGGTTTCAGGAGTAGAATTTAGTGATTCAGCACTTCCATGCAACACCTGGTACCCCTCACGAGGAAGCGCACTCCTTAATCCCCATCACCCATTTAGTCCATCTCCTGCTCACCTCTCTTCCATCAACCCTCCACGAACTATCTCTGTTTAAAAGAAACTCCTTGATTGGAACGCTCTTCCACAGAACTGTGATGCACTGTTGCTTGGTGATCCTGTCGCCCTTCCATTTGTTTATGTTACCACTACCCCTATTTATCCTTTACAGTACAATGGCAGGCCGGAAAGTAGCATATGGATTCATTTTGGAAATTAAGATTAACTTTGCTTTGAGAACTTGCAGCACCTCTTAGAATATAGTTAGCATGTTTTTGTGTGTCATTGCACAGCTTGATTTGAGAAACATCTTGAAATTACCAGCAGAACTTGTGGGATACGTTGGCATCAACCAATGCTAGTGAAACTCATTGGTAGCTATGGTCACAAAGTGTCATCAGTAAGGAGCATAGGTCAGAGTTTAGAAGAACAAGGAGGCTGTGGGCAGTTAATGGCTTGAGGTACCTGGGTAAAGCCAAATGAAAGAGATTTGGTAATGGTGTGGCATCACGCACATGGGAGGTAGCGCTCTATCATTAATATTATTTTTGTTGTCTGATGATCATGGTATTGGGCACTCGGTAATATTAAAAAAACGCCAGTTGTCAACTTCTGGAAGTAATATCTCATATGTTCTGTTGTTTTTTATGAACATGATTTGAGACTGGGAAAAATTTTGCTGGATTTAATTAGTTAATTGACATTTAAAAATTACCTGTTTTGTTTCCCCACACTGCCATAATGAGTGTAATTTTTTTTTAATTGTAGGAACACTTAACATGAGATTAACCCTCTCGATAAACTTTTAAGTGCACAATACAGTATTGTTAACTATAGGCATGATGTTACACAGCAGATCTCTAGAATTTATTCATCTTGCACAACAGAAACTTTATATCCTTTCAACAGCAACTCCCATATCCCCCTCACTGCCAAAGTGTAATTTTTACTAATGCCCCAAAAGGGTTATATTATACTAGAATGTCAATTTTATTTATTGTCTTTTTCTACTCATTTAAGAAGTCTTATGTTGCTAAATTATTCGCTGGCTTAACATTTCATTAATCTAAAATTTAAGTCTATAATATCATCACATTATTTAAGAAAATCCCTCTCCAAATTCTGACTCATTCGTATCTTCATCCCTTCTTTTTTTAATGATGGCAATCTGCGCTTTCTAGAAGAGTTATATTGGTTCCCTATTCACTGTTCCCACAGGCAGAAACTCAAAACCCTTATTAAACTTTCTTGCTCCAGAGGTTTGCAGTTCAAATACTTAAAAAATTCTTTTTGCTCTCTCTATCCTGAATGCTTTCACTCTTAAGAGTCCTTTTAATTTCTCTTTTGGACATTGTTTTGGAAACAGTGTGTATAATACCCCCCAAATTATTATGTGTGTGGAGCCTGTAGTATTTCTATTTGTACTACTTATCAAAGGCATTTGACTTTTAAGGATGGAGAAAGGCAACATTCCAGATTGATCTACACTCATTGCAGTCTGAATGAATCATTACTTCTGTGGCTGTGACTTAGCTTAAATGTTCCATATGATTGTTCATTTTGTATCTTTGCTGTATCCCATATTCTTTCTTATCTGACCTTCAGTGTATTGATTTCAGACATTTCTCCAATTTACCAACATGGTATTATATCATAAACCAGTACTTTTGTAGCTTTTTGAAATCTTTCCCAGCCATGAAATGCCTGCATACTTTAATGGTTGTTTTAAAGCAGCCTTTAGATAAAACTGACCCCCTTCCCCCAAGCAGGTTCTATGTAGTGACTTCTCTTCCAGTGTAACACCATATGAGTCACAATTGTACTTTAATTTCCAATATGTTAATTAGGAGTTCAGTTTAGCACTGTTTAAGTGGGCTACATGCAACTTTTGTTCTTATATGTCATTTAAAAACAGGACTTGAAATAATGAACTGTCCAGAGGGGGACAAGACTTCTCCTAGCATTTAGTTAGCATGTCTGGTGGAGAAACAATCACCTATTGGTATAATTTTAGAATTCTGAGAAGTCTCTTTAATCTAAAATATGTCTATTCAGGGGCTAACTGATGCTGAAAATTCTATTACTGCAGACTTGGGCTTTATTTATCGCTCAAGTGTTTGGTTACTATTAAAATGCTAATCATTTTGGAAGTATTAGTGCTCAAGCCTTTTCAGCCACTTGCCCTTAAAGGTCAACTAAGGTAGCAGGATCTTGCTTTAAAGAAGTTTTTGATAGAAGACAAGATCACACAGGTACACGGTACTTGGCAAAGGGGATGAGGAGCCAGTAGGACAAACAAGAAAGCTGTGGTGGGGGGGAGGCCCTGAGGATAAACATCATATGTGTTTTATTTGTGGCAGAACGATGTTTTGATATTAGACTCCCTGCTTTTCCTACTCTTTGTGCAGTCTGTGCTCTGATCAAGTAGCAGAGAGCACCACCATCCTTAGCCAAGTGCCATTACAGAAAAATGGAAGGTACGAGAAGCAAGAAAATGCTCAACTCTAGTATTTTAAGGCTGAGGAAATGGTCTTGAGTGCCAAGGTGTCTGCTTTGTACAGGTTGGGTATTTTAAGAGAACTCTGTAATTTTTTTAAGATTTATTTATTTTATTTTAGAGAGAGAGCAAGGTGGGGAGTGGCAGAGGGAGAGGGAGAATCTCAAGTAGACTCTGTGCTGAGTGCAGAGCCTGACACAGGGCTTGATCTCAAGACCCTGAGATCATGACGTGGGCTGAAACCAAGAGTTGGATGCTTAGCTGACTGCGCCACACCCAGACACCTTGAGCTTTGTAATTTTTAAAAGCTTGGTTTGGAGGATCAAAATCAAAGCCCCAGAGGAATCAGTTCAGAAAATTTGTGATAATGTGTGTAATAACAGCATTGAGAAGAAATCATACTGGTGAAAGTAATACTATTCCTCACCCTTGACTTGATAAAGACTCTGGACCATGAGGAGAGGAAGAGGCATGGTGGTGAAAGCAGTAGGCTGAATAGGGTGAGTATCCTTGGTGTAGGGAGCCTGAGTCTACCAGTCAGCCAAGTCTTTGGGGAGGAGCATAGGAGATGCTCTAGATACATTGTAGAAATCTAAGAATAATGGAGAATCCCTTTTATAGAACCTGGAGATATTATTAGAAGTCCCCAGTGTCATTATAGGGTAAAAACAAAGAGGCGATGCCTAAAGACAATGGGGAATCCCAATGGAAGGGAGGATCTGAGGGAGAAATGTCTGAGTAGTTCATCATGTCTCCCTGAACACCAAGTAAGGGAAGCAGCAAGAGATTTCTGTTCCTCACTAGGGAATTTCACAGAGAGAAGGTCTCTCAAGGTGGAGTTTTGCAGTACAGAGAAGGAGGCTTTAGTGCACATGAAAGTATGCTTGGAACTGAGTTTTGTATTTTGATCTCAAGTCCATTCAGGGCAGTAGGTGGGGCACCGCAGCTACTCTGTTGAACTGAGGTCACTGTTAGGTTGTGGTACACCTTCCAGCAGCTTCAGGATTCATCTACGATTCGTTTTGTAGTGCAACTACATAATCACAAGTTATTTCCTCCTGTCCTTCTGTAATTGTTTTGAAGACCTTATTAAACTGAAGCATGGCTCAGGGCACCCTCATCACTTGCTTCATAATTCTCCCAACACTATAGGCAAAATGTGGACACCTCAACCTGGATGGTAAGGCTCCTGTGTCATGGCTCACATTTCCAGCTGTGGCTCCACCTGCATGGGTGATGGAGTTGCATTTTACTGGGAGCTGAGATTTCAAAATCTAAGGTGTAAGGCAAAAATTGCATGTGGTCAGTACACAGGGAGTTAAGATGGCGGAGGAGTAGGGGACCCCTTTTTCAGCCGGTCCCCTGAGTCGAGTTGGATAGGTACCAGATCAGCCTGAACATCCACGGAATCAGCATGAGATGCAGGAAGATACATCTGGATCTCTACAAATGAATATCTCCAGTGCTGAGTATTGAGGTACGAAGTGGGGAGTCGTGAAACCGCGCACAGATATCAAAGGAGAAATGGAAGGGGGAGGGAGCCGCCGTGTTTGGGCACCAGGAAGCGGTAGCCACCTGCACAGGGGAGCGGGCGGCAGCACCCTCGAGAGCAGACTGAGACCGTGAGCCGGGGAACGTGCGCGACCAGACTGAAAACCGGAGCTCTGGTGTGCTCGCTGGAACCAGACTGAGACCGGGAGCTCGGGGAGCACGCAGGGGCAGCTGGCGGCTGGCGGGGTTAGAAACACAGAGGACAGAGACGCGCTGGCCCTGGAAGCGAGGGCTGGGACACTGGGTGTGGGGCGCACATCCCGGGACACTGCAGGGTTGAGCAGCACCAACAGAAACAGAGTTAAAGTGGCCAGAACATGTGGAGAACGGTCCACGATCCCTCTGTTCTGAGACAGAGGCTGAGATTTGGCCGCTGCTGCTCTGACTCTCAGAAGAGGCACAGCAAACCGCCAGGGAAAGCCGCCAGAGAGCAAAAGCCTGGAAATACCGGCTCACAGTGTGCCCATGCCCATCCCCCCTCGCTGGGGACACGGAGACTCTACCCAAAGAGGGTTGCCTGAGTATCGGTGCGGCAGGCCCCTCCCCCAGAAAGCAGGCTGAAAAATCAAGAAGCCCACATCCCTAAGATCCCTATAAAATAAGGGCGCACAGCCTGGGTCCCGGTCAATAATTTGGGCTCAGGACAACCCCGCAACCTCTCCTCATCAGAATGACGAGAAGGAGAAATCNGAGAAGGAGAAATCCCCCCCAGCAAAGAAAAGACAATGAGTCTGTGGCCTCTGCCACAGAACTAATGGATATGGATATAACCAAATTATCAGAAATGGAATTCAGAGTAACAATGGTCAAGGTGATGTGTAGACTTGAAAAAAGTATTAATGAAAATGTTAATGAGAATATAGAATCTCTAAGGGTGGAAACGAGAGCAAATCTGGCAGAAATTAAAAATTATATGAGCCAAATGCCGTCAAAACTAGAGGCTCTGACGGCCAGGGTGAATGAGGCAGAAGAACGTATCAGCGAATTGGAGGATGGGT
>NC_048231.1:85741959-85778711 GCF_002007445.2 Ailuropoda melanoleuca | reverse complement strand
GGGGGCATCACAATGCTGGATTTCGAGGTGTACTACAAAGCTGTGATCACAAAGACAGCATGGTACTGGCATGAAAACAGACGNTGATCACAAAGACAGCATGGTACTGGCACAAAAACAGACACATCGACCAATGGAACAGAATAGAGAACCCAGAAATGGACCCTCGGCTCTTTGGGCAACTAATCTTTGATAAAGCAGGAAAAAACATCCGGTGGAAAAAAGACAGTCTCTTCAATAAATGGTGCTGGGAAAATTGGACAGCTACATGCAAAAGAATGAAACTTGACCACTCTCTCACACCATACACAAAGATAAACTCCAAATGGATGAAAGACCTCGATGTGAGACAGGAATCCATCAAAATCCTAGAGGAGAACATAGGCAACAACCTCTACAACATCGGCCAAACCAACCTTTTTCATGGCACATCTACAAAGGCAAGAGAAACAAAATATAAATNAATAAAAGATAAAATGAACTTATGGGACTTTATCAGGATAAAGAGCTTCTGCACAGCCAAGGAAACAGTCAAAAAAACTAAGAGACAGCCCACGGAATGGGAGAATATATTTGCAAAGGACACCACAGATAAAGGACTGGTATCCAAGATCTACAAAGAACTTCTCAAACTCAATACACAAGGAAACAAATAAACAAGTCATAAAATGGGCAGAAGATATGAACAGACACTTTTCCAATGATGACATACAAATGGCTAACGGACATATGAAAAAATGTTCAAAATCATTAGCCATCAGGGAAATTCAAATCAAAACCACACTAAGGTACCACCTTATGCCAGTTAGAATGGCAAAAATGGACAAGGCAAGAAACAATAGCTGGAGAGGATTTGGAGAAAGGGGATTCCTCCTCCATTGTTGGTGGGAATGCAAGTTGGTACAGCCACTCTGGAAAGAAGTGTGTAGGTCCCTTAAAAAGTTAAAAATTGAGCTACCCTATGACCCAGCCATTGCACTACTGGGTATTTACCCCAAAGATTATGACCCAGCCATTGCACTACTGGGTATTTACCCCAAAGATACAGATGTAGTTAAGAGAAGGGCCATATGCACCCCAATGTTCATAGCAGCATTGTCCACAATAGCTAAGTCGTGGAAGGAGCTGAGATGCCCTTCAACAGATGACTGGATTAAGAAGATGTGGTCCATATATACAATGGAATATTACTCAGCTATCAAAAAGTACGAAATGCTAAGTGAAATAAGTCAAGCAGAGAAAGACAATTATCATATGGTTTCTCTCATCTATGGAACATATGAACTAGGAAGATCGGTAGGAGAAGAAATGGATAAAGAAATGGGGGTAATCAGAGGGGGGAATGAAGCATGAGAGACTATGGACTCTGAGAAACAAACTGAGGGCTTCAGAGTGGGGTGTGGAGGAATGGGATAAGCTGGTGATGGGTAGTAAGGAGGGCACGTATTGCATGGTGCACTGGGTGTTATACGCAACTAATGAATTATTGAACTTTACATCAAAAACTAGGGATGTACTGTATGGTGACTAACATAATATAATAAAAAAAATTAAAAAAAATTGCATGTGGTCAAAATTGCCCTTGAAAATCTTAAATTTTTCTATAAAGTATGGTATACATAGTTTTATATTTATAATACATTTTTAAATTTTGTAACGAATAAATCTAATGTGTACTAACATTTGACACAACCTGCCCTAGACTAAAAGGTTGAACAAAAGAAGAGTCCATAACAGAAGTTTGGGTGTGCCAGCAAATGTGCTTTAAGATCATTGTTAAGTCTCTGGTAGTGAATTGGGTATCAGTGGAGAATTTTGAAGTATTCCTACTTGCTTCATGCGTGTATTCAATTTGTTAGATTGTTCAGTCTCTCTCACGTTAATACATGTTGAAAGATTTGTTTGTTATTGTGAATATTAAATGCGATTGTGTGTGTGTGCCTTTTTGTGTTTTGGGGGGAGTCAGGGATGGGGGGAGAGAAAGTCTTTCTAAAGTCATCTGTAAGTGAAATGTACTTAGGACATGACCCCATTCTGCTGCCTTATTTTAGCTGTATTTGTGTACAGATGGTATATATCCCGTCTCCATTACTCAAGGGTACAAGGCTGTAAACACATAGTGCAACCTCACAAACCTCCTGATTCCTGTGAATCTCTCTGTCCATAAGAAAGTATTCTGATCGTGGCATGGACTAGATATCTCAAAGGAGACATTAATGGTGGGATTTCTACTTCAGTAGACAAGCGATGTCCTGGGACTTTCCAGAAGCTCAGCATCTGTAATCTCAAACTCTTTCCTCCTCCTCCCCTGACAAATATGAGCACACCTCATCATTCCCTTATTGGTGATAAGGAAATCTATGTCTCAATAAATCTAAATAGTTTCACAAAATATTTTTTGAGAATTATGTTAATAAGGTAGGAGGAAATCCTTGGATGATATTAACATTACTGAAGGAAGATAGAGCACATTTTTAGTTTCAACTAAAAGCTAGTTAGCCAAGGTACTTTGTGCTACAAAAGAGCTGGGAACTAGAGACATTCCGCTTCTTGCTCTGCCACTGACTACCTGGGGAGACCTCGGGAAAGTCATTCACTTCCATTTACCTTTTATTTTCTAGCTTTCATGGAGGAATTAGGTGTTCTCCAAGGTTCTTTCCCATTGTTATATTCCCTGATGGCAACACATTCATTAACAAGTGCAGCAGATGGTAGGGTGTATCCTTTGCATATCTCACATTCAGAGAATAATCAGCATTGTTCTTCTTAGGCAAAGCAGTGGAAGAGGGTGCCCTGTCCTCCTATGCTTTTTTAGAGCATTGGAATGTCTATATCACAGGGTTGGCAGGATTGATAATGTAGTACAAGTCTAAATGGAATTATACATGTGAATAATCGTATGAATAAAGGCACAAAGTGTTGTGTGTGTGTGTCTAAGATGAATTTCTGGATTTTGACTCATTTCTCCAGTCACCTCCCGGTGGGGAAGATTAGCTTACATTTTGCTGCCTTAATTCATCCCAAACACACTGAACACAATAAAACCAGAGTTAGAGCCTCTGTTCCTGTCCTCGGCTCTGGGCTGAAAATGGCGCCACGAGAATTATCTATCCTGAGTTTATCTTCAGAATATCTGAATGATAACTTCTTGTTCAATATAAGCAGGCCTTTTCCTCAAACTCATATGTCTTTTTTTTTTTTAAGTTCTTCTATCTTTGGCTTCAAGAAATAAAGGGGAAAAAAGAGAATAAGGATATGAAAGGGCCAGAGATGATATCCTGACACAAGTTCCATTTATAAAAAAATTCATCCAGGAAATGAAAAAAAAAATGTATCAGACAGACATAAGGCAATTCATGACTAAGTCAACTATCCATTTGAAGGAGGATGATGTGAGTAAGATAGAATTCTATTTTATTCTATTTTATTTTATTTTCTGCTCTAAACCAAAAAGTTGCTCTAATACATTCATCTACATGGAAGTTTATGGAAACACCTGGACTCAGGTAGGCGGCTTCCAGCCCATACCCTGAGCTGTTCTAGGCAAGGTGAGTGGCAGTCACAAGTATGCTGACTTGTGCTGTCAAAGTCTCTCCAGGCTGCTCCCACATGCCTTCGGAGATCCCATGGCCATGATTGGCCACAGCCCTAGGAAACATGCTGAACAGGATTTTATTTTTAAGATTAAAGAGTTTTCATGTTCAGGGAGAGGCTTAGAATTTTAAGGAACTTTAGACTTAATTTATATACTATTTTAAAGTGACAAATAAGGAAGGGGCTGTTTTATGAAAGTAACCTAATACGTTAGAATGCCTTATAACGTCCTTCAGCTGAAGTTTAGCTATCTTACATTGTAATCTGAAAATACAAGAGAAAGTTAAAGTCTAAGTGTGGAGAAAAATGATTTTTTAAAATGAAGTTTGGATAGTAATTTACCTGTGTTAATCCTTTCTTTCTCTTTAAGGCCATGAAACTGCTCATTATACTTTTCAGTTGGAAACGAATATCATTTCTCTTCTTACTCTCGTATTTATTGTACTTTTCAATGTTAAAACAATACAACCTTCAAAATGCCAAGCTGTGCAAAGAAATATTGCACCAAAATAGTTAGAAAGTGTGTATGAGGTACTAAAACATCTGGATTAAAAAAAAAGAAACATTAAATCAACTGTCAAATACTGTTTTATGTCTCCGGTGTTAAATACCTGGATTTTTTTGGAAACATCTGGATGTTTCTTGGCATGTTGAAAAAAACTTGCTGGTGGTGGAAGGATCTTTTATGTTGTATCTGAATGCATCAGGATGGCTTCTGTGTAGAATCAGGGTTGAAAGACAACGATTGCTCTGATAACGAGGTTCATGTCTGAGCACAGAGGTTGGGAGAGAAGGGCTTTCTAGTTGTTTTAATATCATTAGAAACACCTTGACAGTCATGCATGTATAGCCGTTCATTAACTTCTTACTTTTCCTAGTCAACTCATTCTACTTATCCAACCCAACCCCAACCCAAACACACACTTAACTTTGCTGTCACTGGTGGTTTTTAACTGAGAACGGTGATTGAGAAGGCTATCAAGTTTTCCCTATTGGTGTATGGGATCCATTTTAATCCTAAAGAAGAAACTGTCTGCTGGGGTGTCAATGATATTCGCCAGGAAGCTTCCCGGGGAGGAGGGTGGTATTGAATTTACTGGGAAGCCATCACCAGGATTCTGTCACCAGGAAGAGATTATGAAAACATCTGGGCACCCCATAGAATTCAGTTTCCGAGAGCCAGCTGGGGACCTGTAAAATGTTCTTCTGAAGGTAGCTGCCTGCAGGAGACTAGTTAGGAGTGAATTTCACTAGACATCCTACCAGCCCAGTGCAACAGGAGCAGGAAAAATTAATACACCAGAACTAGGAGGAGAAAACCTTCCTCTTTCAGGGTCCCTCATATGTCCTCTATTGACAAAATCAACATTGTGCCAACTGGCAAGGGAGAATATTTCAGTATCACAAGCAGGCAGTGAGGGGTGGATTTGGAGCTGAGAGGCAGTTAGCTGATAACTAGCATGTTCCTCCTTGTTATAGGTGCTGAAATCAGGTTTGAATGCAGTGGAATCAAAGAAAAAGGAATCACAAATCAGGACCATGTAGCCTTATAGTGTTATTCAAAAGATCAGTTCAATCTTCACTGCTTCTGTGATTTAGGTTCTAAGATTTTTATACATTCTCTGTATCTTTGGATATAAGATAATTTCAACCAAAGGACAAACCACTGAGGACCATGATGGTACCATCATGATAGAAAATCAATGCCAGTTAGACTATGACATGTCATTGATTGGAATTTGCGTCCTTGTTTCTGAGACATTAAAATGTAAAATAAGATCTTAGAAATTAAAGGTCTTTATTGTCTTAGAATCCATAAAATACAACTTAAAAAGATTAGAGCTTTGGGTAGTAACCTCAGCAAATGGTTTCTCATCTCCCTTTTTCCTTGCCCTTCTACTTATTCAAATCTTAATAATCTTTCTATATGTAGCCTTTCTCCCACCTCCATGAAGATGTTGATACTTTGTCTTCCACTCTTCTCATTCCCTATAAAGTTGTCTTCTGAGTATATTCAATTATATTGACTCATATTATTCCCTAATTGTTTCATGTGTGATAGACTCATCTCCCCACTTCCATTGTAAATTCCTTGAGGAATCTTATTTGCAACTTTTATACAGTTGTATAAAAAGTTTGATTGATTTAATCAATAGCTCTGGTCAGCAAGGTAGGAACATTCTCAATCTAGGGATTAAAAACAAGTAGCCCAATCATGTCAGTATTTGTGTAGATTCCTAATTCTACTTTACTTCATACTTCAAAATGTGGTTGGTTGAGAAATTTTGGTAATCATAAATGTTTACAATTAATTTGCACAGGAATTGAATTTCGGTTCATATTTTCAAAGGAAAAGCCAGAGCATGATAATATAAGATGAACGTATGTTTGAACTTGGGCTGAATTGAGTGGCTCCTTTAGATCTTCTACAAACACATTTGCCCAAGTCTCTGGAATGTATTTTGTTACCTTGGAAATTAATTCAAGCTCAGTGCATCTTTCTTTTTCTGAGATCCAGATCAAAGGTAATTTTCATCAGCCAGCAGGTGCAACTTGACACCAAGGTCATTTCAAGCATCTCTGTTAGCAAAGACATTTCCAAAGGCAGAGAAAGGAACTGTTATGTGGCTTTTCTCACTAGAGAAATTCCTTGCAACAAGTCACATTGGAGGAAAACATATTTGAAAGGATATCATTTTGTAAGAACAAATTTCAAGCATATGTAGTGGTGACGGGGGGAAGGTTGTTTTGCAGTTTAATTTCCTACTATAAGAGTACAGCTTAAAATCTGACAACTCTACATAAACCTTCTGAAAGGTCTCTTGGACAGCAAAGGATAGTATGGGAGCAAAAGAGGGAGAACAAAAATCATCAAGTGTTTCACCTCAGCAGTGAATTAATCTCTTAAATTACTTGCTTGCAGAGGCAGACCATAACTCTGGGGTAAAGTTGGTATTCCTCTGTTGCTCTCCTATTTTCCCCCATTAAATGTGTTGTTAATAAGAGTGGTGAATTTGAAGATTTGGGGGTGGGTCTTGTATTGCACCCATAATTTCATCGGACCTTCCTTCTTGCTTATTGTGCTGCTGGCAGCCCTATCTCTGTCCTGAGAAAAGAGGGTCAAGAAGTTATTTCTTATGTTATTTTGATTCCTTTCACCTGGGGATTTAAAAAAAAAAACGAGTATTTTGAACAAGCTTTATTAGAGTTTGATTTTGGGAATAGAAGATTAAGGATGGTGAGAAGCTACCCAAGCGAAAATGATCCCTTCATTTCATTCTGACTTGAATTATGTGAAAACCTTAACTTCAAAAATTAAGGTAAAGTTGTTGGAAGAAGACTCTGGATCGTGAGATAAAGCTCATTTAAAAATTTTTCCAGGCTATTTGTTCTAGTTCACCAAAATTTTATTTGTTTTTTACTTGTGGTTATATTCTGGGTCACTATATACTACGAAGATAAATGGTGAGGCTGATCTCTTAGTTTGTGATACTAGCTAAAATGTCAGCAGTGGCCCAAAGCTCTATCACATTTCACCATCTGTCTATGCCTGAGATGGCCAGTATCTGACACCTACATGATCATTCTCCACTCAATATGTCTTCATGTAAGAGATATTAGATGTTACTGGATTTTCCCTCAATGCCTAGGTGCAGACTCAGAGTCTTAGCACAGAGCCCCAGGAAGCCACGCCTGATCCGACTGGAGCTGGCAGGCAGGAGGACACTTGTTAGCTATCTTTGTAGTATCTAGTGAGGCATTTGGGGCAGGGTGGTAATGGTGGTGGTGGTATCGGCCATGGTAAACGCTTCAAAGTTTATAATGTACTCTCACAGATACTATTACATTTGATGAAACCATTCTCCAGAAGAGGTGCAAATGAAGAAAGGAAATATGTATACTTTGCTTAAATCTACTCAAACCCAGGACTTTAATTTTTTTTTCATTTTTGCACATTTCTTTGGTACTTTTGGAAACCGAGAGACGAAGCAGTCTTTCCAAGAGCTGCATTTTCAGGCCCCTCCATAATAGGCTGGAGAAAGAAGGGGGGAATTTCTGAAAAAATACAACCACTGTGTCTTCTCCCCACTGCCCCTCAACACATATTTGACCCACACCAAATGATCATTGCTTGAGGACACAACATAGCCTATCAAAAAGTTCACTGAACAAATTGGTAGGATGTAAAAATGCCAGGACACATGGACCATTGAGTTGGGGGTGCATTTCTGGGTTCTCTGTTCTGTTCCATTGATCTGTGTGAAATGACAGGCTTTTAAAGTTTTTGCAGATTAAGTTTTCATACCCCGAATATTTCAGTTTCGAATAGAATACTCCTAATTTTAGGCTCCTATCTTTCTTGTGCTTTCATATCATCCACTTTACTAAGTTAGAAACATTGACCTTAATTTACACACTTTTTATAAACTCCAATGTAAGGAGCATGGGGCTTAGAATAAAAAGACATAGATTTAAATCTCAGCTTTATCATCTAAGACGATAGGGTATGACAAAAGCTCTCTTTACATTTTAAAACTGCTTGTCATTCTTAGCTATTATTATTTGTGATAGGTAGGTGGGAAGGTTACTTTAAGAGAAAAATTAGAGAAGTCTTTCAAAGCATTTATATAAAAAGGCTATATATATTTTCCCCTACCCATTATAGGAGGTACAATTCTGAGCTTGTAAGGGCAGCTATCAAGGTGAGCAATTTTGCATTTGACCTTTAAAAATATAGCACATTCTCACAGAGGAGTTGGGGCATAAAATATCCAACCCTGAAACAGGAAAATTGTGTGGGTGATGTTGCTCAGGTACAATCTATGTAAGGTGCAAAAAGATACAACATATATATTATGCATATGAAGCCATTTTCATGCTTTCTGAAGCTCATCACAGTATTTGGGCTTGTTGACTATTTGTAAGGCTGTCTCCTTCAGGGATAAATAGGGAAGTACTATGAGGCCTTGTTAAATAATCCTTTTTGTTTTTGCTAGTCACAATCATCAAGCAGCAGTGGAATCTGCTACTCAAAATGTAAGTAAGATCAATCCACTGAGTGTGCTGCCAAACTGCTTTCTAGAGCCATAGGACACAGAGACAATGTCATGCAGAATTGTAAACAGCCATTACATTAATTTCCCCCGTGATGAAATCAAATGAGGCACCAGAAGCAGAGTGACAAATCATTTTAGGATTGGAAAGAAAAACAACGTTAGCTTCACAATGAATAACCGTTTGAAAGCCATCTTTAGAAAGGTTATTTTGAGACAGGTCTATCTGAAAACATATCCAAGTTTATATACTTGTTTGCGCATGTGTGTGTACAGGAAGAAAAAGAGGGAGAGAGACAGAAAGAGAGAGAGAAATTGGGGGTGGCGGGAGAAAGAGAATGATTTCTCCCAATCTGTAACCACACAAACACACACACACAGACACGCAGATGCACACAACTTTTGTCAGCAGTCCTCCTAAATTGCTGCCTTAAAACTATGTTCTTCCAATTACTCATATATTATACTTAAATTATGATTTCAGAAGTAGAGATTTTGGGGGGATAATGAGATGTACTAATAATGTATGGCAACATTACCCAGTTCTGTCTCAACTCATTTCCTTCTTGTTTCAGAAGGTAACATCCCATAATAGAAGGGATTATCAGGAAGCTTTGTATTAACATGTCTAGAGAGTATCCAGATTGCCCAATGAATATTTTTCAAGGGTTAATTTCTTTTTCTCCATGACAATATACCTACTAGGAGCAAGCAGCTGGAAGGATAAAACCCCATGATGATCAATTCTGTTCAAGGCCCCGGGGTAGCAGGATTCCAAACTGATAGTCTTGCAGAGGCCATGGGAGGTTTAAAGGGTCAGAATGACATAATCTGATATACATTTAAGAGATCATTGTGCCCTTTGACTAATATCTCCTCATTTTCCTCACTCCCCAGCCCCTGATAACCACCATTCTATTCTTTATTTCTATGAGATTGGCTTTTTTAGATTATGCTTACAAGTGATATCATACAGTGTTTTTCTCTGACTTGTTTCACTTAGCATAATGCCCTCAAGGTCCAGCCCGGATATGGCAAGTGGCCAAGCAATATTCATATATAGTGAAATGTATATATACATATAATGATAGTGATAAATATATGATATATATATTTATGATATCACTATATCTATTTATCTATATGTCATTATGATAGTGATATCAGATATCAATCACACATCACATCTTTATCCATTCATCCATTGATAGACATATAGGTATTTCCATTTTTGGCTAAACATGAGAATGCAGATATCTCTTTGATATCCTGTTTTCATTTTCTTTGGCTCTATACCCAGAAATGGGATGGCTAGATCATATGGTTGCCCTGTTGTTAATTTTAAGCAGCTTTTCCCATAGCATGCGCCCCAATTTACATTCCTACCAACAGTACAAAAAAGTTTTCATTTCTCTATATCCTTGCCAACACTTGTTATTTCTTGTCATTTGTATTGTAGTATTTCTAACATTTTACTGATGATTAGTGATGTTGAACACTTTTTCATGTAACTGTTGGCCATTTGTATATCTTCTTTGGAAAAATGTCTATTCAGTTCCTCTGCCCATTTTTAATCAGACTGTTTTTTTGCTATTGAGTCATTTGTATTTTTTATGTATTTTGAATATTAACCCCTTATCAGATACATGATTTGTAAGTATTTTCACTCATTCCATTGGTTACCATTTCATTCTGTTGAGGGTTTCCTTTGCTGTGTAGAAGTCTTAAAATTTGATATAGTCTCACCTGTTTATTTTTGCTTTTGGTGTCATATCCAAAAAAATCATTGCTGACACTAATGTCAAGGAGCGTACCCCTATGTTTTCTTCTAGCAATTTACGGTGGTCTTACATTCAAATCTTTAATCCATTTTGAGTTAATTTTTGTGTATGGTGTAAGAAAGGCATCCGGTTTAATTATTTTGAATGTGGCTGTCCAGTTTTCCCACTATCATTTATTGAAGAGACTATTTTTTCCCCCATGGTTTATTCTTGGCCCCCTTGTCAAATATTAGTTGATTGTTATGTGGGGTATTTTGGGTATCTTGATTCTCTTCTATTGGTCTGTGTATCTGCTTTTATGTCAGTACCATAGGGTTTTGATTAGTGTAGATTTGTAGTGTAACTTGAAGTCAGGAACTGTGATGCCTACAGCTTTGCTTTGCTTTCTCAGGATTGCTTTGACTGTTCAGGATCTTTTGTGGTTCCATACAAATTTTAGGATTGTTTTCTCTATTTCTGTGAAAAACACAATTGAAATTTTGATAAGGATTGTATTGAATCTATAGATGGCTTTGGGTAGTATGGATATCTTAACAATATTAATTCTTCTAATTCATGAGCATGGGATATCTTTCCAGTTGTGTGTTTGTGTGTGTGTGTGCGTGTGTGTGTGTCTTCTTCAATGTCTTTCATCAAAGAATTATAGTTTTCAGTGTACAGCTCTTTCACCTCCTTGGTTAAGTTTATTCCTAAGTATTTTATTGTTTTTGATACTATTGTGAATGGGATTGTTTTCTTTATTTCTTTTTCAGATACTTCATTGTAGTTAAAAGATAAATAAGTACTGTATTTAATGGACAGCATTGTGATTATAGTTAACAATAATGTATTATATATTTGAAAGCTGTTAAGAGAGTAGATCCTAAATGTTCACATCATAAAAAAGAGATGGTAATTATGTGATGTGATGGAGATCTTAGCTAACACAGTTGCAGTAATCACTTTGCAATGTAGAAATGAATCAGTTCAACACATTGTACAACTTAAACCTAAACAATATTATATGTCAGTTATATCTCCTTAAATCTAAAAAAACAAGAGATCACTGTGGCTGCTTTGTGGAGAAAAACCACTAGAGGGAAAAAAGGTGCAGCAAAGAAAGCAGTTAGTAGGGTGTTTTCATATTCCAGTTGGGAGACTCAGACTTGGATTGGGTGATGCACATGAAACTGATTTGAAATGGTTAGATCCCGAATAATTGTTGGAGGCAGTGCTGCCAAGACTTGCTAATGGTTTGGAAGTGAAAATAAAGGAAAGGGAGCAGTCAAGGTTGCCTCTTAGGTTTTGGAATTGAACAACTGGATGGGTGGTGGTCCCATTTGATGAGATGGGAAGAGCTTCTGGAGAGGGATGGATTGGGTGGGGTAAGCAGTTCTGTTTGGTGACATTGAATTTCAGATGCTTATTAAACATCCAAATGGAAAAGGCAGTAGACAGTTTTATATCTGATTTTAGTGTGTCTTAGAATTCTGAACTTTCACTCATTGCTTTATAAAAGTAACATTAATTAAGTTGGGATCTGGCAAATAGAAAGTAGTTAACAGCTCAGTAAAATTTGAGTTCTTAGATTAGCATTCAAGACTTCTCTTTGCCTACTTTCTTAAACTCATCAATCTCTATTTCTCTTTCATGGTAGATACAATAGGCATACCAAGTAATTTATAGTCCCCCAGACACACTATGATGACATACACTTCCATGACTGCTTGTGTTCCAAATTGCAGTTCCCTTTTTCCTGCTTTCCATCTGGCTAATTCATAACACGTCCTTTAAGACTCTATTTTGGTGCCATGTCATCCTTGAAAACTTCCTTAACCATCCTAGAGTATGATAGAATCTTTTGCTGCATATTGGCATTCAAGACCTCCATCAACCATAACATTTTTCATGTAGGACGATAGCCATCCAAATGTCTGCCTTCTAGACTGAACTGAGAACTCTTCATAGTCAAAAGTTGTCTTATTTTTGCACCAGCACCAATCAAAATGACTGGAATTAATAGAAGCTGAAACTGCTTGTTGAATGAATAAATATTTCCTTAAGAATCTTAAGCTATTTCCTTAAGAATCTTAAACCTGTATGAGGAAAGTGTAGTGTAGAAAAATCTACACAATTTAGATCCTTGGAAATTCTTTGAGTAGACAGGAACAGGGGAGGACAGGTAAGAAGACTACCTCTTACAGATAATTATTTAAAAGTGTCCGGAATGTGTCCTTGTACAACATTTACTGATTTATTTCTTGAGGTTTAGATTTCCCTCTTACTTAGGTTCTTTTGAAAAATGTGCATTTCGGGGAGAGAGAGTAACCCATTAAAGTATTACATAAAAGGTAAGGTCTTACAGTAGAAGGAACAGAGCCAGGAGTCTAGACTTCTGGGCTACATATGGTCCCAGTTCTCTCCCTAACATGATGTGGAAACTCAGCCTAAGTGAGTGGAAGTTATGGGGAATACTGTTCCTCTCCAATGTCAGCAAGGAAAGTAATTGCTCAGAGAGACAAAGCATATAATTAGGTGGCAGTATTATAAAATACTCTTGAAAGACTTGAGGTGATAGTAAAAAGAGCATGCAAAAATAGGATATGAAGAAACAATTATTACTGAGAGGGGGTAAGATGGTACAAGTGATTTTACTGGAGAATGATCTTTAAAGAAAAATAATAGTTCTTGCTGCTGTCAGCTGGCCATAGTCTAGAGGACATTATCCTTTGAAAAAAGCAGTCCTGATGCTAAGAATTTCCTATGTTCTATGTTCCTTGGTTTTCAAAGGGAACCTGCAGGGGTGATGAGGGATTAGCTAAGATAATAAATGCGGAGCCTTTGCACAGTGCCTTGAACGTGTCTAGCCTTAGTAAACGGTAGCTCATATTGTTCTTTGGAGACTCTACCCTTTGACTATCAGCACAATGCTCGACATGGCACTGCAAACATTTTTCTTAAATAATTGAATATAGTGAAAACCTAAAAATTCAAAATAACCCTCAAGAAAGCCCCTTTGACAGCTAATTTTTATTGAAGGATATCTTTGTAAGATGCAGTTTTATTATATAAGGTATATAAAATGCCACAAACTAATCACAAACTACAGAACATTTGAAAAGTGCAAGTATTGGGCGCTTGGGTGGCTCAGACGGTGAAGCATCTTCCTTTGGCTCAGGGTGTGATCCTAGGGTCCTGGGATCGAGTCCCGAGTCAGCTTTGTCCTCAGCACAGAATCTACTTGAGATTCTGTCTCTCCCTCTGCCCCTCCCCGCATTGTGCTCTCTCTCTCTCTCTCTCTCTCTCTCTTCCCTTCTCTCTCAGTAAATAAATAAAATCTTTTAAAAATAGTGTAAGTATTCGATAAGGACTTGGTTAATTGTAAGTGAAAATTTGAAAACATACTTTGATATAAATTTAATGAAATTAACCATTTTTTCTTAGCACATAATACTTTTGATTATGTATTATTTCCCAAAAAATTCTATGAAGTCATTTTTCAATTTGTATTCTATATTACAAAATTATTTAATGAGCACATAGTATGTGCAATATGTTCAAGAAAATGACAAACGTGTGTGTGTGTGTATATATATATATATATACATATATATATATACACACATTTTTTAAAAATTCTGGTAGATTTAAAGTTTCCCAGATTACTGAATTCTGACCTGCATTTGCATTTTGTTGTGACCCTGCCTTCAGCACACCACCTGCTTCAAATTTCTCTATCGTTACTTTGTGCTTCTTTATCATTATCCTGTGCTTAGGCTGAGCACTCATTTGCTCGGGAGTATTTTCTGAGTCTGTTTCATCCTCATCGTTAGGCCATGTCTTGATACCTCCATCTTGGAGAGTTGTTTCTACGTGGTGGTCTCAGGGCAGCAACACTGGACAATGGAAGCTACAAAAGTTGTAAGACCACATGCGACAGAGGCTCAGGAATCACAGAAAGCCACTTTTCTCCCATGCTATTGGCTAAAACACACCACCACCAGACTCAATTCAAGAAGAGGAGAAAATAGCACTGCTTTTGGTGGGAAGAGTGGCAAAGTCACAGTGCAAAGGAATGTGCTCACAGATACGGAAAAATTGCTTGTGACTCAATGCTTGAGGACCTGGTAGGGAAAAGGGGGTACGGTTTCCATTGTCCCAGTCTAGCCTCTGCGTTAGACAGGCCCTATGTCCCTGGTATCTGGCGTGGGACTTTTTCAGTGACCTTGTCCTCCTCCCATCTTTCTCCGGGGTGGAGAGTTTTTCCATTTTCCCTTCCCACAGCCACCTTGGGTCTTCGCTTGTGTCTTGGCAGGAACAGGCTGGAAGGTCATTTCTCCAGCAACTTAAGGCTTTTGTTTCATCATGGAAAAGGAGCAAGATGGGACTTGGGGTCTATTCTAGAGCCAGCCACTCCCCAAACCCAGGCCTGAACAACAGTGAAGGCTTTCTCTTGCTCCTGATCTTTCTTGAGATCACTGATGGAGGTCCCGCCAGTGGGTGTGCAGCTTCCAGAGATTCTGTGTAGAATCCCACACGAGCTCACCTTCAGTCTTTAGCCGTTAGTTAAAGCTCCTTCTTACTCTCCTATAGGGAAACCCCATTTTCCTGGTTTTCCTCCTGTGCTGTGAGTCAGCGCTTGTCTCCCATCTTTCTGTCCATGGAGGTGCCTGTCTTTCCTTAGATTTCAGGTGTGACTTTAACTGCCCGGTAGGTTCACTAAAAGCTCAAATTTTGTGGATTATCCATACGTTTCTTGTTGTTAAGAGTGAGAGTGATAATCTTCTAAGATTTCCACATCCCCAGTGGAATGTCACATCACTTAATTGAGAGAAAAATAAAATCATGCAGCCTTGAGTAAAGGATGCCTGTTTAATGAGTTCTAGGGGATAAAGAAGCATCTTAGAATTGTAGTACAGGGTGAATTTGGTTGCAAAATCTGTAAGGGGAATGGCAAAAAACAAGCTACATGCTCTGAACATGAGCCAAATATTAAAAAACCAGCATCAGGAAACCTGAAGGGGGAGGCACAAGGTTATGGTAAGATGTCCTGTTGTCCAGGTGAGTCAGCAGTGATGAATGGGGGAGGAAAGGTCAGGAGTCATTTCAAATGGCACATCCATGTGTTTAGGTGCATTGATGTCCGTGAGGGAAAAACACTATGTTTCAATTGTGAGGAGACTAAGAATCAGGGATTTAAGAGACTCTCGGGAAGGGAATTGCTATTGTGATCCCTGGACGACTCAGACTTAGTACTTAGAATGTATGGACATGAAAGCAGAAAACAAAATCAAACAAGGCAAGCCACCTAGTAGTTCAGAAAAGAACCAAATATGGTATCTGGCTGGTGATAGCATGCCTGAATGTTAAAACTGCCTCTTATGATAATAATTTATAGTTAACACTATTATAGCAAATGAGATAATATATGTAAAATGACTTTGTCAAACATAGAGTAGCATAAAAATGTGAAATATTAGGATTATAAATATTACCTTGTTTAGAAATAAACATCACTCGGTATGTGTCTCAGAATGAACTCAAGAAATGTCCACATCCAAACAGGTATGGGTAATAGGCGCTTTACGAAAATCCTGATAATGCTGATTTTATTTCTGGTAATTTAAACTGTTCCTGATTGACTGCCTGATGTCCTGCCTCCTCCATGAGGCCTTTCCTGACTCCTTTGACCAGTAGTGATGCCCAATTTCTCTGAATTCTTCTTGAACCTGCAACCCTCCACACAGCATGAAGCCATATACCGTGTGGTAGGACGAGATTTTGAGAGCTCTGTTTTCTCTGTTCTTCATTGCATTTCTTCTCTCTGTCCAGACAGACATTAATCATCCACTGCCTTAGGGAAAGTCTGTCACAGCAGAAACAGAAGTGTCAAATTCTTTGAGCTTTAAAGTTGATTTCAGAAAATATTTGGAAGAATACCTGATCTAGTTGTACGTCCCTGTATGAGAGTTTAATCAAACCCTGGAGTTTGTCTTGTCTGTACTTGGGTGAACCAGTCTTTACTTGAGTGAACACTGTTACTTACCTCAGCTGTGTTGGTGGGCTATGTCGTCGTTCTCATTGCTGATCAGGAAAAACTACAGCCAGCAGGTCCAGTAATTCCCCAGCAGGAAGCACACACATGTGGGCCTCAGGTTTGCTCAGCTTATTTTCTAAATCTCTCCAACTGGACAGCTATCCTTGCAAGTGCCCAGAGTCCTTGGAAGACCCAGGATGCACTTTGAACACCTAAAGTGGTAATGGTGTTATGAAAACTTAGATGGTGGGGGCACTCAAGTACTTAATAAATATTTGGCAGTTTGATACTCAAGGCAATGTAGTAGGTACGCTGGAAATAACCCAATTTTCCATTGAAGATTAAATGAGGAAATGGATATGTTTCAGTAATCCGTTACTGTGTATAGACCACCCCAAAATTTAGTGGCCTGAAACAAAAATCATTTCTCTGCTTATGATTTTGTGGGTTGGCAATTTGGGCTGGAACAGAGTGTTTTGTCTGGTCGGCTGGCTTATGGTGTCTCATGAGGCTGCTATCTGCTGACATCTAGTGGCTCAACTGGAGGCTAGATGGTCCAAGATGGCCTCATTTTTATGTCGGGTGGTTGTTCCCTGGATTTCTCTCTTCCTCTCCCCGTCGTTCTCACTATCTCTGTCTCTTGCCTTCCATCTGGTCCTTTCTTCTGCCAAGCCCTTCTACAAGGTGGTCTCAGGGCAGCAACACTGAACAATGGAAGCTACAAAAGTTTTAAGACCTCATGTGGCCAAGGCTCAGGAATCACAGGAAGTCACTTTTTACCCTGGATTGGCTAAAACAGTACAATACCAGACTAGATTCAAGAAGAGGAGAAAATAAAACTGCTTTTGTTGGAAAGAGTGGCAGAGTCAAACTGCAAAGGGATGTGCTCATAGATATGGAAAAATTATGATGAACATCTTTGCAAACAAACCATAGTATGCATATGAAATCAATTAGAATAGTGCTTACATTTATCTTAGTAGGCAACGAATAAATAGCAATGATGGTGATGGTGATATGGATAATGATGATAGTGATGATTTTAATAATGAATTAATACTGTTTGCTTTAGCATTTGAAGAGTCTATCCTTGTCTTCAATATCAAAGTCACTCTCCGTAAGACCTGGGAAAACTCATTCACTCTTTCATTATGCTACATTGTTGCCCTGTTATTAAAATATAATGCTCTGAGCGCATCTGGGCTCCACACTCTGCGGGGAGTCTACTTTGAAGATTCTCTCTTGCCCTCTCCCTTTGCCCCTCCCCCACCTGCATGCACACACCCACTCTCTATCAAATAAGTAAATAAATCTTTAAAAATAAATAAATAAAACCTAAGGCCCTGAAGGTTTCCTGAGCAGACAGGCAGCAATGTGACTTAAGATCCTGAATTCATTGCTAGAGGGTCAAAAGGGCAAGAAACAAAAATAACTTAATGTCCTCATTCTTTCTGAGGTGGTGGTACAGTCCTAACAACTTTAATTTCAAGGCTTACATGTATTCATGTACCAAGGATTAGGTTAAGGTGTTCAAGAATATTTTATTGGAATATCCCTTTAAAAATTTTGAGGATAAGCCAGTGCTCTAATCAGTTTTCTTCCAAAAGGCAGCCGATTAGCAAATCCTCAGAGAATATCTCTGGTTTTGGTGTTTGAGGCAATAGAATCCTACACTTTCAGTGTTAATGGTACACTCGCAGGCCAGCTTTTATGAAGGCAATTATCTGTAAAATGTGCCATTTTAAAATAGACTAGAATATTCATTTGTTTTGATGGTGAGAAATGGAAATGTAGGAGGTGACACAAATATGTGAGTTGCTTTGTTGCTGTAACCATAACTGAGAATTCTCTTCCTGAAAAATAAAACAAAACAAAGATAAACTTAGCTTTGCTGGAGTGATGAGAAGATAAAAATTGCCAAGGGCCAATGAGCGGCACAATGCACTGAATTAAACAGCATCCCAAATTGCTCACCTGGAGTGCCTGAAGCTCCAGGTAGATGGGGAAAGGTATGCATTTCTGACCCACCCTCTATTTGTCAATATGACACATTAGGCACCAAATGAGACCTATTGATTTTGGTGTGTCACAAGAAATGGTTATTAATGGGGGGAAAAAGCTGCTTTCAGGGAAGACGTGTTCTTGGCACAGATATTTACAAGAAAAGTAATGGCTCAGTAATCGTTTTTGAGGAGGAGAATGGCTAGTCTTGCTTAAAATTAGTTGAGTTTTTGGTCTACGGTGATGGCATTATATATCCAAAAATACCAGTTTGCAAAAATGGAATATAGTTCAGGGAGGAGAGAGCTTCATTTGCCATCTGAATTCCTTAGGGAAGCATTTCTTTTTCTGTATTTGAACAGGTAAATCTTTAATAAAATAGGTCCTGAAATTCCAAATTGGAAGCTCTTTGCTTCTAAATACGCACATGTTGTTATATGTAAGCTTTATTCAGATTCTCCATTTGGGCCAGCTTGGGCTGAGTACAGAATTAATCTTGAGGCAGTGATATTAATTGACATTTAACTGATGGACCTGTTATCTGAACATCAGACTGAATTGTTCTAAACCCAATTAAGTAGAGCCAGTTTTACATGGTCTATATCTACTTGGGCAATGAGCAGTGAAGAGTTAAGCAGAGAACCTAAATTACTACCCCTTCATGAAATACCACATCACCCACTCTCTTACTGCTATTACCAATAGCAGTAAACTTAATAAGTCTATCTCAATTGAAATGATTGGTTATATGTATTGTTTTAAAATTAGAAGTCATTAATTCCCCATCAACTACTTCCTTAACTACAGAGGATTGCATTTAATATTATCCCTATTAGCTAAGGTTATTTTCCAGTGTTTTCAGAGAAAGATATTAAGAAACCATAGGGATTGTCTAAACTAACATTCTCATTTGACAGGCAAAGTTTTGCTGAAAACTATTGAGATTAAATATTTTGTTCAAAGTTGTACAGCCATTTAGCGGTAGAGCTGAGACAAATTCTATCTGGAGTTCTTCCCACTACTCCATGATGTTAATTTAAAGCACATTCCACCATTTTACTATGATTGTTTTTCAATGCTTAGCAATCCTCATTGGGGAGAAATTTTCATCATACCCTTGAATTAACTCACTACATACTTCTTTAGTTCCTTTCCCAACTGACTTTTGAGGGCCCAAACCTAAAGCCAAACACGAGGAAATCATGACCCTAGAACTGAATTATCTAAACTTCATGCCATAGTTTAGTTTTTCAATTTCCTTAAGGACATATTCAATTTCTCAATGATTTCTTTCCAAGGACCCATGTAATGAGTCACATCTCCTGCCTGTTTAAAAAGTGCTTTTTTGTACACTGTTATTTTAAAACCTACTTCTACATTCTACTAAGTGAAAAAGTAAAGGCAGACAAAGTCAATCTACACTTAAATCTACACTAATTGAGTCATTAGCTTGTTGATTTAATAAATATTTATCAATCACTTACTATATGCCAGATAGTCTTATAGGATATGGGTTATAGTACTGAAAAAAAAATACAAACCAGAAAACATTCCTACTCTCAACAAAGGATGTTCTAACATGGAAGACAGAAAGTAAACTAGTATTTAAATGTATAATACATCACGTGGTGACAAGAGCTATGAAAACAAAGAAAGCAGGATAAAAGAACTGATGATAGCGGGAAGGTATGAATTCGATAGGGCAGTCAGGGAAAGTGTCCTTAAGGAGATATATCTGAGCAGAGGTACGAATGCAGTGAGGCAGTAAGGTATGCCAATATCTGGGGAAAAGGTGGGGATAAAATGGTACAGCTACTTTGGAAAGTAGTCTGAAGTTCTTCAAATGGTTAGATGTAGAGTTGCTATGTGACTCAGCAAATCCACTCTGAGGTATATACCTAAGAGAAATGAAGACATGTTCACACAAAAACTTCTACTCAAATGTGTTTAGTGATGTTGTAAATCATAGACATTTGGTGAAAACAACCCAGTGTCACTTAGTGGATGAACAGATAAACGCAATTGTATATCCATACAATAGAATATTACCTGCCTATAAAAAGAAATGAAGTACTGATACATGCTAAAACATAGATGGAACTTGGAAACATTATTCTAAATGGAAGAAACCATTTATACAAGACCACATATTATATGGTTGCATTTATATGAAATACCCAGAAAGGCAATTCTATAGAGACAGAAGGTAGATTAGTGGTTGCTTAAGCCTGGGGTGGATGGCACTATATAGGGAGGGCAATCCCTAAAGGTTATGGGGTTTCTTTTAAAGGTGACAAAAGTACTTTAAAATTGACTGTGGAGTGCATATATCTGTGAATATACTAAAAACCTTTGCATTTGTGGTACAGTAAGACATAGATTTGATCTTTGTCCTCAGTTCCTGGCACAGAGCTTCTAAATCTCTTGGAATTTCCTGAGTAATAGGAGTGTTATTCATAAGGAACCCCCCCCCTTTTTTTTTTTTATCACACCTGAGTTTATGCTGATGAGGTGACTTAGGGTGGGGCCTCTGGATAGCCTCAAGAGAAGGCTGGTCACCAGAAAAATCCAAGTGATTGTAATTTTGGAACTTTCAACCCCACCCACTGACTTCCCAGAAGTGGAATGAGGACTGGAGATTAAGGCTCTGTAAGAATTCTTGAGCAATTAGATTCGATGAGCTTCCAGGTGAGTGAGTGCATCCACCTGCTGGGAGAGTGGCATGCTCGTAACTCCATGGAGGGCAGCAGCTCCTGCACCTGGGACATTTCTGGACTTCACCTTATGTACCTCTTCATCTGGTGGTTCGTCTATATCCTTTATGCTATCCTTTGTTACAGACAGGTAACATAAATAAATGTTTCCCTGAGTTTTGTGAGCCACTCTAACAAATTATCAAACCCAAGGAGGGAGCTGTGGAAACCTCTGATTTGTAGCTGATGGGTCAGAAGTACAGGTGATAGTCTGGACTTGCACTGGCATCAAAGTTGGGGAGCAGTCTTGTGGTACGCCACCCTGGACTTATGGGATCTGATGTTATCTCCAGGAAGACAGTGTAAGAATTTCATTGAAATGTTGGACACCCAGTTGGTATTTGAGAGAGAATTGTGGGTGGTGATACAAATCATCTTAGAGACTGTATTCTTTACATGAGTGAATTGTATTGTATGTGAATTATATCTCAATATAACTGTTATTTGAAAAAAAAGAACAGGTAAGTTTGCTGCCACTGTCTCGATTCCTGCTCAGGCATCCACATTTTACCCACAATTATTTTTGCACCACCCATGCAAATGTAAACACAGTGAAAATAAATAATAATTTGATATTATTACGAAAATGGTTTTGACCACATGGGACACCTGGAAAGGTCTTAGGGTCCCCTATGCATCTAGAGACCACATGGTTTAAGAAATTAAGGCGTGATCTAGAGCAATACTCACATCATGCCATGTCACACTTCCCCTGGAGAGAGCTTTATGAGCAAGTTTTCACATGGATCTCATTCAAGGATTCGAATCTCTCAAGGAGCCAAATGCCATTTTTATAAATTGTTTTCACCTATAGTACAGTTGAGTGTCATGGGTCCCAAGAGAGGAAGACAAACAGATCTCTGGTGTATTTCATTTTCAATGTGAAATTGCACCAGTAACAATAAATATTTGTTGGGAATGAATCCATAACCCCTTACAAATTACTCTTTGGTTGCATTTCTGATTACTTTGTTACAGGCACTAAACACTGCCGTACAGAAAGACCCCTAATGCTTTTTAATCAAATAACAGAATCCTAAAAAGGTCAGAACTGTAACTTATAAAAGCACTTTTCACTGGCTGTCCCCAAAGGAATTAAAGATCAAAATGTGAGTGATTCCGTGAGCAGAAATGCCATCCAAACATGAGCATCGAAAATGCATTGCTTCAGAGTGGGACAGCATCGACAATAAGTTGGAAAAAGACAAATTTCTCCTGGGCCCTGGACCACCTTCTTCCATTTCTCTCTTTCATCTGGGTTTGAGAAATTAAATGATTTTCATGGATTTGAGAAATCCAATCCTCATATCAGCAAATGGAAGGAACCGTTGTGTTACCGAGCAGTTTAATAAAACAATTTGGCTCATGCTATATGAAATTTATTTACTTTTGTCAGTAATTTCCCCCAGGATAGTTATAACTCTCTGACCATTCATTACATGCGATTTTATCTGGGAGGTGGAATCAAAGACAGGGCAGTACATTGCTTGATCTTGAGATCTGGAGCAGTTGCCACGGTACATAGTTTTACTGGTACACTTGTTGGCTTTATCAGCCAGCTTCCTTATTTAGAGACAATCTGTCACTTCACATTCATTTATTTTTTGACACCTTATACATCATTTGAGCACTGATTGTCCAGGAATAAATATATATAGAGAGAAGAGGAGTTGGCAAACTAAGTGTAAATGTTCAAGAATGTAATGGCCACAAAAAAAATGAATTGAGGTTTTTTAAAGCCATATTTGCCACACTAGCAGCAGTATCTGCTACTAGAAATAAAATAAAGGTGGAATATATGTGCAATAGATATTTTCAAAGGTAACTAATCTTGTCTGTTTTTTTCTCAAAGTTACACATTTAAATAGACAGTTCTCTAAGGTTTGATATAAAAATAATTTCCCTGCCCCCCACCATTTCCCACTTCCCAAATCAATTGCTTTGAATTCTGTCTGTTGATTTGTTTGATATGTACCTCCGTATTTACGAATAACATGCGTGCATTACTACCTTTTGATTGATCAATTTTAAGCATCACCTGTTTACTCCCTACTTTGGAAGATGAGAATTTAACTTTCTTTTATCCTTTCACTCCCTAGGCTACACGTGTATGTTTCCTGTCCCCAGCCACATACTCCCAGTATACGTACATCATGATTTTAGTAAATAGTGAGAATATTATTCAGCGTTTATATAGGTAACACTGTACTGGCTGAGCAGGTAGTATACTATGGTTATTCTTTTCTACATAATTCTTTCTCTCCACATAATGAACTCTAACTTCCTATCAGTATATTAAAACACTTTAGATATTTTATCAATTTCATTTTACTGGGAAAAAAAAACTTCTTAAAGTTTAGATCTGCTCCTGTTTAAATTAATTGATTTCCAGATATGTTATATATCTGCCATCTTGAGAGCTGCTTTTTTACTATCAGCCTAGAGATTGCCTTTGCCTATTGTTAGTGATAGAATCTTTGTTTCCTGATCCATGTTTTTCCTATTTGGTTTACTTCCTCATTTTGGTAGAGCATGTCTTACAATATCTTCCTACAAATTTATGCATGCAAAATACATTTTTAAAGATCTTACATGGGCAGAAACCATCTTTATTTTGTCCTCCACTGTGATTAAGAGTTTGGGCAAAACAGTGTCGATTGGAAGTTATTTTTCTCAGAACTTTGAAGACATTTCTCAATTTTCATAACTTTTAGGGGAAGGTTGTAGAGAAGTCTGATGATATTTTGAAACTTGATCTTTGTGTGATATCTGTTTTTTTCTCCCTTCCAAAGCTTGTGTGATCTTTTATCCCTAGTATTCTGAAATTTCACAGTGTACCTGTGTATATTCTAATTTAATCCATTGTTCTGAGGACTTTATAGGCCTATTTGATATGGAAATTTGGGGATTTTTGTTGTTATTGTTGTTCGTATTTCTTTTATGTTTTTTTCTTTCAATTTTTCTTTAACATTTATTTCTGGGATCCTAATATTTGGGTTTTGAACCCCTTGGGTTGGTCCTCTGATTTTCTTATTTATTTTTTTCTTTACCTGATGATCTTTTTCTGGGATATTTCTTGACTTTACCTGCTAACCCTTCTGTTGAGTTTATTATTTCTTAAGACAGTATTTCTTAGAATATTTATCTTTTAAGATGGAACTCTGTTCTTTTAACTCTGAGGATAATGCTGATTATTTATTTATTTATTTATTTACTTTCCTCTTTATATCATCTATGACTTCTCCAAGTTGATTTTTTTCTGTTGTTTTGTTTTGGTTCCCGACTTTAACATTAAATGGTTTTTTTTGACTGCCTTGGATAATCTGATCATATTTATGAGCAAGATGCTAAAAAGACAATTAAGGGGTGCCTGGTGGGCTCAGTGGGAAGAGCATGTGACTCTTGATCTCGGGGTTGTGAGTTTGAGCCCCACATTGGGTGTAGAGATGACATAAACAAAAAAAAAACTGAAGAGAAAAATTAAAATAAAAAGACAATTAAAATCTGTACATGTGAGTGCCAGTATCTAAAGGAAGGCCTAGGTCTTTTTTTTTTTTTTTTAAGATTTATTTATTTATTTGAGAGACCAAGAGAGCATGAGCAGGGAGCAGACTCTCCATTGAGCAAGGAGCCTGACGCAGGGCTCAATCCCAGGATCCTGAGATGACCGGAGCCAAAAGCAAATGCCTGACTGACTGAGCCACCCAGGTGCTCCAGGAAGGCCTAGGTCTTAAGAAGCTGTCAGCCTCTCCTTTCTTCCTCTTGGAGTCCCAAACTATCTTGTAAAGAGTTTGGGCTACCATGGTGGAGACAGAAGGGTGCTGCGGGGACATGCCTCGCTAGACTTCCGCTGTTCAAGCCTTCCTTCCAGTTGAGGTCAGACACATGAGTGAAGCCGTCACAGAGTTCCAGCTCTGGGCAGCCCTCTAGGTAACTGCAACTGTATGAGTGACTCCAGGTAATGCATGCAACGAATCACCCAGTTGAGCCCAGCCCAGACTGCAGAACCATGAGCTAATACATAGTTATTTTAAGGAAGTTTTGGGGTAGTTTGTCTGCTGAATGGAAGAATCCAACAGAGAAGAAAAAAATGTATGATATAAAATGAAAATCACTGAAACAGTAAAAAGTGGGGAAGGAAGTATTAGAAGGGACAAATGAAGACAGTACTGGGAATGCCACAGGTGGGAGGTCATTTCATAACATTTCTTGTTGATCATACCACCATGGACCTTCTTTGCCTGTCAGCAGGACCAGTGTCTTCATAGTCATGGTGACAGTGATGTTGAAGGTGGGAACTCCACGGTGCTCTTGGTATGAAAATTCTTGGTAAATTCCCTGTCCTACAGCAGTGAGTCCCAGGTAATAGAACACTTTGGCCCCCAAGTGTCAACCCATTCACACAAACAGAGGAAGAGTATGAATAGTCATCCAGCAAAGATGCCACTAAAATGCTTCATGGAGAAAATATAAAGGACCGAACCAAGGCAATGATGCTGGAATAGAGAGTTATGGGAAATTGTTGTGAGCTGCCATCTAGAGGAATATGACTGACTAGATTCATAGGTAAAGAGGGAGAAATAAAGAGCGATGCACAAATTTCTGACTTGTGCAAACAAGTGGGAGGTATCATTTTCTGGGATGGAGCAGGGGAGTCCATTAATCCAGTTTGGAAAATTTTGAATTCCAGGTGCATTCTTTTCTAATTAGTACAATCATATGTGGTACCTAGTGTATCCAATATTACCTAAAATTGCCTGATTTTGAATGTGAAAAATGTATAAGGGCCTACGCAATAATCTAGCTGTAATCACCTAAGAGAGGTCCTTTCACAGAGTGACTAGTGCTCCTTTTTGAGGGAAACAGAAAGGGCAGGGAATTTAAGTGGAGAGAGAGCCCTACCTTTGAGGTCCAGCATGGGGCTTATAAGAAAAGCCCTCCGAATTGGTCTTTCATCATTTCTGTTGGCACAAATGATGGAGTGACCACATCAACCTGAGTCTAGTTTTCTTTGACTGGAGAGGAAAGTTATGAAATGAAGACAAATCGAATTTTCAAGGAACCAAACTCTGTTTATTAGAATAAAAAAATAAGAATTTAATACTTAATATACTTTAGACATAAATTTTTATTTGATTCACCTCTTCATCATAAATAACATTTGGATGGAAATCTCCATTCTGCTATTTATATCACTCCTTTGTAACTTTTTTTCCTTTTTATCCAGCCAGAGAGCTGGTAGCACGGCTGTCCCTCTGTGGGTGCCAGGAGCTCTCTTCTTCAGTTTGATGGTGTACGTTGGACAGGGGATGCATCTTCTCACTCCCTGGGCAGAGCAGTTCAGTCCGTTGCTGTCCTGTGCCTAGCATGGCGGCTCCAGTGTGCCTCCGTAGTGGTGCTAGACGCCTTTTTTCTAAGTCTTGTTGTTACTGAGGAGAGAAGGGCAACTTGTCTTGCCTTTCTGTGTATTTTAGAACCTTGGATCACCACATAGAGAGAGAGCTGTAGGATTAGTAGAAACAAAAACAAAAACCTCCTCATAATTCTAGGATGTAAAAAAATGTTAACACTGAATTTGGGTATACTGGGGAAATGTTTAGAGAATGATGGCCAGTGAGTTTCCCTGTGGGCTTGCTGACATCTCAATCAGTAACAGATGGATTGTTCTACAACTTTGATTCTCTATTGTCAACACAGTCCACCCAGGAACAGCAGGGCGCCCTGTTAGAAGTGGAAATATAAGGCTTAGAGAATATTTACACATGGCTGGTAACTCTTTCTTGCTGTATTTTGTCAGCATGTGCTAATGACCTCATGCTTTGCCAAGATAGTTGAAGGAAAATGGAATCCATCTTGATGGTCAGATAAAAGACAATAGAGGAATAAATATGAAGTTTCAAAAAAAATTAGAAACAGGTTAGAAAATTTGGCCATTGTAAAGATGCACACAGATCCATCTTTTTATTGGCAAGATCACCTGTTTGCATTTTCTATCTCGTGGGATATTTTCCCCCTCTCAGTCTGACAATGTTACCATGTGGTGCTGATACTGAGATAATTATGTTTGTAACATCTTTTGGTCCTTCAGGATGCCAAGTTATTTTCTCTGTCAACATATAATTTGATATTCTTGTCCTGGGCCAAATTCATCAAGAAAAATAAAGGGCAGAGAGGTTTCTCCTTCGTCTAGCTTTATCCAACAAATATAATTTCTTTTTACTGCCAGATGAAAGTAGCTAAAATAAAGGATAGTTCTGGTGATGAATTGTTGGATTTCAATATTTATTATAGCTGGCCCACTATTCATGGAGAGAATAGCACTGTTTATTATTTGTGAAGTGTCTCAATTTTCTGCAAATATTGACATTTTGTTATTTAAAATGACTATCAATCCTTGTTTTGAAGCCATAGCTTCTCTACACCCTAATTACTTTCTTTTGCAGCTTTAAATTGAGGATAACTTCAGAATTCTGGTAGCTTTTTTTATGACCTGCATGGTTCAAGTTCAGTTATGAGTGGAGGAGGCTATTTATCTGAATTTGAATTTTAATGAATAAGAATGCCATTTATTTGTGAACACTTGAATAATAAGAAATATCTTAGCATTATCTCATTGATTAATACTGTTCATCACTTATAACTATACTGCCTATACAATATGCATGTAAATATATTGCATTTTAGCTTAGTTGGAATTTGCTCAAAGAAGCATTTCTTCTAGATGACTTTAAAGGTGCTATTAGAACCTTTTGCTACTAGCTTCTAGATTTTCAGATCGTACACTGGAGTCTGAGGAATAGTCCTTTCATATTCCTGGAAGCCAATGGAAGAAGTTGATGGGAATTATAAATCATCTGGGGAAAGAAAGGAAAAGCTATAGAAAGAAAGAGAATCAAGGGGAATTGAATTATGTTTTTTCACCAAGGTTAGAAAGGGTATCAGTGACAAGGGAGCCATAGGTCAAAAGTATGTAACATGAGTTAAGCAGGCTGTGGGGGTTTTGTGATCATAACTTACTGGAGACAGAAAGTGAAAAGATGCAGGAACATCCAGGAGTTGTGGGCAGAGGTGACTGAGAAGAAAAATGACTGCTCACCTAGTTCTGAGATTTCCTGGCTATGTTTGTGTTGTGTGTTAGCGCTCATCCTAGGTAAGAGAGCTCTGTCTTAGTAGCTTGGTCACGTATTCCATGTGGGTTTTGTTGAGTGTAAGCGTTAATGTAAACAGCAATCCCAGAAAAGTATTCTCTGAAGAGGGAAAATTGTGCCTGTAAAATACTTCCATTCCAGCTACAAAAAAAGGACAAAATGTCAAAGATGGCGAGTGAGAGATGTGGATTTTTAGAGTGGGATTCACCCAGCTATTTTTAGGGTTTCTTTGTACTTTATTCACTTAAAGTTTGATATAATAATTTTACACTAGTTCAATTCTTTATGAAATTGAGTTAAGAATGCTTGTCTGGTATAAGTAATAGGTAAGAAGGGTGGGGACGAGAACTCTGGTCATCTGGGGGAAATTGTTTAATGTTGTTGAAGATGGTGATGGGAACTGTTGCCCTCTAGGGGAAGGGGCTTTCTGGATTTTCTTTACCTCTCATCATTTGCCCCACTCCTCTCTGGCCTTTTCTGAGACTGGCCCAGGGGCACATTCTGCCTTCTTTTTTTTTTTTATAATAATATTTTTAAATTATGTTAGTCACCATACAGTACATCCCTGGTTTTTGATGTAAAGTTCGATGATTCATTAGGTGCATATAACACCCAGTGCACCATGCAATACGTGCCCTCCTTACTACCCATCACCAGCTTATCCTATTCCCCCACTCCCCTCCCCTCTGAAGCCCTCAGTTTGTTACTCAGAGTCCATAGTCTCTCATGCTTCGTTCCCCCTTCTGATTACCCCCCTTTTCTTTATCCCTTTCTTCTCCTACCGATCTTCCTAGTTCTTATGTTCCATAAATGAGAGAAACCATAATTGTCTTTCTCTGCTTGACTTATTTCACTTAGCATTATCTCCTCCAGTGCTGTCCATGTTGCAGCAAATATTGAGAAATTGTTCTTTTTGATAGCTGAGTAATAGTCCATTGTATATATGAACCACATCTTCTTAATCCAGTCATCTGTTGAAGGGCATCTTGGCTCTTTCCACAATTTAGCTATTGTGGACAATGCTGCTATGAACATTGGGGTGCATATGGCCCTTCTCTTCACTACGTCTGTATCTTTGGGGTAAATACCCAGTAGTGCAATGGCTGGATCATAGGGTAGCTCAATTTTAAACTTTTTAAGGGACCTCCACACTGTTTTCCAGAGTGGCTGTACCAACTTGCATTCCCACCAACAATGTAGGAGGGATCCCCTTTCTCCACATCCTCTCCAACAATTGTTGTTTCTTGCCTTGTCTATCTTTGCCATTCTAACTGGCGTAAGGTGGTATCTCAGTGTGGTTTTGATTTGAATTTCCCTGATGGCTAATGATTTTGAACATTTTTTCATGTGTCTGTTAGCCATTTGTATGTCTTCATTGGAAAAGTGTCTATTCATATCTTCTGCCCATTTTATGATTTGTTTATTTGTTTCTTGTGTTTTAAGTTTGAGAAGTTCTTTGTAGATCTTGGATACCNAATCCATCCCATTTACAATAACACCAAAAACCATACGTTACCTTGGAATTAACTTAACCAGAGACGTAAAGGACCTATATCCTAGAAACTATAGATCACTTTTGAAAGATATTGAGGAAGACATAAAAAGATGGAAAAATATTCCATGCTCATGGATTGGAAGAATTAACATAGTTAAAATGTCCATACTACCCAGAGCAATCTACACTTTCAATGCTATCCCGATCAAAATACCGAGGACATTTTTCAAAGAACTGGAACAAATAGTCCTTAAATTTGTATGGAACCAGAAAAGGCCCCGAATCTCCAAGGAACTGTTGAAAAGGAAAAACAAAGCTGGGGGCATCACAATGCCGGATTTCGAGCTGTACTACAAAGCTGTGATCACAAAGACAGCATGGTACTGGCACAAAAAATAGACACATAGACCAATGTAACAGAATAGAGAACCCAGAAATGGACCCTCGGCTCTTTGGGCAACTAATCTTTGATAAAGCAGGAAAAAACATCCGGTGGAAAAAAGACAGTCTCTTCAATAAATGGTGCTGGGAAAATTGGACAGCTACATGCAAAAGAATGAAACTTGACCACTCTCTCACACCATACACAAAGATAAACTCCAAATGGATGAAAGACCTTGATGTGAGACAGGAATCCGTCAAAATCCTAGAGGAGAACATAGGCAGCAACCTCTACGACATCGGCCACAGCAAACTTTTTCATGACAAATCTCCAAAGGCAAGAGAAACAAAAGATAAAATGAACTTGTGGGACTTCATCAAGATAAAAAGCTTCTGCACAGCCAAGGAAACAGTCAAAAAACTAAGAGGCAGCCCATGGAATGGGAGAATATATTTGCAAATGACACTACAGATAAAAGACATTCTGCCTTCTGAGTTCTTTTGGTGTTCTCTTTAGTTGCTCACTCTCAGTCCCAACAACCTGGGGAGCTGAAGCCAGCTGCAGTGTGCCCTTTTCTCCTTCCTGTTTCTGTCTCTTTGCATGTACTACCTACTACATTATTGCTAATGTGCTCACGGAATTTGTTTTCCGTTTCTGAGGCTTATTTTCAAGTAACATCTTTGTAATTCTTTGAAACGGAAGTGTGAAAGTTAGTGTATGCGGGGAATTGGACTTGCCTTACCCTGATCACTTGATATTGTATTTTGTTCTGTAAAGAACTCCTGGATGAGTAATACATACTGAATAATGCTTATGACTGCACCTTGACTTTGGGGTTGACTGTTCATCATTATTTCCTACCAAGTAAGTCTAAGTTCTATGTGAAACCTCCCTTCCTAACATATATCCTATATGTATACATGTGGTCTACATAGAACTCTTTCTCACACACACACACATGCATGCACATGTATTTCTAACTGAATACAAATATACGACAAGTGTAATTCTGCTTTTAATCTAGATTTCAATGAGTCATAAAATCAGTAATCATGCACATTGTGAAACTCTTTAAATTACTGATATACTTATATCATCTTAATTTCATTTAATTTGGATATCCTTGAAAGGACCCACTTACAGTCCTCTTTTGCCTTTATCTTCACTATTTAGATGTTTCAGTGATTTTTTACTTGTTTTTATTTTGCTGTTGACCTTTATCTCAATGCTCCTTTCCTATGAGTGTTACTATGAGAAGTATTGAGTGAAAAGTTTATACTCTGATTCTCCTTTCCTACTATGTTTCTGTGGCTCTGATGAAATTAAATGAACGAATACACACACCATCGCACTTTTCATTTTTAAGATGTTTTCTTGGACATGACTTTTCTCATGAGCTTATTCCTCAAACTATGACATATCTTAAGAAAAAAGACTTACATAAGGAGCTTAGTAAGGAGTAAGATAGGCCAGACCATGGAAGGACAGGCAAGGTTGGACATTCCATATAACCAGTAGAGTCAGATAGAGTCTGGAAAAAGAGAGCTGTCTAAAGATACATTTGCATTCAGGCTATTTTTGGGTTGAAAACTAATTCATGGATCTAGAAAGCTGATATAAGATCAGCAGGTTAGTCCAAAAGAAAAGGACACGTGGGAGGGAGCTCAGACAGCTAAATTACCAAAATTTGTGCCTTCCTTTATGTAATAGAGAATTGTTGCTATGGAACAGGTTCCCAGCTAGGAACTGTGCTTCCCTCTTCTCTCTTGCATCTAGGTAGGGTCATATGACAGTTCTCACCAGAAGCAAGGCATGACCAGAAGTGAGGAATGTCACCTGTAGGCCGAGAAACTTTAGAAGCAAGTGGCCTTTTTCTACCCTCTCCTTTCTGTAGAATTGATGCGGATGAGCACAGCACCCTTGGAAGGGTCCACAAGATGGAAGAAGATTGGCCTCCACATCTCTCTTAGGAGGCACTGTGCTCTCTTAGGAGGCAGCTGTGTGTTAGGAACAGCTGTTTTAGAATTTACATAAGTGAGAAATAAATATATGAAGTGAGAAATAAATATATAAAAATAATATATAATAAGTATAGTAATAAATATATATTTATAGTAGCTAATATACTAAATAATATAGTAAATGTGGGAAAGTGAATGGTAGAAGTCTAAATAACAGCCATTTTGACCAGTTCCAAGTGGTCAGGAGGAGGAATTAGGAATGTCTGGGGAGGAGCTGCCAGGAGCTAGAGGTCAACGGCTAGTCGTCAGGAGTCTGAGAAAGTAAGACAGGGTCTTGACCAAAAGGAAAGTTGAGTTCAGCTTTTTCCTTATGCTAAAACAGAGAATTTCAAGTCTTTAAAAAAATTTCTATACTGACTGGAAGGCTGGTTTCAGAGATTGGTGTGAGATGAGTATACTAATGGGTTTTAAAAGGTTTAATTACCACAGTTAGATGGCTTAGGAGGGGAAATCAGACAGATCATCTCTATACATAGTTAAAAATCTACTGAGAAAGCAGTGTGTAAAACATTCTATTATCTATAAATATCAGAGTCCATTTAGTTGCTGAATGTTCTGTAAAGAGCTCAGATGTGATCATGGCAAAGAGGAAAAACAATTTTCATTTTGGCCTTTGGATAAAGTACAATTTAGAACATTTTGTGAGAGATGGTACACTTGGTGAGCATGTCTCCATGGATTATATGCCTTAGTTGTCCCAAGAAATTGAGTCATATTGTTAGTGATAAAAAGTGGATTTTTCCCTTAATTAATTAGATTTTATTCTAATTTTATTCTAATTCTCTGATGTCTTAATGATTAAATTAAGTTTAACATCACAGGAGACCCTGGATCTCTTATTAGACTTTCATTCTTCTCTGTCCTCCAGAGAGTCCCAAAGAACCTTAGTCCCACCACTGACCTTGCTAGAGAGAGATTATAATTGTTACTGGGAGCATAGCTTCAACTTTTGGAACATTCTATTACAGTCTGTATTAGAAATAAGTGTTCTATTATTTGAAATTTACATTTCTATTAGACATGACTTTGTTCTTTGGTTATAAAAGTCTATTACATAAGTAGAAAGTGATATTGAAGAGACGTTTAAAAAGACATGACAGAAGTTGAACAAAGCCATACATTCTGAGTTAAGGGTACTTATTATCTCTTCAATTACAGAGATATTATCTGCTACTATACATCCTGTGTATAGAAATTAACATCTAATACTCCAATGAGAAAGTACAAATAAGGAGATAATTATCCAGAGATGAATGGAGAGTGACTCTGTCTATATTATGTTGCATAAATGGACCTGCCTGGGTAATACTTGCCTGATGATTAATGTAAGTTGACTTGCCAACTAAAGCTTAGATGATGTATCTATGTCAGTTGCCTTCAGTGGTGACTTGAAGTTATTATTCAGATTATTTGAACCAAAAGATCTATTCACCTAAAATTCCCAGATCCTTGACACTAAGGATTTTTTGGTTTTTCATTTTAATGTGGAAGGTTACAGAGCAACACGGATAGCACTACAAGAGGTATGTGTTTTATAGTCCAAGAAGGTAGTAAATACTCTCTGCTCGGAAGAGGGAAGGCTGCTGTGGTCTGGGGATATTTCGTAAATGAAGGAGGTCTTATATTAGAAGTCATGGTTCAAGGAGAAGGGGCTTTGGGTAGGCAGACAAAAAGAGGGACTGGGGTTCTACAGAAGAAAATAGAATATGAGCACAAAGGTAGGGTTATTAAGGCATATTTGGGTGGCAGTGAGCAGAGAGGTGGTCAAGTTTCAGCGGGAGATGAGGTTGGGCATGTAAATAGGAGACTGTGGAGGCTCTTCGTGATCAGCACAGGAGGTTTCTAATTCCTTCTAAGGGTGATTAGAGATTTTGCAGATTTTGAGGCAGAGAATCTTTGGAAAAGGCATATATTGCCCGTGGAAAAGGCTAGAAGCAGGGAGACCTTGAACAGAAAAATGGAAGACAGTACAACAGCATGAATGAGGAAATCACTAGATGAGATTAGAAAAGTAGATAAATGGGATAGATGTCTCTCTTATTTAGGACAACCTCAGGAGGCTTGGATCAGAATATAGAAAACCTTAAATGAAATTGAACTTTTAAGCTGCTGAAAGATTTTATAGCCAGGAGTAGGAAAAGATCAGAGCTCCTTGGTGAGCACATTGATCTGGTGATTACCAACAGTAGGAGGAGTGTAATTAGCTGGTAGGACAAAGGATGTGACTCCCTTAATGTTAATGGTAAAGAGGGTATTTCAGTAGTCAGAGGTTAAGGTCATAGGGAAGAATTTGAATACCACAAAATGTACCTGAGAGAAAACTTGGTAAGTTGTTGGAATAGGGAGATAAAGGGGAGGAGTTAAAGGTGTTCGTTGCATTTATCAATGTTTGGTCATCAGATAATCTGCATCAGAATTGGTTGGATATTAAACAAACAAATAAAGGAAAGCCTCCTGAATCAGAATCTGGTGGGTGTGTATGTGTTGGGGGTGGGGGTCGGTGGGGGAGGAGTGTCCTGGGAATGTGAATGACAAAGAAGTTTCCAAGAGGATCCATAAACACACACTTAGGCTTGAAAACTGACTTTAAAGAAAGAACATGCATTATGGCTTTATTTATTTATTGCTTTTAATTATTTATTGCTCAGTAGTTCTTTCTGATTGTATGCTGATTAATCTAAATTTTCTGAGTCTCAGTTTTCTTATCTACAAAACAAGGATAAATAAAATCCAATTCATGGAGTGTAATTATAATATTCAATTAACAACATATGGAGAGTACTCAATCCGTACTAGCGATATAGTCCAATTTTATAAACTGTAGCCATTATAATATGAAAATAAAACCGTTTAGGGTATAGAGAACGTGGTTTATAAAATTCCATTGTACAAAGATCTTAAACGAAGAAAACCATCTGTCAAACAATGAGGTAAAAATATATATGGTATTTTGAGGGATTTATAAACTTATAATGTTTGATTTTAGAGGCTGAGCTTTCCATCCCTGAACACACTGACTTCCTAAAAAGGAGGTGTGCAGTGGTGGTGTGGGAGGCTGACCAAAAGCAGAGGAGAAGGCATTTAAAATGTACCGGATTGGGGGAGCCTGGGTGACCCAGTGGGTTGAGTGTCTGCCTCTTGAGTTTGGCTCTGGTTATGATCTCAGGGTTGTGACATCGAGCCCTGAGTCTGGCTCCACACTGGGCTTGGAGCAAACTTAAGATTCCCCCATCCCCCGCCTCCTGGCCTGCACGCACTTTCTCTTATTCTGAAAAAAATAAAATGAACCATATCTTGTGGAGAATTAGTCATATTTTGATATTCGCACATAGGGAGCTTTCAGATACTTTATTGTCTTGGTGGCCGCTCTCCTTGACTTGAGTGCATCAGACCACACCACACGTCAGCATTACTGGATTCCATGCAAAAGCACAGCCAAGATGCCCCAAGACTCCTTGCAGTCCTCTGAGAAGTCCATAGACAAAGTAGCCCAACTCACACAGCATACTCTGGTGACAGCAGCAAGAAAGCGCTGGCCAAATTTCCTCAGTCAGGATTAGGGCTAAGGAAGCAGACCAAGGCAATGCAGGAAGCACCATTAAACATCCAAAGGGACAGGATGGTGTATGAGCCTGGCTGCCGTTAACAAAGTACGACAGGCTGGCTGGTGGTTTAAACAAAGGATATTCATTTTCTCACAGTTAGGAAGGCTGAAAAGTCCTGGATCAAGGTCAGGATGACTCGAATTCTGGTGAGAGAGTGAGAGAGCTCTTCCTGGCTTGCAAATGGCCACCTCTTACTGTGTCGTCCTCATGTGGCTTTTCCTCTGTGTGCATGTGTATGTGAGCAGAGAGGCCTTTCTTCCTCTTCTCGGAAGGCCCCAATCTCATCTTGAGAGCCCTACCTTCAGGACCTAAGCTAACCTGATTACCTCCCAAAGACCCTACCTTTACCACTTGGGGGTTTAGGGCTTCAATCTATGAGTTTGAGGGGAACACACACATTCAGTCCATAACAGACAGGGATCAGACATTCTAGTGGGGGCATGTCTCTTGTATTTGGTGTATTTGAGTCATATAATAAGAAGACTATTTCAAGGAGATTTACGGAACACGTATGCAAGCTGTCTTCCTAAACAAATAAAAACCTGAGGTTCTCAGCTTCTGGTCCTAGGCTGGGTTGCACTCTCTCATGAATTTGGACTAGAGGAGGTCAAGGCACCCAAAATTTCACTGCAGCAGAGGTAGTGACAACTTATGTGACAATATCCTGGGAGGAAAGTGAAGATGAAAATCTAAAAGGCTATTGAACTAAACATTCGTTAGGACTTAGTAGTAGTGAGGACGGTTCTCTAAATGAGACGAAAGACCAGAAACCTGGGAAATATTCGAGAATGGAATTTCAAATTGTAGTGGAAGGAGACATGTGGAGAAATTCCTTTTTAACAGGTGGAGAATTTATACCTAAGACCAGAGCCATGAGGGAACTATGGGGGGGGGGGGGGGGG
>NC_048231.1:85579853-85741829 GCF_002007445.2 Ailuropoda melanoleuca | reverse complement strand
TGGGGGGGGGGGGGAGGCGGTACACAGCCAGCCCAGATATTATAGGAATAGGAAAGATACCCTGACTTTGGGAACAGAAATCAGCAAAAATATGGTGAAAGGCCATTAAGTAGGCTGCACCCCACGACTGGTTTTCAGCCCATGGAGTCATTAAAATAAGAACTAAGAACTAGGTACTAGCAAATGTGCCTGGAGACATGTGGTAGAGATTTGCTAAGGTAGATACAAGAACTGCGTTCACGGTGCTTGGCACTCAGCTTCCTCTTGGCAGAGTCAGCTTCAGAAATGGGAGCAGCAAGCAGCATTCCCATTCCACGCTGGGACCGGGTTTGATGAGCCTGCAGGGACAGAACATGATGCGCATGGGACAAAAACAATGTTGGCCATTTCCCTTGGGGTGGTCTTTGCAGCCCCTACAAAAATCTACCATAACAGAAATAGAGGCCCAATTTTGTCTAAATTCTTGAGCATTCATTTTAGAAATGCAATTATTTGCCTTTGGATTTATTTGCATTTATTTGACTTCCCTTTGCTGTTTTTCTGGGTGTGTAGTCCAGTTTGATTTATTTGTTACTGCACACAGCAATCTACATCCTTCCATCCCCTTCTCTTCTCCTCACCCCTCCTTGCTTCTTTTAGCATTGGCCTCTTTGTTTGGGATTATTATTAAATGAAACAGAGTGTGCAGGTAATTAGTATGTGGCTATGACACTGAAGAAGGAGGCGTGAATGGGGACTGGAGAGGCAGCAAGCTGTGATAATTCCATTATAGGCTTTGCTTTCAGTGGGGCCTTTGGATTCCAAGGATATAATGCGACAGTAGGGGGTCTGCCATTTCACTCTCTGATGTGCCAGGCTCAGGGAATTAGGTTTGAGCTCCATCATTTTATTAGTAACATTTTATCAGAGTAAATTAGTGCCCGGGCACATAGTTGTGCAGGTTAAATCGATGAGCTCACCCGGAATGACTTTACCATCCCTAATCAGCAGTACTTTTCCACAGAGCTCTAATTTAGTTGAATAATATTGTGTTCCTGTTAACTTCTCCTTGCCTTCACCTCCTTTTCTCCCAGTTGAATTAGAAACAGGCATGATTTAAATATAGAGGCAAATTTAAAGTAAACTAAGCCAACTAAATGTAAAATGCAGTGATTGCTGTTTCTCCTAACAGGAGAACAGGCATAATAACTGTACTTTTCCCCCTGTGGTCAAGTCCCCAGTTCATATTCCAGCTCCAGAAAACTGGTGCTGAGAAGTGGAAAGTTCCCTAGGATTAGAGATACAGGATACACACACACACACACACACACACACACACACACACACAAAGCATTTTCAGAGAATTTTATTAAGTCAACAGATGCACTGGCTTAGCCAATAAGTATTTGTAAATTGTCCGCGATGCGCTCAGTGCTGTAAGTGTGTTCTTCCGGCCGAAGTAGTATTTGGACTGGTTTGGGAGCACTTTGAAGTGAACTTTTCCCTTGGAGACTATGACTGTTACTCTGTCAGGAGGATTGGGAGAAACCTTGCACTTTCTCGTTTCGTCTGAAGATCTGCGCTTGCTCTGCAGTTCCCTGCCTCGCTTGAGCTTGTGCTGATAACGAACCTGAGAGAGGCAGAATCAGGAATCTGGCATGGGAGCAGATGGAAAGATTGGAAGACAATTAATTATTGAAAGACAAAGGTACATTGTAAGGAGGTTCCATAAAGCAGGTGACAGTAGGCGGAGAGCAGGCACAGAGACAGTTCACTAAGAATTGCCTGGTTTTTTTCGTCAGGGAACTCAAGAGGCAACAGAGCCCATTGAGAAAGCTGGTGCTGTGATGGAAGTTTCTGTTTGGTTAAAATTACTGTTGAATATAACATACACAAAAGAAAATGTAGTGATTTTATTTTAACTTAAAATTTTTTTATTTAAAGATTCTATTTAGTTATTTGAGAGAGAGAGACAAAGATAGCCACAGAGATTGCAAGTGAGCTGAGCAGGGAGACCGATGTGGGGCTCGATCCCAGGACCGTGGGATCGTGACCTGAGCCGAAGGTAGACTCTTACCCAACTGAGCCACCCAGAAGCCTCCAAAATGTAGTGATTTTAAAGGCACTGCCTGATGAAGCTTTGTAAGGTGATTACATCTGTGAATCCACTATGCAGATCAAGATACAGAATATTACCAGCACTCCAGAAGCCTCCCTTCTGCTGCCCACCCCCCAACATGCCTCAAAAGTAACCACTCTCCCAATGTTCATTTCCATAGGATTGTTCAGCCTGGTTCTGAGTGTAGTCTAAATGGAATCATATTTGATGTAGTCTTCTGTCTGTGGCCTCCTTCGCTGTTGCTGAGCTTCACCTGTCTTGTATTTCATTTCTTCACTGATGCCTTGTCTGATTCCACTGCATTTCTTTTATTTTCTGTTGGTGGATATCTGAGTTGTTTCCAGTTTGACTTACAACTAATGCTGCTGGGGGCATTGCTGGTGCACATAAGTATTCATGTCGGAGGAGTATACACCTAGGAGAGGACTTGCTGCCTCATAGCGTTTGTATGTTTTTAACTTCAGATATTGACTACCCAACTGCTTAAGTGTATGGACGTTCCAACAGGTTCATAATTGAGTCGATATTTGATATTATCAGTTTTTCTTTTACTTTTTCATTATTAGCTATTCTAGTGGGTGCAGAATGGTATCTTATTATGGTTTTAATTAGCATTCCCCTGATGATTAATGATGCTGAGACTATTTTAGTATTCTGATTGACCATTGGAACATTCTTTTTTGTGAAGTGTCTGTTCAATTCTTTGACACAATTTTAATGGGATCATCTGATTTTATCTTATTGATCTGTTAGATCTCCTAACATGTATTGAAGATAGGAGTTATTTGTAAGATTTAGGCATTCCAAATATCCTTTTCCACTCTATGGTCTGCTCTTTTACTCTTCCTCTGAGTCTTTTGATGAATAGAAGCTCTTAAGTTTAGGGAAGTCTGATTTTCTATTTTTGTCCATTATGGTCAGTGATTTTTTTTTATGCCTTAGATATATAGCTTTTCCTTATCTAAATGTCACACAGGTATCTTCTTATGTTTTCTTCTAGATACTTTATTGTTTTACCTTATCCATCTGGAATTGTTTTAATGTGCATAGGATGCTATAGAGGTTAAAATTCCTTCCCCCCTCCTTCCCAGATATATATTGATCTGATCCAGCATCACTTAATGAAAATATCATTTTCCCCTTTCTGTTATAGTGGGATCTTTGTCATGAGTTAGGTGACATTATATGAGCTCGTCAGTCCTGGTCTCTCTATTTTGTTCTGTGGGTCTATTTATCTATGCTTGTGACAAAATACGCTAAATAATGTTTTTAGTTTTATAATCATTGATATATAGTAGTGTTATTATGCAATTTTTTTCTTGACAATTGTTTTTGATCTTGGCCATTCTTATTTTCATATATTTTTAGAGTCAATGACCATACTTACTGACACATACATGCAACAGAGATCTTGCTATTGTGTTGATTTGGATTTTGATTTATCTATAAATCAGTTGGGAAAAAATTGATGTCTTTATAATATTGAGTATTATAATCCATGAATATGGTATATCCCTCCATTTATTTGGGTCTTTTAGTTTATTTCAGTACTTTTTATAATTTTTTTCAATAGTTGTCTTACACATCTTTCATTAGATATTTCTAGATATGTAAGAGTTTTTTATTCCTGTAAATACAGTTATTTTTAAATGAAACATTTAAAGTGTTTGTTGCCAGTATATAGAAATGTAATTTATTTTCATAAATTGATTTTTTATTCACAGATCCTGATAAAGATATGTATTGATTCTAGCAGTTGATCTGTAAAATCTTTTGGATATTCTCTCACACAATCATTTCATCTGCAAATAATGAGAGCTTTATTTCTTTCCTTCTAAATCTTCATATTTTACTTGTTCTTTTTTCCTCCCTCTCACTCGCTCTTCTTCCCTCCCTACCTTCCTGTTCTTTTGTTGTTTTCATTTTCTTATTGCAGTGGCTAAGTCTTCCAATATAATGCTGGATGGATTTGATGATATTTGGCATCCTTGTCTTTTTTCTGGCTTCAGTAGTTCAAGGCCAGCCTCTCCGTTTCCAGTAACTGTTTAAATATTTCTGATTCTCTATTCTTTCTCTGCTCTTTTTGCATCTCCAATTTCATTTTTGTTAGAGATTTCCACTATGTCTCAGATTTCTCTTACTCTCTGTTTTGTATATTTCATCCTTTTTATCTCTGTGCTTCAGTTTTATCTATTTTCTAGCTAATTAATTCTCCTTTCTTCTCTGTCTACTCTGCTGTTAAATCCATCTATCAGATTCTTAATTTGCTATTTTATTTTTTCCAGTTTTAGGATTTCCATTGGTTTTTAATATGCATTCCAATTCTTGAGTGATATTTCCATCCTTTCATTTAATTTCTTTAGCATACAGACCATAGTTATTTCAATGCCTATGTATAACTCTGAATCACTGTTTTTCCCTTTTCTGTTTTTTTTTCCCTATATTTTGCTCATTTGGTGTTTCCTGGCATGCCAGCTGATATTTTGACCAAATGCCTGAAGTGAGCATGAAAATTTGTAGAGGATCTCGATGACATTATTTATTCCAGAAAGGATTTAATTTTTTTTTTCCTGGCAGGTAGTTAGATTTAAGTAGGTCACCTTGATCCAATCAAGATGTGTCTATTACAGGCTTTCCCTTATTCCTTGAGCTTGGCCCTTCAGTGGCTCAACTGAAAAGCTGGGGCTATATTTAGTGTTTGGGCCTTTTTGGCAAATTCTGTATTCCAATTTTGTTTCCCAAGAACTGTGATACTGGGAAATATCTACTTAGTTCTTTAGCCTCTTAGCAGCTATGTTTTGTTTGGCTTTTCATATTTTATGCCAGTTGCATTCTTGGCCATGAGTTGGCAGATGCCTCAAGGGGAAGTTGTGCCCAGTATGTCAAGCTTGCTTCTCTGGAGTTCTCTGTTCTCCAGGGGTTGGCCCCTTAAGCCCTGGCTGCCTCAATAATCCTGATTTTCAGTTTTTGCTTTCCCAGACCAGAAAGACTACCAGTAACTCTTAGTTTCTATGCCCTGCTGTGATAGTGGCGTAAGTCCTGAGGGGTAAAAATAACAGAACTTTTTTTTTAACCTTTGTGTGTGTGTGTGTGTGTGTGCACGTGCATGTATGTGTTTGTGATAAGAATACTTAAGATTTACTCTTTTGGTAAATTTTAAGTATGCAATACAATATTATTAACTATAGTCACCTACAACCTATTCATCTTCAAAACTGAAGGTACTTTTTGACACCCCAACCCCTGAAAACCAACATTTTACTCTCTAAAATAACATATTTTGGCTTTGTCTCAACATCTCAATATCTTGGTTGCTCTCCAGTGCCTTCATTTAGCTGGTTTGAATTTCACTAAGCTTTTACAACTGTTATGACAGGAGATTTTGTATGATACCAAGTATTCCATCATAGCCAAAGTAGAAGGCTGGGATAGAGATTTGTCTCTTCCACTGATTGGCTTTGATACTGGGCAACTTTCTAAGCTTAATGAATCTGAGTTTGCTCATTTCCAAATGGATTCAGTACAAACTACCTTAAATTTTTTTAAAAGATTTTATTTATTTATTTGACAGAGAGAGAGACAGCCAGTGAGAGAGGGAACACAGCAGGGGGAGTGGGAGAGGAAGAAGCAGGCTCCCAGCAGAGAAGCCTGATGTGGGGCTCGATCCCAGAATGCCAGGATCACGCCCTGAGCCAAAGGCAGACGCTTAATGACTGAGCCACCCAGACACCCCATACTTCCTTAATGTTAGATGGAATAAATAAAATATGCACATAGAGTTAGCGCAGTTCTCGGCATTTAATAAACCAATATTTTCATATTCTTTTTACTAATGATAACACTAATACATATAATCATCTGTCTTAGATACTTGTTCCAGACAGGGTTGAAAGAAAGTTCAAGGTGTTGGGTACAGTACAATGAATGCCCACGGGGTTTTATATTCACATTGCTCAGGCAAGTAGTAGATGATGGAGATTCAAGATAGACTAAAAGATAGTACCATTGTAGGAAAAGCACAGTTATGAGGAAGCAGTTGTTGGGAGTCTTAGCAGATAGGTAGGTGGGCTGTCTACATGAAAAAGTCATTTATCCAAGCTTGTCTGCTGGCCACAGGGTATATGGCAAAAGGTCAGAACACAGGGCTCTTAATTCTAGATGTGGATTGGCATGGCCAAACTAGGCCACACACGCATAATGTGTAAATAGAGAGGATGTAGAATTTTTTTAAAAGAAGGCTCAAGCCCATTATTTACAATAGCCAAATTATGGAAACAGCCCAAGTGTGCTCAACTGATGAATGGATAAAGACAATGTGGTATATATAAATACAATGGAATATTATTCAGCCGTCAAAAATAATGAAATCTTGCCATTTGCAATGACATGGATGGAGCTAGAGAGTATTACACTAAGTGAAATGAGGCATTCAGAGAAAGGCAAATACCATACGATTTCACTCATAAGTGGAATTTAAGAATCAAAACAAACAAGCAAAGGGAAAAATTAAAGAGAGAGAGTGAGCAAATTAAGAAATAGACTCTTGGGGCGCCTGGGTGGCATAGCGGTTAAGTGTCCGCTTTCAGCTCAGGGCATGATCCCAGTGTTATGGGATCAAGCCCCACATCAGGCTCTTCTGCTATGAGCCTGCTTCTTCCTCTCCCACTCCCCCTGCTTGTGCCCTCTCTCGCTGGCTGTCTCTATCTCTGTCAAATAAATAAATAAAATCTTAAAAAAAAAAAAACTTCTAAAAAAAAAAAAGAAAGAAATAGACTCTTAACTATAGAGAAACAAACTGATGGTTACCAGAGGAAGGTGTGTGGGGGGACAGGTTAAATAGGTGATGGGGATTAAGGAGTACACTTGTTGTGATGAGCACTGGGTTTTTTATGGAAATGTTGAATCACTATATCATACACCTGAAACTAATAATATACTGTATGTTAACTAAATGGAATTAAAAAAAAACTTAAAAAAATAAGGTTCATGCCTTTATTAAAAGTAACCAGATGGAGAAATTTGGGATTTGGGCAGAGGCCAATTACAGGGTCCTAGCTCATGTTTAATTGGGCTTTGACAACTAACCATGATGATAAGCCCAAGCACTTGGGGTCAGAACTTCCTCAAAGCACCTTGGCTTAAAGTCAAGATTGGGAACTTGTAAGGGACTGAATTTGTAAGAGACTTGTGTGTCCCAAACAATGGAAATATAAAGGATGAAGAAAATGGAAGAACAAGGCAGGACCAGAAGAAGGTCAAAGAGTCATGGAAGTAATGCTGCTTTCAGCCCCCTAGTCTTCCACCATGGTTCCATGTCTATAGTCAGGCATAGTGAATGACAGGGACTGCTGGGTCTCTGGCCAGCTTTATATCCCGTCTTGGGTATGGAGGATCATGACCCCCACACTGCATTAAAAGAGGCATGCTAATTAAGTCTTCGTGGGATAATCTACTTCCCTTTGGTCTGTTTCCATTGAATATGAATAACAGAACTTGTTGTCTGTTCTAACTTATTGTCATTATTTGGACATGATCATGATGAGTCAATCAGTCAGCATAGATTCAATGGTACATACTACATGCTAGACCCTGTATTTAGATATTCTTTGATAAACCCCCAAGTATTCCATTTATAAGCCAGATGAGCCTTGCCTGGCTATTCTACTACTTTACATTCCAGTTTCCTAATATGGAAAAGGATGCTAATCATAATACCTATTTTACAGGGCTGTTGTGAAAGGCAAATGAGAGGCAGAGGGCTTAGCACCCCCTCTGATGCATAAAAAATGTTCCTTATGATATGTTGCAGTTATCTATTGCTATGTAACAATAAGTCACAATAACAAAAAAGTTATTCCAAAACTTAAAGGCTGGAAACGGTAACATTTATTATGGTACAGTTTCTGTGGGTCAAGATTTCAGAAGCAGCGTAGCCACTGGTTCCTGTTGGAGTCCTTTATGAGGCTTCAGGCAAGGTGTTGGCCAGAGCTGCTGTCATCTCTAGGCTCAGCTTGAGGGATCTGCTTCTGAGCTCACTCACATGGCAATTGGCAATGTTCTCCTCAGTGTGGCCTTACGACATGGAAGCTGGCTTCCCATGCAGCAACACAGTCCAAGAGAGTGAGAGAGTGCACCTAAGACAGGGGACAGAGTCTTTATAACTTCATCTCAGAAGTGACATCCTATCACTTCTGCTATATTCTGTTCATTAGAAGTGAGTCACAAAATCCAGCCCACACTCAAAGGAAGAAAGCGTACCCACTTATAGATATCACGTCAATCTCATCAGAAAAGGCTGACATGAAACGTATAGAGGAGAAGCCTATGTCACTGTCAGATAGCTTCTCTCAGTCCCAAATTCCTGACTGAGCATGGGGGACCCCAGTAGTATGGAGGCATGAGGAGATGGCCCACAGCTGCTGGTGACACTGTGCATGTCATTAGTCTTGTCAGACCTGGGAAGCTCAGTCTCTCCCTACATGACTGCCATTCTATACCAGGGACTTACATTGGGACCCATGGGTAGTGGTTAGTTGCAAGGGCTCTAGACCCATGCAGACCATATTTAAATTCTCTACCACTTACCTGTCAGGAAACCTTAGAGGAGTTACCTAACCTTGCTGCATCTCAGTTTCCTTAAATGAAAATGGGTACAAAAATAGTAAGTATTTCTACGGTAGTTGTGGAAATTAAATGAGACAATCATGTAAAGTACTTTAGAATAGTGCCTGCCCCACAGAAAGTACTCAGTAAATGCTAGCTATTAGTATTTCTATAAACATAAAGGAAGAAATGGCATTATCAATTTATCCACTTTCCTTTGTGGGCATGTTAACAAAACTTGCAATTTCCAGGTACTTGGACTAACCTCAGAGGCACACAGGACCCATCTTTCTACAGGGAGAAATCAGAGTTACTGCCCAGGCATCTTAAAGCAATGTGTTACTGCCTCAAACTTTCGGGGGTTAGACAGCCCTAAGGAAATCCATTTCCCACATATTAAAAGTGCCTGCAACATACTAGCCACTCAAAAAATACCAATTACCTTCCCATTTCTCCCTTTACTCTTGTTTACAATGAACTAGAAGTGAAAAGATATCTTGATATAAAATGTAACTGGCAATAGAAAGCCGTATCTGCTGAGTGAGTGGTTCAGGTGGTACGTGTTCTAAGATCCCAGAGGAGAAAGTGATTTCAGGCTGAGGTACTCAGGAAATGGATGGGTAATTATCAAGGGATTTTAGACTGTGGAACCAACCAGAAAAGATAGTTTAGGGTGAGTGCCCATTTTCTCTCAGTTACTTAACAACCTAAGGTGAAATCGGGCTGTTTGAAATGTTCTGATATTGGAAACTCTGTCCTCATATTTTCTCATACGTCCTCAACCATTTGCGTATTCTGTTGGTGAAAATGGTATTAACTAAACCTGTTTTCTCCTCAGGCTGATGATCAGTGTCGTTTACACCCTTACAGAGTTTTCAGCTCCTCAGAGGCAAGTTCTTGACAAATAAAAGGAAGTTTGCCCTTTTAATGATGATGTGAATTAACCAGGAAATTATTCATTGAGGTGGTAACTGCTAGTCAACTTGAGGCCATCTCTATTAGATTTTCATTAGCAATAATTCTGTTAAAATATGTTACCTGCTATATTCGATGTGAGAATAGTTGAATGTGGAAGTATGTATATTTTACAATTATGCTACTTAAAGAGATTGGTATCATTAGAACATTAATGTTTCCTCTTAATTTATTAAACATTGAATGAGAGAAAGTTAGAAACTGGGATAGAATTTTCCTTTTTGGGGAAAAACCTTGGCAGAGTGGAAAGGATAGATTTTCAATTCCCAGCTAAAAAACTCGAAGTGGAGCAAACAAATGGAAGGTTTCCAGCTCAACAACGAAGACTATTAACTAGGTAAAATATTTATAAATTAGATACTGGGGATGTAATGTACAACATGATGAATATAGTTAACATTGCTGTGTGGTGTATTTGAAAGTTGCTAAGACAGTAGATACTAAAACGTTTTCACAAGGACAAACATTGAGGGAGGGTATAATTATATAAGGTAATACATGTTAACTAAACTTATTGTGGTAATCCTCTTGCAATGGATGTATGTCGAGTCATTATGGTGAACACCTTAAATTTACAGTGCTTCTTGTTAATTATACCTCAATAAAACTGAAAAAAGTATTTAACTTTTTTTAACTTAGTCATAATTTGTAACGCCCTGCAGGATTCAGAATATCTGTTGTAAGCTGTTTTTGGTGTAGACTTTTAACTGGATTGTTGTGTCTTCAAGGAGGTACAAAAACTAATTATCTAGTATTTCTAACTTGTTTTGTAAAACTAAATTAAGTAGAAATATACTTAAATAAGTAAAAATCTACTTATATAAGTAGAAAATACTTATTAACCACAAAACATACTATGAAGGGATATGATTTCCTTTTTTTATAGCAATTGTGATTGCAATTCTAGTTGTTTTCAAAAATAATTTTTTATGGCTAAAACATGAGTCTGTTTGCAATTTGGGATGATGCTCTAATGCAATGGACTCTTGAGTTTTTCCTGTTAGATAATGGGCAAATTTTGGTAGCAATCAAATAATCTAAGCTTCAAACAAATTACTTAAACACGTATTCAAAAAAAGGTTTTATTCTTTTCCAAGGTCCATTTCATAGCTACAACCTATCACAGTAAACAGATTTGCAATAGCATTCTTTTCTTCTCCTCTCCAAACTGTCTTGATTTTATTTGATGAGGGAAAAATGCTCAAATTAAGAATGATAGATTGCATTTATCTCTGAGTAGCTTTCTTCTAGACTCTGCCAATAAGTGATTATGATTTAGTATAAATTTCTCATCAAATTTTATTTTAAATTGAAAGGAAGATTATTATTTCACAAGAAACTAAGGAAATTCATCTCTTCTTTGGCTTTTGTATTTTGATTTAAAGCACCACTTCTCTCCCAGGTTTACAAAATGTTGACTCACTGTACAAGTTTACTATTGCTGCCATAACCAATCACCCCGATCTTAGTGGTGGCTTAGAGTTTATTATCTCACCGTTTCCATGGAGCAGAAGTCTGGCCACAGTGTGGCTCAACTGGTCTTTCTGTGTATGGTCTCAGGAGGCCAACATCAAGATTTTGACAGAGCTGTGTTCATGATTAGCGGCTCTGAGGTAGAATCTTGCTTCAAAGCTTGTTTGGGGGGCGCCTGGGTAGCGCAGTCGTTTAGCGTCTGCCTTCGGCTCAGGGCGTGATCCCGGCATTAGGGGATCAAGTCCCACATCGGGCTCCTCCGCTGGGAGCCTGTTTCTTCCTCTCCCACTCCCCTGCTGTGTTCCCTCTCTAGCTGGCTGTCTCTCTGTCACAAAGCTTGTTCGGGACATTGTCAGAATTTAGTTCTTTCTCATATTTCCATGGGTCCACTCCAGCTTAAAGCCAGCAACAGCAAGTTGAGTCCTGCTCATGCTTCAGGTATCTCTGACTTCTCTGCCATGTCTCTCTGCCTTTAAGGAATAATATGATTATATTGGCCCCAAATGGATAATCCAGGATAATGTCTCTATTTTGTGGCCAACTGTTACCAAGAATGGGGTTCTAAAAACTAATCCTAAGGATATAATTATGAGTGAATATACTTATTCCTGAACCAGTGACTGCCTAGGTGGATGGAATATGCTGCAAGCTTACACCAATCAAGACTCATTCCTGGAGCTGGAGTAAATCAGTTCAGCCTAAACCACCTGATGGAAAATCCAGGGTCCTGTAGGAATGGGAAATAGAAGCTGGCATAGCAATTAACAAGTATCTTCTAAGAATTTGTAAATAACTTTATAAAAAGGAAAAAGGAAAAAAGTATACTCCCCTACTATCCTAGCACCACTACTATTAATATGTGGGTTTGTTTACTCTTTGGTTTATGTTTTTCCTTTTAGACAAGTGCTTTAACATAGTTGTAAAAATAGTGTATTTATAATTTTATGTCATACCTTTTCATTTGATATTATTTCATAGCCTTGATAAATTCTAATAACTACACAGTATTCCATTGAGTAGAACATACCATGTTTACTTAGTCAATCTTCTGCTATTGAACACTATTGAACATTTAGTTTACTCCTTCTCTGTTATTGTTTGCTTATTTTCTTTGTTTTGGTTTATTTATTTCTTTGCTACTATGTATGCTGGAAAGGAAATCTTAATGTATACTATTTCAAAGTTTCATCTAAACATGCCTAAAAATTATGAAGTCTCAATGCCTATGTTTATCCCAATATATCAACAGGATAAGAGATAGAATTTATATACGTTAAGTATCTGACTCTCCTATTGATTTCAATACTTTTTTCTATCTGCTAATTTATTTAGCCAATCAAATTAAATGCTTCATGCTGTCCATGCATGAGAACATGCTATAGCCTCCCCTAAAAACTTAAAGATATGGGAAATTAGGTTACTTTCTTTGGATTAAGCTAGTGAAATCTCTAGGCATATATCCTCCAGATATTTGTTGATGCCCAATGTATGCCAAGCACAGTTGTAAGCACTAAGTGTTAAAATAGACATAGTCCCTGCTCTCATGGATAGATATGATTAATCATCCATGGAATTAATTAAAGAGTTTACTTAATGATGATTGAGTCTAGCATTTGGGACAACCCTAAGCTTCAATCAAGACAACCTGGTTATCATTTTAGGGAGTAAGGGTATAAATGAATAAGTTAGAAGTTGGAAATCTAATTGATTAGAGTGCATCCGGTTCGAAGATTGAATATGGGAGGCATAGAACTAAGATGCTCAAAGAGATAAAAGTGCTTATTGTCCATCCCCTAGTAGTGCAAGGAGGAACCTCCCCAACTCTGTGGATTCATGAACTCTGGTCCATATGAAAGGGACATCTGTGCTTGGTCATGGGACCATTTCATTTTATTCTGATTTTAGTTTACTGACTGATGTTTCTACAATAGATTGATCTCCTCTGGTTTGACCACAGTCTACTTGGGGGTATATCTTTCAAGCACACCAAATTCCCTGAGGAGACTTAAAAGTTAACCCTGCCAGGGCATCACCTAAATCCTGCTAGAGCAGAATCTTGTAGTAGGCTGGGTCAGGCCATGTATGTTTGAGACACTTCATAGATCATTGTGCCTCCAACTGGGGGGCAGGATATTAAGCAGGGAATGAAATTAATTAAGTGGCTTGTGAATAACACATTTGTAAACATATGAAATAGAATAGAGTAGAAAATATCAGTATGTTGCTCTCTAGCAGTAAAGCATTATGGGAGTCAGGTGCTAGCCTTTCTTGTCAACACACAGGCTTTTCCCTTTTTATTTGAATTGTAACACTGATCAATTCAGTCAGCCAATTAGTTAATTAAAAAGTATCAAGCCAGTTTGTGAATGATTTAACAATTAATAGGTTATTAATTTTGCAGATTAGCTATGCATGCATATCAACTAGAATACTTCTTAAAAATTCAGATTTCATGCATCCACTCTTAGATATTCCAATTCAGATATTTTGGAGTGAGACCTAGGACTCTTTTTAAACAAGGGCCCTGGATGACTTTGATATAATCAAGTAAGTCCTGAGTGTCTGAACCAAGGTTTGGATGATAAACCCATCACGGGAGGAGCTCTTTTGTCTACTCATTTGAAGCACTGGGGCGTTTATACCATCAATACGTAGGTGTTTTAGGTATACCAATAAAACTAATGGAAAGGTAACTTTCAGAGTATATGAAATTTCTCGAAGGATGTAGAACAAATGCTGTGCTGTAGAGAGAAAAATGGTGTCCCATCCTTCAGGATGGCCCAACACAAGACTGATTTCTCAGGACTCAACCATGGTTAGAGTTATGTTGTTTCTCATCTTTTTTTTTTTTTTAAAGATTTATTTATTTATTTGAGAGAGAGAGAGAGAGACAGCCAGCGAGAGAGGGAACACAAGCAGGGGGAGTGGGAGAGGAAGAAGCAGGCTCCCAGTGGAGGAGGCTGATGTGGGGCTCGATCCCAGAATGCTGGGATTATGCCCTGAGCTGAAGGCAGACACTTAATGACTGTGCCACCCAGGCGCCCCTGTTTCTCATCTTTTATCAACAACAACTTGGGGATTTATCAAGATATGTGAATCCCTAAAGATGAATATCTAGGTTGGGAATAACTGAAATGCTATGCTAAAGAATTGATACAGAATAGGCAGTCTCAGTTATTGAAGAATTTTGTTCTACTTATGTGATCAAATTGCCTTGGGAACCTAAAGGCTCATTTACCATATGTGAATGCACAATGCTATCAGTTTTTTTAAATGAACACAAAAAACTTGCTAAAGATCCATTCACTTTACCTTCAGAATGACAGCACTTTATAAAAACTAACAAATTATTTAATTGTAGACAGTTGTTTAAATGTGGAATTCTGGTAAAACTCCAAACTGGTAAATGACTTTTAGTTTTTGTAAAATTAAAATGATCTTTGTTCATTTGAATGTTTTCCTCTGGTAATCTAGATGCTGCTGTATATAATCGTTCAAAGAGCTTTGACATTTAAAATATGTAATGATGTAATTAATCTGAATGGACACTGGTGGTAGCTTCACAGGGTCTAAGGCATTAACCCAGTTTTTGACTGGATTATGGGGAAGTTCTGCAAATGTCAGAAGAGCTAGTATGGCTTGAATGGGCAAGGGAGACAGAGAATTCAAACAGCTAACATTTCCCAACTAGTATAAAAAAATTCAGTATTTTAACACATATACACTCAGTATGTGCTGTCTGTCTGATTTCCAGTCTCCTGCTTCAAAGGGACTTCTGAGCTTTTGATTTCAGGTTGAAGCTTGGTCTAGTGAGGTAGCAATTAGATGTTGCTAGGAAGACCATAGGTACAATTTAGAATGAGAAAATATAAAACTACTTAAGATAATGAAGGTGATTTTCCAATGGACTAAAAAATGGGGTTGCATGGAGCAAAATGACAATTTGCTTACACTAATACATGCATAGAAACACACACACACAGACTTTTGTGTATTTACACATACACAAATAGGAAATTATACTCATGCTTAGGCAAAAAGTTGGAGGGGTCTCAAAAGAGAATGAATAAGAAAGATTTCTTTTCTTATGTTTTCAAATAAATATGTCTAACTTTGTTTTGTCAAAACTCCTCCATCACCAGATGGACCTTAGCGATATTTCAGGCTAATTTTGGTAAGTACCAACTCATTTCTCACCATTACTTCCATTAGCATAGGTTTGTTATGCTTGTTCCCAGGAGCTGTCTGTAGAGGTGCAGGGCCAGGCAGGTGTTGTCTTTGTTTTTCTTACTGAAGATGCTAGACCTTGGTCCAGCAAACATCCAGATACAGAGAAGGTCACAATCATCCCTTCTGGCTCTAACACCAACAATCAAAATAATAATCGGGCCCTACTTTCCTGCTCTCCCTCAGCTGTAAGGAAAAGAATAGTTGTCACAAACTTTGTGCACCCCCACAAGTGAATCCCTCTCCCCCTCTTTAGGACTTTTTATATTAAGTGGGAAGGAGATGTTCTACTGAATTTGAACAGGTAGCCGATAAAAACCAGTGGGTTTTCCCCAAAATACCATAAATAAAATCTAAGTCATAACAAGGAAAAATTATTTTGTATCTCTTATATTGGCAAAAATTATACCAATCATACATGACCTAGTGTGAGTTATCACATACATTTGTGCACTCCTGTGGCAGTGAAAATTGGTCTAATCTCTTTGGAGAAACTTATGGCAGTCTTTTAAAATTAATTTTAATATACACAAAAAGTGTTTAATTACATTAATTTAAGAAGGCACCCTAGATTTTAATTGCTAGGAATTTACCATTCATACACATTGTACAAATCCAGGGGTGATTGTTGAATCATTAATAAGAGAAAAGGATCAAAGTTAATCTAAACTCCTCAGTCGAGCACTACTCTATTATGTTATATTATCCATATAACAAAATGCTACAGAATTTAAACTAATTGAGGTAAATGTATACATGCTGATGTAAAAAGATCTGGGAGAATATGTTCTAAGAAATTCCAAGGCACAGAAGTGAATAATACATAGTAAGATGGCATTTTTTGTAAACTACATATATAATTGTTTCTCTTTCCATCCTTTTTATTAAAACTTTATTTTTTGTGTATGCATACAAATTCTGAAAGTGTGTATAAGAACATATAAACAGTGGTTATCTCTGTGAGTGTCACAATTGCTGGGTGTGGAGATGCTTTTATTCCTCAGTTGGTATACTCTCTATTGTTTCAATGTTTTTAAACTGTTTGCCTGCATGACTGTTACATTGACAATAAAATAGGAGAAAACTAAAATAATTCCAGTGTGAAGAATGGAGCCTGTAACTCAAGAATTCGTTTTCCTTGCGCCTGTAAAGGTCATCAAACTTAGCACATTGAGAAAAGAGGCTACGGATGGGGGTGGGGAACCAGTTCTGTGACCCCCTCCCCTGTTGTTCATTTGGCCTTTTGTTGTTACAAGGTCTGTGCTGTTGTCCCAGGCGCTCATAGCCCCACCCCCAAGACCTCCTGCCTCTTGCTCATATTACCACCAGTCACCGTGGCAGCTCCTGTTGAACACAGACCCCTTGAAATAAGGCTGCGTCCACTGCACAGGTGCTGTGTTGGGGGGAGGATGGGCACAGAGCTTGTGAAGAAGCATGCGTGTCTCTCACCCTGCCTCCAGCCGGCGATGGCTGTGGATTTTCCTTTGTTCTTAAATACCACTGCAGAAACTACATGATGGAAGGGAATTATGACTGTAGGGTAGGGAAAATATCTAGAGCTGGAAGCCATACATGGCTTTTCTTCTGGTCCAACGGAGAAACAGCCAAGAATTTAAACCCTTCTCTGGGTACCCCTTGTGTGCAGCTGCTTTTCCAAAATTAGCTCTGCTGCCCGCTCTGCGGGACTACCTCCTTCCTGTCATGTGTGGTGCCAATTTCTACAAGCCCTTGGGAAAATTCCTTCTCTGTTCACTGTGCCTGAGAATACTAATTGTTAGGCAATAATCATCCTCTCTTTCTCCCTTAGCAATACAACCTGGAATTTATTTGATATGATAATATGTCCAGCTGAAAATGTACACTTCCTACACTTCCTCGTATCTAGAGTGGTGAAGAGAGCCATGTAGTAGTGTTTGATGGGACTTCTGAGAAACATTTTTAAGGATGACTTACTCAGATAAGTGACATGTGATTTTTGGCTTTCTTCCCTCCTGCTACTTCTTGCCTAGTGCTCAGCTGTATGGCTGGAACTTGAGCAGTCATCTTGGACCATTGTGGGGACATGAGGAGGAAAGCTAACATTGAGAATGGTAAGATAGAAAGGTTGAAAGCACCAGATACTGTGAGGCTACCCTATAAGGTACGGCAGTTTGCTTTGAGGGGAAATATAAACTCTCATGTATTTAAATTGTGATAATTCTCTCTATTGCGAGGAGAACCCAGTTCTAATTATCTGAATCCAGCTAACTAGCTCCAGTACATTTTCCAAGTGTGCGTTATTTAGCAGTGAAAAGCATGGTTACCTTGGGCAGATCGACAGCTGGTAAAGAAATAGGGCCATGGGCTTGCTTTGGTTTTCCAGTTTCTACAGATACAGTACAGGGTGGACATAGTTTGATTCCCTTTGAATTCTCTTTTCTGGACTGTGTTGGAGATATACTTCTTTATTTTTTCCAATTATACAGCAGTAATTTAAAAATATTTTTTATGGCGATTGTCTTAATGGAATGCCTCTGGGTCACATGCATTTTTCTCACATTAGCTCAGTTAATCCCCACACCAGCCCTAGGGGTAACTCTCACAATGGAGATCCCCTTTCACCTTGCTATGTAGAGCAGGACTGATTTCTTTCATTTGCAATTCTTCTTTGGTGCTTTTAAAATTGCATAATTCATGAATCACCAGCATTTAAAAATATGGCCAGTCCTGACCCAAGAGCACATAACTCTCACTTCCCAGACCTAGTGATAAAATTACTCTTACAAGAACTTGTTTCAGGTCTTAGGCAAGGTCTGTGCTTGCCATCATCTCTGATGGTGGTGGGGTAGGGTGAGGGAATGAATTGCATGCTTTGGATTGCAGATGCAAGGAGTATTTCAGGAATGGGTGAATTGTTTGCCTTTACCTTTACCAAGCACATATGGATATAAAATATGTGTGACAAATGTTCAAAGCCCCCTTCCTTCATCCAAAAAAGAGGCAGCTCCCTACAACTACAGGACCAGCCCTGTCTTTGAGTGTCTCACTGCTGGCCATTCCCTGTTATCTGAGATTCTCACAGGCCATATAAATTTGAGTTAATTAAGGCTTTTGGACATCTATAAATACTTACATATTATAGGAAAGATACTAAAATGTAAAATAATTTTGACCTATAGACTGGACATTAAAAATCAAGCTGTCCATTTCTTTAAAGCAAACAGGTATCCATATGGATGGACAGCTCAACTTTTATTTTGATGGTAGGAAATAGAAATGTGCTCATGCCTGGCATATTCAGCATCCTGGGCATATGGAAGCAAGAGGAAGCAGGGTGAGAACACTCAGTATAATTGCAATACTTCTAAAGGGCAATGGAATATAAAATTCATGAATTAGTTATAAGTTGGCCCTACATATTCTTGTATGGACTATAAGTTCAGTTGGTTTGTGCCCTGTGTTTCTTTAGCCCCCAAGCAGGGTCACATGAATTGACATCAGAAGTATTTTATTAATAATTTCAGAATGCATGCCCATGGATACCTATTCTTTAATAGTCTTTTATTTCCTTTAATATAAGATATTATTTTTAAAAAGCCCAAAGATACAACTTTAGGAATAAAGATTTTTAAAAATATATGTATGACATTATCTTCCCTTACTCTGCAGGACAAATAAATCTCCCCCAATTCACTTTACATGTTTAATATTTTTGAATGCATACAATTCAATCTCGAGTTACCTGTTAGGGCATTATTTCTGGAGAAAAGACTTAAAATTGGATGTTACAGGTCACAGATCTGTACTTAGATATCAATTTCATGCTTCAGAAACATAGCTTCTTATAATACTTGATTACCAAATTATGTTGTATATAAAAACACATAAATGTGAATCCTGGTGTTGTTTGGATGTGCAGAGAAAAGAAATTGGATAGTCTAGAACTGAGACACAAAAAGCAAAATCAGTATCAATTGTTTAAAGAGTCATTTGCCTATTTTAAACCACATTGATAGCTTTGCTAAAAAAATGAAACTTTTAAAATCATGAGTCATATAATAGTCATGGGGAGAGTTGGTTTCTCTAATGCAAACCCTTTTAAAATAAGTGATTTGTAAAATAATTGCTACAAGCAAGAGACTACAGTGGCGCCATTGTTGGTATCTGTGTGGGCGGGAGGCTGCGGAACATCTTTTGTGGACATAAGTTAAGGGGTTTAAGTACATCCACAGAAGAACAAAGGGACCACAGATAAGAAACTGACTTGGAATGGGAGAAACAACAGAAAACAAAAATAAAATTGCTCCCTGATTTCAGTTTGTGTTGAAAAATGGTTGTCTATGGCTAGTTGCACCAAATGTATAATAAAATAACTTGTTTTTTCCTGATGAAGAGTGCTTTATGCTTCTGGGAACTGTGTTGGACAATTCACAGGTGTGTTAAAATAGAGTCTGATGCACCCTCGATCTTAAATTTTTTTGGTCGTATTTTTGCTGGCGTGATCCTTTGAAGCTTTTGCTGCCAGAATGTATTAGAAGAATAAAATAAGTTTAGTGAGTGCCGAAAGAAAAATAAACAAATAGACACATATGCATATCAAAATCAATATCATAAAATGGCAAGCACCCCCATTTGCCCTGAAGTTCCTCTAAGTTTTATCACAAGCTATAGCAGATAGCTGTAAAGTGGTTTTCTCTGCTCTCATTTTGGGAGATGGGGTGAGAAAGCTATGGATGAGAAACTCACAGAACAGAGGGAAAAACGGTTCAAAAATGAGGAAAGAATAAAGAGCTGAAATAATTGGAAGAGGGTGTTTCGGGTGTATGTGTTTGAAAATAGAGCCAAAGTCATGCTCTGAAAATCCTTCAGAGTATGGCAGCTTCTCAGTGCATGCTATGTCTGAAAGAGTCCTGGCCTCAGCTCGGGGGAATGGTGTTCATCCTGGATCCCCCCCACCCCCAACGGCAAGCTTAGTGCTCTCTATTTCTCTGTTTCCTCTTTCTGAAAGTGAGATTGATTTTACCCAGTGAACTGGGTTGAATAGCGTTACCCCCAACTTGAGGTCCACTCGGAACCTCAGCATATGACCTTACTCAGAAATAGAGTCTTTGTCAATATAATCAAGCTGAAATAAGATCATACTGGGTTAGAGTGGACTTCCCCCCTCATTTCTTGTAAGATTCTTTCATTTACAAAAATGGCAAGAGCACAGAGCTTCCTGCAATTATTTTAAATTGCAATTTTCTATCTTTTAATTTTGTTTTTTTCCCAACCACTTTATTGAGGTATAATTGACATACAAAAAGCTGTACCTATTTAAGGTACACAAACTTGATGGGCCTGAAGAGAAATACGTACTTTGAAACCATTACCACAATATAAGCCATAAACATATCCATCACCTCCGGTTTGCTCATGACTTCCTTCTTGGCCTTATTATTTTTGTAACAAGAACACTTAACATGAGGTCTGCTATCTGAATAATACTGTATTGTGTACTTAAAAATTTGCCAGCCATGGGCACTGTGGGGAACAGTAGATTGCTAGGACTTACTTATCTTGTATAACTAAAATTTTATGCTTTTTGACTAATACTCCCCCTTTCCCCCTCCCCTCAGCCCCTGGCAACCACAACTCTACTTTCTGCCTCCATGATTTTGACTCTTTTAGATCCCTCATGCAAGTGGTATCATGTACTATCTGTCTTGTACCTGGCCTACTTTAGTTAGGTTCCGGTTTCATCTGTGTTGTCCCAAATGACAGGATTTCTTTTTTTTTTCTTTTTAAGGCTGAATAATGTTCCATTGTATGTATATACCATATTTTCTCCATCTCTTCGTCCATCATGGACATGTTGGTTGCTTCCATGTCTTGGCTCTCGTGAATCATGCTGCAGTGAACATGGGAATACAGAGAGTTCTTCGGTCCTGATTTCAGTTCCTTTGGATATATACTTAGAAGTGGAAATGCTGGATTCTTTGGTAGTTCAGTTTTTAATATTTTGAGGAATCTCCATATAGTTTTCCATAGTGGCTGCGCTGAATTTCATTTCTACCAACATGGTTCCCTTTTCTCTACATCCTCGACAATACTTACTATCCTTTCCATTTTTTGTAATAACCCATCCTAACAGGTGTGAGGTAATATATCATTATGGTTTTGATTTACATTTCTCTAGTGATTAATGGTGTTAATCACCTTTTTATATACCTGTTGGTCATTTGTATGTCTTCTTTGGAGAAATGTCTATTCAGTTTCTTTGCTCATTTTTTAATTGGATTTTTTTTTTCTCCCTAATTATTTGAGTTACTTATATATTTTGGACAATAACCGTTATCAGATATATGATTTACAAATGTTTTCTCTGACTCCATAAGTTGCCTTTTTATTTTGTTGATTGTTTCCTTGGCTGTGCAGAAGCTTTTTAGTTTGACATAATCCCTCTTGTCTATCTTTGTTTTTATTGCCTGTGCTTTTGGCAGTACATCCAAAAGATTATTGCCAAGGCAAATGTCAAGAGCTTTACCCTGTGCTTCTTATAGGAATTTTACAGTTTCAAGTCTCAGTTTAAGGAAGAGATTCTTTGTAAGCCAAGGAATCCAAGGATTATCAGCAACCACTAGAAGCTAGGAGAGAGGCATGGAACCTATTCTCCCTTAGAGCCTTCAGAATGAACTAACCTTGCCAACACTTTGATTTCAGACTTCTAGCCTCCAGAATTATGAGATAATAAATGTCTGTTGTTTTAAGACACCTAGTTTATGCCACTTTTATTATGGCAGCCCTAGGAAATTAATATACCTACTTTACAGAGAGTAGAAAATTAAAGTGAGTTTTAAAAGTTCAGCATAAGAACTCTAGCTAATGTATGTAGAGTATTATCTAATGAGATACAATAAGAAACAAGAGTGGGAAGGAATACATTTTTAATTTGTATAATCATTACATTAAGATAAGATTTGGGATGCCTGGGTGGCTCAGTTGGTTAAGCATCTGCCTTCGGCTCAGGTCATGAACCCAGGGTCTGGGATCAAGACCCACATCAGGCTCCCTGCTCAGCAGGGGAGTCAGCTTCTCCCTCACCCTCCCTCCCTGCTTGTGCTATCTCTCTCTCTCTGTCTCAAATAAATAAATAAAATCTTAAAAAAAAAGATTAAGATTCTCAATGTTTTGCATCTGTAATTTCAGAAGGAGGCTCTGATGCATTTCCCACTCATCACAAGCCTTTATGGGAACCCTAAAAACTCGAAGAGATTACTGTGGTTGCAGTAACCAGGTCAAAGACCCAGTAGGTGAGCCTGTGACATTTACCAGAATAAATCCAATGCTCATGTATCTCTTTTACATAAGGATTAATGTCTTATTCCAAGAATATTTTAATTATCTGATTCAAATGTTAATAAGAGTGGCAAAGAGAAAAAAAGACCTAAGTAGAATTTTGATCTGAGCAATGAAGTAGTGATGATAAAGGTATTTAGAAGATTTCCTTTGCACTTCTTAGCATTGTGATGGAAACACTGAAAATCTTACCATAGTATAATTCTTCTTAGCTTCATTTCCGTTCAGAAGAGAAAATAACAACACACTGCTAATTAATATATGTGATATAATAGAAGCAGCTGAGCCATCAAATCAATGTCCTGACACTCTTCTGGCATACCTTAAAATTTGGATGCATGGAAAACATCAGCATTTTTTGTTTTCTTCTTTGCAATTAAGAAGTTAATGTTTGGTCTTAACAATTATATTTAAGGATCCTGTGTCAGAAACACTAGTGCAGAACGCTGCCAAGCTGCAGAATACTTGGAAATGGTTTAATCTCTGAGGGAAGAGTGAAATCTCTGGGTACCAGGGAAAAAACAAACTGAAGAGAATAGATGATTTTCAGGCAAAGACTAGACCTATTCAACCATGTTAAATTTGGAAGCAGAAATCAAGTATTTAATTAGGTTGGTTTTCTGGGCATCCGCTTCATAGGAGTGATAAATAGGCTTCTGTCTCCGGCCATGCTTTATGATGAGCCAAGTCAAAGAGATTTACTCAGCTCCTTTCATGGAGCCTTTGGGTGCTCAGTTCTTTGTTGCCCAGCCTCTAAACCTAACCTCAGACTGCAATTTACATCCATTCTTTAAATGTCGTTGCCGTATGCAGGGTAAGTGACCTGGCCCTTCGAGATAATTCAGTTCTGTGCCAGCGGACCGGTTCAGACAGGTACAGCCCTGCCCACTAACTGTGGTGTTCACCTCAGGAATCCTAGGGCCAAGTAATTTGCTTTTCTTCTCATTCTGTTGTTACATCACTAGGTTGCAAAATAGAAAAAAGAAATTCACCAACAAAGGTTAAAATTTTGGTCCCAGGTACCTAAATGTCTGGCTGTTCTGCTTTCTTCCTGTCTGGTTGACTAAGGAGGATGCATATACCTAGAATTTGATGGTGTTTACAAAGCCTTGCAGGGGCGAAAGAGTCTGTCTCTTGTGAACTTTGATCCTTTCAGAAAGATCCAGAAAAGTCCTGAATGCCTGAGATCGTTGATATGGGTTTGGAAAAGACATGCCTAGGGCTAGGATAGGTTTGTTTCTGGTACCTGAAAATAGAGCAGAAAAGAGCAATCTAAAGGGACTCCCTCTTTCAACAAAGGAATCTAGCCTTTTAATCAAGGATGGCACGGAAGGGGTATTTATAAAAACTTCTACTTACGAACGATTTCTGTTGTTTTCTAATTTGACTTTGAGTTGGGCCTTGTCTTAATATAATTTGAATGTGTCCCCCGGACCAAGTTAACTTGACTAGCTGGTCGCCACTGATGCTTTTGCTAGCATTGACTGTAGTTACAAAATTAAATGGAATTTTTTCAGACTTCAAATTTCTGTCTTTTTGTGTGGTGTGTGTGTGTGTGCAAAATATTAACTGGAACACACTGAGTTAATTCATCTTAATAGCCAAAAGAATACCTGTGTCATATAATTTAGTGGTTCCGCAAACAATGATTTCTGCTTTTAAATTCCCCAGCCAACAGTAATTGAGTGAATAAATGAATGAATGAATGAATCAATCAATCAATGAATGAATCAGTGGATGAAGAAGTTAGGAAGATCTTAAGGATATGCCTATTCCAAATGCATTTTAGGACACGTTAGAAGAAATATTGTAAATGACATAAAAATAGACCTTTGGAGGTTTTATGCCCTTAAAATTGAGATCAGGTCACAATATTTTATGAGTATTCACCACATAAAATCATTAAGAGGAAGATAAGTATAGTCTTAAAAGATTTAGACTAATTAATTGGTCAAGGAATAAAAAGGAGATTCAAGTAATTTATAAAATGTGTATTGAGAAAATATCTAAGAAGAGTAAGTGATACAAAGTCATAAAGTTAACCAGATTTTACAGGGAATAATGGAATGTCTAGCTATATAAGGTTTATAGAATACTTAAGAAAAAAATTCTCCTTTGCTTGTCAAACTCAGTTAAATTTTCCACTTGCCTAATTTGATAAAATAGAAAAATCCAAACGAAAATATAGTATGGTCAAATACAGAATTTAAGAGAATTAAAAATTTATTTAAGGGATTCATTTTTAATAATATTGTAGATTACATAGCTGAGCAGACCTCCATCTAAGAAAGAATAATCCTGGATAAATATTAAATGAACTGATGAGTTGCAGGAAAGCAAGGACTTCTCAGGTTAAAAAAACACTAAACAAAAGCAGGAACCCAAAGATGTAAAGAAAACAGTGAAACTAGCTTTCGCATGTAAGCACTTGCTGGGCCTGGGAACTTGGGCTGTATTTTGAAGAACTCTCAAATTTTGGGGGAAAAAACCCGAAATCCAGGACCTGTTTTAGGTGGGGGATCTAGTGTGAAACCCTTATGTCTTAAAGCTGGTACTCTAATGTGTGTATAATAGTAATCCAGAAATCATCTTCTCTGCCACTGTCAAGTGGGACCACAAGAGAAATTAGTTACCTAAATATGGCACTGAGATGGAGTGGGGGATATCATTAGTAAACATTCAGAAACACCAGACTGACCTCATGAAGCTTTGAAACCTAAATTTATGTTGCCATTGAAATATAAACATATAAAGTAAAAGGATTGCTGACTGATAATTTCCCCACGCACTTGGCAGACGCAAATGTCGAACTTAAAGGAACTCATTTTCATCTTAGTCATCTCCGGTGTTTCCCACACTAATAACTAAGACAGAAAGTCACAAAGTACCATGAACAAGAACCATCAGAAAAAAATCCTCAAGCCTCAGATATTGTAATTTTCAGATGCAGAATATAAAATATCTATGCTTACTGTGCTTAAAAGATAAGCTTAAAATTATGTGCATGGGACAAAAAATAATAATAATCAAACATATTTGATAAAGAATCAACCAGAACTCTTAGAAATAAAAACAATAATATCAAAAATAAAAACCCCTTGGAAGAAGAGAACATTATAGTAGAACTGAAACAAACAAAAAAAAGGAAACTGAAAAGAAATTATCAACTAAAAAAAAAAAACATGTATAATCTAGCAAAGAGATAAAGCTCTGGAAAACATAAAAAATAAGTTCAGGGATATGGAGGATAGAGTGTAGATATCTACAAAATGTCTAAATGCAGTTCCAGGGGGAAAATGATAAAGAATGGGCTGAGGCCATATTTGAAAAGACAGTGGCAGAAAATTCTTTAAGAACTGGGAAGGTGCCAATCTTTAATTTCTAGGAGTCCACCAAATCTTAGGCAGATTAAAAAAAAATTGGGAACTAGACAAAGCAGCAAATATAAGATGATTTTAAAAGCAGGCATTGAGGAAAGACTTAGAAATACATATAACTTTTTCTTAGCAACAAGGGAAGGCAAAAGACCATGAAATGATGTGCTAAGAGAAAGTACCTACTGATATAAAATTGCATAACCAGCAACAATGTCTTTAAGGTAGTATAGTGCAATAAACACTTTTGCCAACTAAAAGGAACTGGAGATAGTTTTTTTTACCATCAGACTTCCAGTAAAAGAAACACTGAAGGATATACTTGAGACAGAAGGAAAGTGATATAAGATAGAAGGTCAGATTCAAGAATAAAGAGTGCAGAAAATAGCAAACGCGTGTGCAAATCTATATAAACATCTATCATATAAAACATAAGTAGTAATGTCCACTCCAAGTGAATTATAGACCTTTTGTAAAATCCAAAGCTATTAAAGTTTCAGAAGTTGATATCTAAGAATATCTTCATGATCGTAAGACAGGGGAATTTCTTTTTAAAGACACAAACCCCACTAACCAATAAAAAAAATTGCTAAAATATGATTACATTAAAATGATTTTCAAAACTTCTGTTAATCTAAAGGCACTATGGGGGAAAAACAACAACCAAAAGAGAAAAAAAAGGCAGAAACTGGGAAAAGATATATAACCAAGGAATACACATATCCAGGATGTATAAGGAACTCCAACAAATCAGTAGGGAATGGAAAAACTCAAGAGAACAAACTCAACAGAAGCCTTAAATAGGTACCACACAAAAGGATAAATCCAAGTGGTCATTAAACTTATGAAACGATGTTCAAGTAAGCATGCACAGAAAAGCTGATAGCCATTTTTTTATTAACCAAAAAAAGAGGAAATAATCTGAATGTCTGTTATCAGTAGATTAGACACATACACTGTGATACATTTTCACAACACTATATTATGTATCTATGAGAAAGAAACTCTAGCTATGGGCATCATCATGGATCTCACGAATGTACTTTCGAGTAAAAGAAGTAAAACATATGGTTCTATTTATACAGATTCAAAGACTTATAAAACTAAAAAGTGTATTATTTGGGAAATCTAAATGAGAAAACTATAAGCAAAAACCCTGATCTTTATTTTATTTTTTTATAATAATTTTTTATGTTAGTCACCATACAGTATACCCTTAGTTTTTGATGTAATGTTCCATGATTCATTATTTGCATGTAACACCCAGTGCACCATGCAATATGTGCCCTCTAATACCCATCACCAGCCTATCCCAATCCCCCACCCCGCTCCCCTCTGAAGCCCTCAGTTTGTTTCCCAGAGTCCACAGTCTCTCGTGGTTCATTCCCCCTTCTGTTTACCCCCCCTTCATTCTTCCCTTCCTTCTCCTACCAATCTTCCTATTTCTTATGTTCCATAAATGAGTGAAACCATATGATAATTGTCTTTCTCTGCTTGACTTATTTCACTTAGCATAAACACCTCCAGTCCCATCCATGTTGCTGCAAATGTTGAGAAATCGTTCTTTCTGATGGCTGAGTAATATTCCATTGTATATATGGACCACATCTTCTTAATCCAATCATCTGTTGAAGGGCATCTTGGCTCTTTCCACAATTTAGCTATTGGGGACAATGCTGCTATGAACATTGGGGTGCATACGGCCCTTCTCTTCACTACGTCTGTATCTTTGGGGTAAATACAATTTACCCCAGTAGTGCAATTGCTGGATCATAGGGTAGCTCAATTTTTAACTTTTTAAGGGACCTCCACACTGTTTTCCAGAGTGGCTGTACCAACTTGCATTCCCACCAACAGTGTAAGAGGGAAAAAACCCTGATCTTTAATATGCAAGTCAGGATGTCAATTACTTCTGGCGCAGAGGCAGAGAGATTAGTTTGAGGAGGGAACACAAGTTTTTAAGCTAATGACAATTTTCAGTTTTTTATTCTGAAAATGGTGTTAAATGGGTGCCCAGTTCTCCAGTGTTGAGCACAATGCCTGGACCCAGAGCAGGAGCCCAGTGAATGCTGTGCAGTGAATGACCGATGAGTCTCTCTTCCTTTGAAATCCATCCTTTATTTTTGAAAAGTTTGTAAAAAGTCTTCCTTTATATACTTTTCCCAGTCAGCTTGGCCTGCTATCACAGGATACCATATAGTGGGTGGCTCAAACCACAATTTATTTCTCTTGGTTCTGGAAGCGGGAAAGTCGAAGATCAGGGAGCCAGCAGATTTTGGTTCCTTGTTCTCTTCCTGGTTTGCAGACAGCTGCCCTCTTGCTGTTACCCTCACCTGGTGAAGAGAGGGAGAGCAAGGTCTGCCTTATCTTCTTACAAAGGCACGAATTCCATCCTGGGAGGTCCACCCACATGACCTCTCTAACCCTCATTCCTTCCCAGTAGCCCCACTTCCTAATATCATCACATGGGGGGGTACTAGGGTTTCAACATATGAATTTTGTGGAAACACAAACATTCAGTACAATTAAACATTTCGAATTAAGATTTCCCTTTGAAAAAAGACACTTAATGCTGATTTTAAGGAATGTTTTTGAAATGTTAACTTCAGGTAAGGACTACATCTTATTTGCTCCTTTATCGCAGCATGTAACAAGGGTCTGGTATCTGGTAACTCTCAAAAACTATCAACTAGCCAAAAAATATGAAATAATTATTTTGGTTGAGATACTGCCTTCTTAATATAATGAAGAGGAAATTCAACAGCTGTTTCTTTTGGAAACCAGGTCTCTAATTACAAACCTCTATTATCTTGACTGGAGTGTCTGTCTGTATTTGCTAAGTAAGAAGAACCCCTAGGATTAACAGTTCATCTGGGGTAACAAGCTTGTTCCAACCCCAAAACAGCTCATTTCTAGAGAGGTTGTAATGATGATGTTCAATAATTGTTTGCACCTTAGCATTAATGTAACCAGATAATTAATCAGCCGAAGACAGGGACTAGAGAGAAAGGAAAGGGTCAATGAGCTTTCAGAAATGATTGAGTTACCCCATCACCTTTAATTTTGCCGCCTGTCTGGCTGGCTATTCCAGGGATATGGTTCTCTTCAATAAGTGATTAGAAGCCCAGGGCCACCACAGAGCAGACCCAGGTAAGCACAGAGGCTCACACTTTATGGGGATACACATCTCTCAACCGTCACGATTCTTTTCCTTTTTTTTATTTATAGTTTTTTTAAAGTTTTTATTTATTTATTTGTCAGAGAGAGAGAGAGAGAGAATGAGCACACAAGCAGGGGAAATGGCAGGCAGAGGGAGAAATAGACTCCCCACTGAGCAAGGAGCCCAACTCAGGACTCAGCCCCAGGACCCTGGGATCATGGCCCGAGCTGAAGGCAGACACTTAACCAGCTGAGCCACCTAGGCGTCCCCGTCACATCACAATTCTTTTCTAAGGGCTCTGAACATAATGTGTTTATCATATTCTCACACCCTCCTTTCCCACCTCTTGAATTTCAAGGGTTGGTTTGTCCTTTGAGTGTGCCTGACGAGGTTTACTGTCTTACTCCCCCACCAAAGTAACCGTCTGAAGAAATCCCTGTAATTGTCAGATAAATAGGAAGTGAACTTGTGCCAGTAACAAGGCTGGAACTGAATTAACTCGATGTGGTCCTAGAACTTGAGGTTAAGAAGTTTTTCCTTTGAACCTGTTGTGGGCATGAGAAAATGTTAGGCTACTAGAAATGCCATAAAAAGGCTTAGTCACTGCTCAAAACTACTGGTACACTCAATAGTCTCAGAATATCTGTTAGGAATTTTTTTTTACCATGTACAGTATTGATGAGCTTATCTATAAATAGTTGCTTAACAAGATATAACTTTTATTACTATGCTCATTCATTAATCCTGGGAATTATGATGAAAGTGTAACACATAAAAATTACATAATATGGCATAGTACAGGTATCATATAAGTGTAATACTTACATGTTATATATATTTGTAATACATATGTGTTATATATATATATATGTATACATATATGTGTGAGTGTCTGAACGTGTGACTCCCTGTAATATAGATGTGGATGTAGATGTGGGTATATCTTCCTGGGCAGGAATAAGAGGGACAGATACTCTGTGCCAGGTGCGTTTAGGGTTCTGTTAGGCATGGTTTTGTGGTGGAAAGGAGAAATGTTCAATGACTATGTGTAACCTCAAACAAGATTTTGTCAACTTTCCTAGGGTCCCACAACTACTAGCTCTGTTTTGAATGCTTAGTGGCATCTTAGGAGGACCAGGAGCCACTTTTTACTAGTAGGCTTCTGTGGGCTTCTAAGGTGACAGTAAAGAATTCAAAGTCTGGCTTGAATCAGAATCTTCAGAGAATATATTTGTTGCATCTTGCTTGTGGGGATGATACAGAAATCAAAGTATGAACGTTGACAGCTTAGTAAAAGAGTAACATCAAAATAGGCCTTGGCATCTATTGGCAGGTCTTGTGGCAAGACTCTTTGAAACGTATGGGTGACTGACCATCATTCTACTTCTGCTGTATGGTGCTGAGAGACATACTTGCAGTCAACTGTGTTGGTCTATTAAAGCTGAGGATGATAAATGTGAACTGTGATTATGCTGAGTGAACTCTACTGTGCCTTGTAATCCATTCATGTATTGATCACATAACTCCAAGATCAATGAGGTACTCCAGCTCACATGGGCTGATTGTGGCTCAAATCCAAACAAGCTTATGTGCAATTTTGATCTGGACTTAATGGAAAATGGCCGGGCATCAAAAAGCCTGAAATGGACCTTAATCACACGGATAGTAACCTTTATGGATATGCATGCCGGGAAGATTTTGGGATCTGTATACCTCCTGGTCCTAGAAGCTAACATGCTTACATGTCTCTTCCATGTGTCCTGACTGTGTTAACCTTCCTCCATACATCAACATATAAAAATTTTATTTAATTTGCCCTGTTTAACTTATTTAGAGTCTGTGTCCGGTCATTCCATCAGTCTAAGTCCAATATTGTTATTATTTATATGGTGGTCATGTGATAATATTATAAACAAAATTTATATGAAAAAATATTTCTTTATTGTTTACAATCCCATTTTAATTTTGGCTCTTTCCTAAATAAAAATCCATCTTATATGATAGATATTATGGGGCACAATGTCAGGGAAAATGAGAAAAAAATCAGCTTATCACTGGGGTCTCTTTTTTGTGGAGATGTCTGATCAGTATCTCCCTTCTTGTTCCTCTTTGAGAACTCTCAGCATCTAGTTATACTTAGCTATATATCTGGTCTTGCAGTTCTTGCTCTATGTTCTTCATCAATAGCTGAGAGAGACAGAATGACATACACCTTACCTATCTAATGGGGAAAAGTGGCAACTTTAAGAAAGTGGAGGTTTAAAAGGGATTATTTAAAAGATAAAGGAATGTAGGAAAGATAGTTCAATTAATGCTTAACCTCAACATGACATCAACCTCAAAGCTCTGGCAAATAAGGGGAAGGTGAAATTATCACCCCCAAATTAATCTTTAACAGAAAAACACATTAGCTATATAAAACAGAGGCAAAACTCTAAGAAAAAAATGGAGAAAGGAAAAGGAAAATAAATCACCACCAATCTTACTTAACCAGATGAATTTCCCTTAGATTTTCTTAAATTCTCTTAAAATCCCCCAAATAACCAGTTTCTTTTTTCTTCTTAGCCTCCAAGGGTACCCACGAAACCTGTGCCATTCTCTAAGACCACAGAATTTCCATCAGCCCTCTCTTCTCCAGTGCCACCTAGATTAGGTCTAGAAGGGATTTTCTCACCTTTCTGATAACTCTGGAATTAAAGGGATCATAAGTATCAGAGTCTCTAAACATCCACATAATAGAACTATACAGTTTGGGCAGTTTGTCAAAATAAATGTAGAGCCCTTAGAAATGCTTTATGTTTTTTGACTCTAAAGCATTGACATGGTTCTGAAAGATTCAGAAAAGGGTAGCCAGCCTGAAAGATTAGGAAACTGTGCTTATGGACCAAACATATAGCTTCTAGTTCCTGGATATCTTAGAATCATTGCAATGCCAATCCATTCTTGAATCAAGGCTGCATACCTTTGGCACACCTAACATTTTTATTGTTGGGTGCTATAAATTCATTGAGGTTGGTTAGTTCTGATTGATCCCTTTTCTTACCACATAAAACATCTCAAAAATACAGCATCCAGTATGTGAGAACCCGTAGGGTTTCTGGAAGGAAAACCCACTAAACCGGAGGCCCCCATGAGTTTCTTGCTCTCAAGCCAGTCTTCATTCTGCCTCTAAAAATTCTTGAAAGCTGTCATGTAACTGTTTCTGTCAGTTTATGGCTCCAGGTAAGCCCATCTCAGCTGCAATTCTCTGTATTCATCTATCTCTCCACATTTCAGGATGGCGGTTTACCTGGGTATTTCTCCTCAATTCTCCAAGGGGCCCAAGACAAGTCACTGATTTTCTATGTGTTCAGCCATTTTCTTATTATAAAGATGGGAGTGGTAACTTCCAAGCTCTTTACTTGTCAGAGCTGAAATTGGAAAGATTCTAGGATTTTTCATATGTAAAATGAAAAAAAATTAGCTTCCTGCATGGTTTATAGAAAGGAAAATATCTATTACCGCGTCTTGCATGTAAGTTGTTGCTAGATGATTGTTAATTTCTGAACTCCATCATATTGTTTGTGAATGAAATGAAGTCCTTGTGGCTTTTTAATCATATACTTTTATTAAGCCCAGTTTTCTCCATTATGAACTTCTACAGTTAGATTTTTAAACCGTGGAGCAGGATTTTGCATAGATACCTTAAATTTTATAGATATTCCAGGTATATATGAAGCAACAGCCGTTATTATAGAGATAATGAAATATAGATCTCCGTGGAGCTTCATGATACAGCTCAGATGTGCATATCAGGGAGTTAGGAAGCTGAAATCCAAAGGGAATATAGGGCCAGAGTATAGAGAACCAACATGAAAATGAGTCAGTGGAAATTAGAAGCTTCCAGAAGAGATCAGTTAATGATAAAATTCCTTGAAACCAAGGAACAGTTGAAGGACTAGGAGAGGTCTCAGCCTGGAGAATGGAGATTATGACAACCATCTTAAAATATCATAAGAATGCTAAATAAAGAAGAGACTGAATTTGTTTTTGTGTCTATAGAGATTAATCCTAGAACTCATGGTAATTTAGAAGCAGACATGTTTTGGCCTAATATGAGACAGAATTTTCTAATGGTCAATATTCTCTGAATATGAGTATAATAGAATCCAGAGGACTTCTAAGTTATTTATAAAAAGAATACAGCCACAAGCTGGAAATTGGTCTGGATGACTTTAAGCCATAAGCTTTTGTTATTCGAGGCTACTTACATATGGTCTCACGTTGTTTCATGGAGGTTTTCACAATCAATCATGAGTCCAGACTCCTATACCTCTCATGTTATATCATAAACACATTTTCATATCATAACTTTTCAGTTTATTCAATTTTGATTTTTTTTATGCTTGTGTTTGATATAAATTCCATGTTAAGAAAGTTTCAGCTGATGAGAATGGTTCAGAAAAAGAAGGAAAAAAAACCAAAAGGACGAAGGCTCTGCACTGCCACATAGCACCTCTATTTGCCACTGGAACCAAAGATAAATGGTTTAGGGGCACCTGGGTGGTGCAGTCGTTAAGCGTCTGCCTTCGGCTCAGGGCGTGATCCCGGCGTTCCAGGATTGAGACCCACATCAGGCTCCTCCGCTGGAAGCCTGCTTCTTCCTCTCCCACTCCCCCTGCTTGCGTTCTCTCTCGCTGGCTGTCTGTCTCTGTCAAATAAATAAATAAAATCTTTAAAAAAAAAGAGATAAATGGTTTAGAATAACTCTTCAAATATTTTTGCTCAAGTACCTTTTTAAATGAAACACTCTAGATACACTAATGACACCTACAGTTTTTCACCAGAAGTTTAAATAGTTGCAAAAGATATAGGTGAATTCAGGTGAATAGAAAATAGCAACATTTTAAAACTATTTGGAGCCAGAGTTTTCAGAATAGTAGAATAAGATATACAGAAAATCCTCCTGCCACAAGTTATGGTAAAACTCAATAAAATTGTTAAAAATAACCTTTTTAGGACACTGGAAATTGATCATAGGCCTTATATAAGAGCCAAAACCATTAAACCTAGAAGAAACCATAAGAAAACATCTTTGTGACATTGGGTTAGGCAAAAATTCCATCAATAAGATGTGAAAAGCATAAACTATAAAAGAATAACTGGCAAAATGGACTTCAGCGAAATTAAAATCTTGCTCTTCAAAATTCATGGTTAAGAACATAAAAAGACAAGCCATCACTTGGAAAAAGTATTTGCAAAAAGTATTTGATAATGGGTTTGTATTTACGGTACATAAAAAACTGTAACAACTCAATAATACAAAGACAATCCAATGTGAGAACGGCAAAAAGATCTGAACGGACTCTTCACAAGATTCAATACATGCGTTATCAATAAGCACAAGAAAGGTGATCAGCATCACTAGTCATGAAGGAAATGCAAATCAAAACCAAAATGAGATACTACTGCATGCCTCCTAGAATAGCTAAAGTTGAAAACGCTGTTGATACCAAATATTGGTGAGACTGTGAAGCAACAGGAACTCTCATACATTACTCTTGGGAATGCAAAATGGCAAAGCCATTTTGGAAAATCATATGGCAATATGTAACAAAGTTAAACATACACTTACTATATGATCCAGCAATCCTGCTCCTACATATCTATCTAAGAGAAATGAAAGCATATATTCACACAAAGATTTGAAAATGAATATTGTCACATATTCTGACTTGGAAACAATTCAGTTGTTCTTTAGCTGGGGAATGGACAAACACACTGGTATTCTGCTTAGGCTTAAAAAGGTACGATACAACATGCATGGATCCAAAAACATCGTGATAAGTTAAAAAGTCAACAAGATCTACGTTCCATTTAAGATTCATTTATATGAAATCCAAGAGAGTGTGAAACCAGAGTGAGCTAAAGCAGATGAGAGGTTGTAGGGCTTGGGGGTTAGAGGAGGTGTGTTGGAAAGGAAGGGAGGACACCTTTTAGTGTGATGGAACTGGTCTATATCTTAATTAGATTGGAGGATACATGGCTGTACACAGTTACCTGTATACATTAGATAAGTCATTTTATTATATGTAAATTAAAACAATGAAACTAAAACTAAAAAAAACAAACAAACCTGAAACTATTCTTTAACAATATAAAATATGCATTCTTTCCATTTCTCTTGAAATTGTAAATTCATCCTACCACACCCACATAATTTTATGGTAATTTAAAATATATTTATGCTTGGAGGTCTTTTGGTAATCACATTAATATTTCTCGACAAGTGAAATATGAAAATACTTTGAAATATAGATTTCTTATCTATTAATATCACTGCTACATAAGTCTGTAAGTGTTCCTTTTTTTCTTCTTGATTGAATTATATCTATAATTATAATTAGTACACAATTGATCAAATTGGTTGAAATGCATTTCAAATTTTGATAAGTAATTATCCAAACTTAATGAGTCAACATGTCTGTTAATGAGCTGGATGGAGGTAATTAATCATTTTTGGGTTAAAGGAGGCTTAGCCTAGGTCATGTATTTCCAATATTCTGCTTGCTTCACCAGAAGTTATACTCCTCAGGGCAACACATCATACCTGGAAGATTCTCAATGGGTACGAGGGGAGCCTCTTTGAAGGGTGGTTGTGAAAGAAAATAGGAAAGAAACTCATCCTGATGCTTTAACCCCAGTCACATCCTCAGGCATTCAGTTTTAAAAGAGTACATTTGGGGGGCGCCTGGGTGGCACAGCGGTTAAGCGTCTGCCTTTGGCTCAGGGCGTGATCCCGGCGTTATGGGATCGAGCCCCACATCAGGTTCCTCTGCTATGAGCCTGCTTCTTCCTCCCACTTCCCCTACTTGTGTTCCCTCTCTGCTGGCTGTCTCTATCTCTGTCAAATAAATAAATAAAATCTTAAAAAAAAAAAAGAAAAGAAAAAGAGTACATTTGGACCTTGTGCACCTGGGAAATGGAAGACAGTTCTTTTAAAGCTCCCATGGCTCACCTTCCTTTCTTCCTTTCTGAGTGTGAAAACCACTGGTCTAGGGTGGTGATTATCAGTCCTGGCTGCTTAAAAAATATATTGATACTCAGGCTCCACAGTGGACCAACCTGATTGTAATCTCTGAGGAAGTGCCCATGGCCCATATTAAAAAAACCAAACAAACAACTGTTTACTCAGATGTGTGGCAGCCATGTTTGAGAATCTCTGGTCTAGGACCTAGTTTGGAAAATTGACTTGTTATTTTGGAGGGAAACTGGTAAGATTTAATTTCAGTTTTCTGAATTTTATAAAGGAAAAAGTGAAAACTAAGAATACCAGGAGTTCCATCTGATGGCTCGGATTTCCTGTTTTCAGAAGAAGAAAAAAAATGATAAAACAGGAAAGACAAGAAAGAAAATATGATTGTCCCAGCTATTTCTAAAGCTTAGAAAAATACTTAAAGTAGTCATAATCCACAAATATAATTAAGACAGTTTTACAAAGATCTTTTTTGCTTCTCATTTCCAGGGATTTGAAAGTTAGAAAACAGGTCCACTGTAGTGTAGTCAAAGCCAAGCAAGGTAATTAATACTCTTAAGCAACATATTCTCCTTCTGATTAATTGCTTGCCAAAAGACAGGACTCATATCCAAATAATTTTTTTTCTCATTTACTGTTTTGCTCCTGTCCCCATTTATCTATTCAAGTAAAATGATTTTAAAGATCATCTATTCTTGTCATACAAGTTTTATTAGAAATTAACAAAATTTGCTGCTTAAAAAATGTTGCTACTACTATTTATCCCCGAACTTAAACCTATTAATAGTCATAGCTTATGCCACTGTAGTTACTGTATGCTTTGCTGGGGTTTTCCTAGAACTTATATATATTGTAAAGTCGAAATTGGTAGCAGATTCTAATTATAAGACCTCAGAATTTATAGGTGGAAATGTTTCTGGGATGTCAAGGCAGATTTCTTCAAATAGATGGATTTTCTTCCATGATGTGGAGAAGTTTTCAGCAGAGTACGTGTTGAATGTTAAAGGGAAGGGATTATTCATCATGAAGCTGCAGCTGTCTTTGAACCTACAAGTAGAAATATCAGGAAGCGGGCGCTTGGGTTGCTCAGTTAGTTAAGCGTCTGCGTTCCCCTCAGGTCATGATCCCCAGGGTCCTAGGATTGAGTCCCAAAGTCGGGCTCCCTGCTCGGATGGGGAGCCTGCTTCTCTCTCTGCTCCTCCTCCCACTCATTCTCTCTTTCTCCCTCTCAAATAAATTAATAAAAATCTTAAAAAAAAAAAGAAATATCAGGAAGCTCCATCTTTTATAATGGTATCTTCTGGTATCCTAGGAAGTCTGTAATTTGTGCCACTTAGCAATTGGACCCCATCAATGCAATTTTGTCTGTTAAACAGGAAATAAAAATGATTTGCTGTAGACATGGTTTCATAAGTATATTACCCATCTTCTTATGTATCTATGTATTATCCACATCTTAAATTTTCTATACAATATTTCTATCAACACAAGTCTTCAATTATCAATCATTTTTTTCTATTATGTATAATAGACATTCATTTTCACCTATCATCCATTGACTTTTCTTCTCTTTCAGTACACTGTCTAAGCTCTCTGCTTATCTGAACTCTTTATCCATGAAAGCTATCTAACTGATGCCCCCCCTTTCCTTCCCTACCCTTTTATAAGTATCTTCTGTATTTGGCTTATAAGTAACTAGCAATGCTATGTGGTCAAGGTTGCTAAACTGCTTATTTCAACGTGCTGTATTTTTCTCCATCTCAAGGTTAATAGTCTTCAAAATCTTATATGTTCTATCCATCTTCTTATCAATTCTGCTTTTCCATCAGACTGTCAGTGTAATTAAAACTTCCTTATTGGGCATCATATTCTGAATAGACACCATAATACTCTGAATAGCTTACCTTGGATGGACCAGGAGAACTTGATCCTTTACTTTCTTGCTTCTCCATTTTTCACATGCCAAGGGGACTTCTAGTAAAGGCGTATTTTTGAGTGTAGGTGAGATAAGGGAGGCACCTGAAAGTGTCCTATTATCAAGATCTAATTCCCTTCTAATGATTCTGCCATTACAATCGCATCCCAGTGTGGAAAGGGAAGCCCACACATCCAATCTTGCAGGGTAGACACTTTGGAGATGTGTATGATTTTTGCCTTTCCTCCACTATATGATGTCTGATACTATGTATAAGTTTTGAAGTTTCTTTTTTTGAGACATCTATAAAATTTAATTTTCCCTTCTCAGCTCTGCTGCTACCTTCCTAAATTCAGATACACTATTCACTGTGCATGAAAATGCCCAACAGATGTGTATGAGAATAATACAATGTTGTAAATAAACACAGTACATTATTGTATAATTATGTAATTGTATAATTTGTACTTGCATGCATTTATATACTTATATATGAATTGCATGAACAAGTGTAATCAAGTAAAAATGACACTTTATTCTGATATTTAATGATGATTAATGTGTGGTAATTAAGCACATACATTATCCCAATGAGCGTATTATTGCAAATAGTATTTTCTTATTTTTACATGGACAAATCAAATTTTGAGTTTTCTTATCTTACTGTTATTCCTGTAATATGTGTAATTTCTGCTAATACTGACTCCCTGACTCAACTCAATATGCCATTTATAGTCCTCTTTGCCACCCATCATTCCTAACACATACATACACATTACAAGGTAAAGAACGTCACCCTAATTTTCTCCACCTGGAGCCCTTTTGCTCAGTACTTCCCTGGTTTTACCCTACAGCTCTCATTTCTCACTTGAGGGATTCTTGAGCAGTTGCCTCCCTCCCCAGCCCTCCTCTGTAGTTTAGGAGACCAGAGAGATAGAGAGACCAGAGAGATGGAAATAGTGACCTGTTTGCAGTGGCAAAGACTCTGGAAGTGCCCAGAGGAAGGAGGGAAAATGGACCAGTCCAGAAGAAATGCAAACAATAACTTCTTTTGACAAGGGAGTAGAGGGCAGAAAAGAGAACAGTATGGTGGAAGGAGAGGGAATGAAGGAGAGAAAGAGGCCTGCCTGTGCCACTCCTGCTGGCAATTCTGACCCATTTCCCAGATTTAACTCTAGAGCCAGCGAGGGCTATAGTGGAAGTTCAGAGACAATCACACTCAACAGGGATTTTCTGGGCACATTTCACTTGCCAAGCACTGTGCTGGGTACCCGCCATAAACAGTTGTAGAGATAAAGGTCTCACTGTTGAAATCAGGTCTCTTGGGGCGAGACAGAGAGGTAAATGGGCACAATGGAGATGTGATTAGTATCAAAAGGGGGGAAATTATTTTTGTGCTATGAGAAAGAATAGGAGGGCAGGGGATGTAACTCAGACGTGGGGGCTTTAGGACGGCATCCCAAAGGAAATCATGTTTTCATGGAGACCTGCAGCGCAGGTTGAAATGAGGTGGCTGGGGCGTGAGGGTCTGTACTAAGGAGGGTGTTGGAGTAGTGGGAAGAAGAGAAGAACCCCCAGGCAGGACCTGCGTATCCAATCAGAGCAGGAATGGAGGAGGAGAGAAGTCTACATTTGTACTCTCCCAATCCTCCTCTTCTCCCAGGTCTCCTTCCTGCCCCCAAAACACATCAAATCTTTGATTCCTGCTGATACTGCCTGAACTTGAAAACAGTAGATAGGTTACTAGGAGATCAAAGGTTTTACAATGCAAATCTCCTGGAGAGTTTGTGCTGGCTTTACTGAATTTAAGTATAAATTATAGTGTAAGATTCCTTCCCTTCTTAATGTAGAAAGTGCATAAGAAATAGGAAGTCACCTGATGCTGAGATTCAGACAGAAACAGAAGTGAGTATAGACAGAGCTACACACATTCAGCTTATTTGTGGACTGATGAGTCTTAGAAGCTGCTTAAAATCAAAAAGGAAATACTCTGGCCTGTTCTTTTTCTAGAATATGAGATTTCAGTGGGTGTTAAATAAAAGCCTATTTGGTTTTCTAGACAAATGGTTTTCAAAATGCTAGAATTAAAAGGAATTGAGAGACAGAGAGAGAGGAGAGCCTGAGGAGCCTGAGAGGCTCAGATGGTTAAGCGTCTGCCTTCCCCTCAGGTCGTGATCCAGATCGAGCTGCACTGGGCTCCCTGCTCTGTGGAAAGCCTACTTCTCCCTCTCCCTCTGCCTGCTGCTCCCCCTGCTTGTGCACTCACTCATTCTTTCTCTCTCTCTCTCTCTGTCAAATAAATAAAATCTTTAAAAAGACAGAGGAAGAGAGAGAGAGAGAGAGAGAATTTCTTTACTGTAGAGTTTCCCAAAGCTTTAGTGTGCCAATAGTGTTTTGAATCTCTCAGTAGGGATGACCTGGCCCCCTTTCCCAAACTTGCTGGCTATGTAGCCCTTTTATCATAAAATTCCCATTTACTTCTCACTGAATCAGTGCTTTTTAACCCTGAAGAAATACCATGTGTTTGAATTTTTCCCTCAATGCTGAACTATATTGGGAATCATTTTAACTTGACATGTGGTTGGTCAATGTGTATATTTCTGTAAAATTTTGTAACTTTCCTTTGAGAATGAAAGATCTTTTTATTGTGCAACTGTTCTAGGAATAGAGAATGAGCTACATCTAGAATCTACTCGGTCCTCTTAAGATTGTAGGTCACTCCTTGTTATTTAAGAAAAATTAGGAGGAGGGAGTGCTCTGAAGTCCGTGTGTGTTTGGAGTAATATTATAAACGTGAGAAGCTTCCAAATATGACAGTCCTTTCTCTTGTGATTTTGTTATAACATTTTATTTTTTGGTTTCCCATCAACTAAGATAATCCAAAGACCTTTGGGATAATATATTCTAAACTTGTACCTAAAAATCTCAGCAAAGCCCACCAAACAAGGGTATTTTTTATGAAGACATTTTTTCTCTTTTTTTGCTAGTGCAAGACATGGCGGTAGCATCTGTTTGGTATAAATAAAACCTACCAGATAGTGAGAAGTTTCTCATACTGCCCCATCTACCCATTAGTAAAGCATATTAAGCAAACTTGGAATTAATTGTGTTGGATCCGTTTACTTTAATGAGGAAGGCATTGATGATTTCCCTCCTCAAATTCTGGCACAAACTATTTCAGGCACTGAGATAATTATGTTTGTGAGGTTTTTAATGAGGAAAACTGTCCCAGCTCAAGACTTAGTTTAGGAGAAGGGATTATTCTGAAGGCCTAGACATGGTAGTTATGCAGATCTCAGCTCCTGGAATCTTAAATGAATGTGAAAGAACCAACTAATAACCAGGACAACTCAGATGTCATGTTAACACTCCTTCCCTTCTCCTGCCTTACAATAGCTAAAAGGCTCTTATTCTAAGGTAGATTTATATATATACTTTAACTGCTATTAAAAAGGAAGCATTTGTGGATATTACCTTTCCAAATGATATTTCTGAGAGTGTTTCACATTTAAATGCACTTTTCAATATTTTAAAGAAGAAAAAATCATATTTACTAGAAGGCAGCTGTTACAGGGTGAATTTTATCTCTTCCAAAAGATATGTTAAAATCCTGGTCCCTAGTACCTGTGAATGTAATCTTATTTGGAGATAGGATCTTTACAGAGGCAATCAAGTTAAAATGAGGTCTTTAGGTTGGGTCCTAATCCCATATAACTGGGGTATAAAAAAGGGGATACAGAGACAGACACACATACAGACACGGGGGAAGACGGTCATGTGATTGGAGTGATGCATCATCTCAGAGCCAGGGAATGCCAAGCATTGCTGGAAGAGACACGGTAGGATTTTTTTCTGAAAGCCCTTGGAAAGAGCATGCATGGCCCCTGTTAATCATCTCCTTGAAGAAGTTAATTTTTTAAACGAATATGCTAGCAACTGTGTCACTTGATCATAGTTAATCTAGAGTCGTGTGGGGTAATCTGCCTTTCACTATATGGGGAAACCTTTGTGCCTGATGGCAGTCAAGATGTCAAAAGCAATGAAAGTAATCTCTGAAATAGGAAGCATTCATTTACTAAAGGAAACTAAGATTCTTACTGTTCATTTTTTTCAGTAACCTCCCCACTGCTTCAACCACGAAGCACCCAATTTCACTAAGAAATCCTCAATATTTAAAGACCAAGACTTTTGCTAAATATTACAGACTGTACATAAATACCATAGTTTCTAATGATTCCCTTTCCAGATAGAATCTAAGCCCATTCAAAGGAACGTAGTGGGTCCCTCAGGCTCAGTCACATAACTTGAATTGGCATTGAAGTGTTGGTCTCCAGAAAACCAAATACGATTCTTAATGCCAGGAAGTAAATTGTGTCTACATTTGTTTTCTTCAAAAATACTATTTTAGGTGACTAGAAGAGCCTAAACTACAGGTCACGTCTTGATGAATGAAGATTTGGCCTCAACCTAACACTGTTTCCAGTGACTAAACAGAACTAACGTGCATTGAGTATTTTCTGTGTGCCAAACAGTTTCTAACATAGGTGTCTTACTTAATTCTCATGTAACCTTATGAAATGGGTGTCCATGTTTTAGGGACACAGAAATTGAAATAAGAGGTTAGAAAATTGCTGACGGTTCTGGTTGTGGTAGGATACTGATAGCAACTCAATTCCTACTTCCCACTTACTACCACAGATGAGAAAATAAGAAAAATAAACCCACAGAATTCATCTCTAGAAGGTAAGAGAAGAAGGAAAACTTACCAACCCCAAGTTTTATGTAAGTATGACCAAAACACCATAAGCAACAGAATAAGCTCAACACCCAAGGCCAGAGCACAGTGGAAAAACACTAATAAGATACTCACGAAAGAGTGTGAACCAAGGATTTTAGATTCCACCAAGCTGTCTCTTAAATAAAGGGCTATAGATAAACATTTTATTTTATTTTATTTTATTTTAATGATTTATTTATTTATTTACTTGAGGGAGAGAGAGAGCATGTGAGCAGGGGTAGGGGATGAGGGAGAGGGAGAAGTAGACTCCCTACTGAGCAGGGAGCCTGATGTGGGGCTCAACCCAGGATCTTGAGATCATGGCCTAAGCTGAAGGCAGACACTTAACTGACTGAGCCACCCAGGTGCCCCCAGAAAAACAATTTTAAACATAGAGGAACTGAGGAAGCATTCCCATGGATCATTATGAGAAATCTGCTAACAGGTAAGCATTAATCATCAAGAGATAATCAGTGAAATTTTAGCAAAAAGACTTAGGGTAAGTCTTGACTATATTTAACTGTAAACTAAAATTGAACAAAGATGGTAATGACCAAAAGAAAGCAGAGGTCAGGATCTTGATATTAGACCAGGTAGTCAAACCAAAACAGTGTTAAATAAGACAAAGCATAGTACTTTATAATGGTTAAATTCACACTGACAGGATAAGATTTGTGAGCAAGTATTCTTCATACAATATACCATAACTCTCATAAAGTTTCTGTAAATAAAGAAAAAATTATTTCTACAAACTAAGAACAACTGCTTTTCAAGTATCCGTAGATGTTTATAAAAATCGACTCTCAAAATGCCAACAAACGTCAAAAAGCAGATGTCTTATAGGCCACAATTTCTGACCGCCAAATATTAAACTAGCAACAGTTGCATAAAATAGATAAAAGAAAAACCCCAACCTCATGAAAACTTTTTTGGAATTTTAACATTTTGTTTGAAAACAATCTGAAACTTATGAAAAAGCTGCAAAAATAAGAACACATAGAATATTCATTCATCCATTTACCCAGGTTCATCTATGGTGAAAATGTTTCCCATTTGCTTTATTTTTCCTCATTTGCATTTGCTCTGTGTGGGTGCATGTGTATACTGTTCCTTGTCTGAACTGTTTTGGAGTTAGTTGCATACATCAAGGCTCTTTACTTCTAAGTGACCATTAAATATCTCAGTGAATATTTCCTAAGAATAAGAGAGTTCTCAGATGTATCCACAGTATGATTATCAACTTCAGTAAGTGTCATATTAACACAATGCTTTTACCTAATCTACAACCCATATTTCCATTTTGTCAGATAATTCTATACTATCCTTTGCAGCATATGTTTTCCCTCCAGTGAAGGATTCATTCTAGGATCTGATGTTGCTTTTGTTTGTGATGTCTTCTTTAATCTAAAACATTTCCACAGTCTTTGTCTTTGATGACATTGCTGCTTTTGAAGGATAGTCTCTCCCCGCCTTTGTTTTTAATATAATGATCTTTATTGGCCTGCTTGATGTTTCCTCATGGTTAGATTCGGATTAGACATTCTAGGGCAGAATAATACATTAGCGATATGGTGTCCTTCTCGGGGTATCACATCCCAATGCACACCATGTCTGCTCACCCTTCAGTAGTGATGTTAATTTTAATCACCTGATTAAGGTCTACATTTTCTCACTATTTATCCTTTTTTCCATTGTCGACAAAAAGTAACACATGGGGAGACACTTTAAAATGGTATACATGTCCTATGCTCAGCACAGTTTCCCCGTACATTTAGTATAGATTGGTGAGTCTTCTCATAATCTTTACTATGATAGCTACAAAATGAAGATGTTCCAATTCCAGTGTTTTCTTCATATTTACAAGTCAGTATTTGGCATTCCACTATAAGGAAGGTCCTCCCTTCTCTCCTACTCATTTATTTATCTACCTGTTATCAAAATGAACTTACGGATTCCTATTTTTAAAAAGATCTTTGATCAATTATTGCAGTTTTAAAAAAAAGATTTTATTTATTTATTTGAGAGAGAGAGAGACAGAGATAGCGAGAGAACACAAGAGGGGGTGAGAGGGAGAAACAGACTCCTTGAGCTGAGGGCAGACTCCTTGAGCTGAAGGCAGACACCTAACTGACTGAGCCAGCAGGTGCCCGTCAATTATTGTACCTTAACTGGGTGCTCAAATTGTCCTAGATTTGGCCAGTGGGAACTCCTTTAAACTGGCTCCTTGCCTCCTTGGGGCATGCTTCCATCTTTTTTTTTTTCTCTCATTTTCTCTCTTTCTGGCACAATATGTTCCAGGCTCATTGTGTTCCCCATTGGAATCAGCCATTTCTCCAGGAATCTCTGGTTCCCTTCATTAAGGACTCACATCTCTACATCGAGTATATTCATTCCTACAGGTGTCTTTGCTCCTCAGAACTTTCTGTACACAATACTTATGAAAATGTAGGGAAAAAATACTTCCATATAACTCTTTGCTCAGAAATAACCCAAAAGTCCATTTACTTGAACTTCAAGATAAATTTAAAACAAAACAAAAACCCCATCTAAAGAAAACCACATGTTAAAACTTACAGAACACAAGTTATTTGAAATTTAATGTCTAGCCTTACATAATTTTATTAGTAATAATAAAAGAATGAAAATAAAGGAACTAACCATTCATGTTCACCGTGATAAACAAGCAAAAGAAAAACAAAGCAGAATTTATGACTTAGAAAGCAAAATAAAACAAAGATTAGAACTGTTTGACATATACATGCAAACAATAAAATGTAGAAAATTCTGAAAAGTTCTGAAAAGTCCATAATTTAAGGAAAACATGTTTGGATAAATTTTTACTTTATGGACCTGAAGATTTTTTTAATATTTGTCATATGTTTTGGGGCACCAGGGTGTCTCAGTCAGTTGAGAGTCCAAATCTTGGTTTTGGCTCAGGTCATGACCTAATGGGTTGTGGGATTGTGCTCCTCTTAGGACTCCGCACTCAGTGAGGAGTCTGTTTGAAGATTATCTCCCTCTACCCCTCCCCCAACTTGCATGCGTGCTCTCTCTCTCTAAAATAAATAAAATCTTTAAAAAAATATTCATCGTGTATTTTAATTATTTGTTTTCTCTACCTTTTTAGAAAAAGATGAAAATTAGAAATTGTGACTCTTCACTCCTTTTTTATAATGAGTTCACCATGGCCTGCATTTGTAATTCATATTATTGCAACCAAAGATTCACGCAATATTTACAAATTTCCTATAGGAACCTTTGTATAAGATGCATACTAATTTACTCTTCAATGTTGGTGCTGAAGAAGAGGGAGAGACCTGCCAATTAAACCTACTTTGCTGGGGCACCTGGGTGGCTCAGCTGGTTAAGTGGCTGACTCTTGATTTTGGCTCAGGTCATGATTTCAGGGTTGTGAGATGGAGCCCCAGGACAGGCTCCACACTGGACATGGAACCTGTTTTAAGATTCTCCCTCTCCCTCTACCCTCCCCGCTTCTCTCTCACTCCCTAAAATAAAATACAATACAATAAGATAAGCCTACTTTGCCATGGAAATGCTGCTAGGATATGTAATTTCTGATCCAAGAGTGGTCACTTGCGGTCTAAATATTCTCCCGTGAAGAGAGTACTTGAATGCATGCAAACTGCTCCGCTCTCTGCTTCCTGGAAATCTGAGTGATCTATCTTGGCAAATGCTGGTTTTGTGGGGCTTCATATAAATGGGAGGATCACTTAAGAAAATACAAAATGATGTAAACACAATTTGGGATGAGAATAATTGTTTATTTAGAATGAGTAAAGAACTCATGACAGCTTACTGAAGGCTTAGCAATTGAGGTCTTATCTGACATTCCTTCAGGCAATTTTCCATTCATGCTTATGTATTTCATAATTCTAACCTGGCCTCCCTCTCACCACCTAGAACACTGAACACCTTCCAACAATTCCCAATACTTGCAAGGGGTCCGTGTCAAGTGAGGGGGGTGAAGGTTAAGCTCCATTAACTTTGCAGTAAATCTTCCTCTGGCTCAGATTTATGAAAAAACATCCACCATGTGCCAGGCATTATTGTATGTGTAAGGATACAACCTTGAATAAAGGCCCTGTTTTTATAGAGTTTATAGCCTAGTCCTGGGAGGGGAAGGAGAAAGTCAGTAAGTCAAATATAAATATACCAGATGATGACAAGGGCTATGGGGAAAAAGAGTAGGTAAAGGGAGAGGGCCCTGAGTAGAATTTCTAAATATGGTGCTCAGGGGTACTTCTCTGAAAGGTTATATTGACATAGGGATCTGAAGGAGTGATTCAGTTACACATGGAGGGACACCACTTCCTGAGAGAAAACAGGACGTAAATGGCTCTGGCATGGGTAAGGGTTGGCCTTACCAGTGTGATTGGAATAGGGTCAGTCGGGAGCATTGTAGAAGATGGAATCAGAAGTAAAGAGGGAAAATCATACAGGACCTTGTCAAGTTTTTAGCTTTGATGCTGAGTGAAATGGGGGATCACTGAGCCTTTTGGCCAGAGGAGTGTTGTGATCTAATTGTATGTTGAAAGAAGAATGAGAATGGAATGGAGGGAAGGCAAAGGTAGATAAAGGGAGATCAGCTAGGAGGCTTTTGAGATAATGGTGAATTGGACTACTAGGGTAGTGGTAGATGTAGTGAGAAGTGGTAAGGTTCTTAGGGCACTTTGAAGACAGAGCTAATAAGATCTGCTGATGGATCGGGTCCTGGGAGAAATAGAGGAGTCCACGATGAAAGCAGTGTCCTTGGCTTGAGTAACCAGAAGAGACAAGTTTCATTTCCTAAGAACAGGAAGTGCTTGGGGGGTATCCCAGGGACTGTGGGAAGGGGTGGTGATGGCTGAGATCCGGGGTTCAAGTTTGAGCTCTTTGAGGACCAGGTGCCTGTTGGACATCCAAATGGAGATGCTGGTGCTATTTAATGATCTGGTGCCTGGAATTCAGAAGAAGCATTTGGACTGCAAATGCAAATTTGTGTCAGTGATAGTCTTTGGAGCCATGGATTTATTAGATTACCTAAGGAATGAATTTATAATGAGCCTGGGGCACTCAAAATTTTATAGTTTGAGAAGATGAGGAAAACCAGCAGAGCTTGAAGAAGAACTGAGTAAATGGGTATCATAAAAACCATGAGAAGTGTTTGAAGAAGGAAGAAATAACTTTGTCAAATTCTGTGAATAGGTGGAGTGATATTAAGATTATCTAAATGTTATGTAACGTATTTATAGAGAATATAAGGCCAGTAGAATAGCAATTTAACTGGTCTCTGGGTTCCTTGGTATCTTGAAATTTCTGCCACCTGCTGACATTAAGTATCCTAAAATTCAGGTCTAGTCTAGAGAAAGTAGTCAGCTGTCCACAATGTGGTAGCGAGGCAGGAGGCAGGAACAGGCAGAGTGTGCTCTGGGGGCCTCTGCAGATTTTAAGCATTGAGCTGTACCAGTAGCCGTCCCAGACTTGCTGGAGATGCAGAACACAGGGAATAATATTAAATCTAAACCCTATTTCTCCCGCAGTTCTCCTGGGGTTTGTGGGGCTCTTGTGTGTGATTGCTGGCAGGCAAAGGGAGGGAGAAAAACCTGGGTAGCTTTTCTTTCTCTCTTTGTTTTCTTTCATTTTGCTTTTAGTTGAGAAGATCACGTGTATTAGGAAAGGTAATTCTTTTTAAGTGAAATTTTTTTAATGCACTTAGACACAAAGTTGTACCAGCAAAAGCGTAAAAACTTTTTTTAAGTATAAAAATTTTACTCTTCTGAATGAATACATGTGTAAAGGTGACTAGGCAAATTTTTGAAGAATTGTTACCTTTATTTTTAGAATGATTCCAAGCAGTCAACTGAAATGGAGTCAAGAAACAAGCTGTTATTTTATTTATTTATTTAGTTGTTTTTTTGTTTATTTATTTATTTACTTGAGAGAAAGAGAGAGAGAGAGAGAGAGAAAGAGACCATGGTGGGGAGGGGTAGAGGGAGAAGCAGACTCCCCGCTGAAAGGGAGCCTGACTGCGGCTCGGTCCCAGGACTCTGGGATCATGACCTGAGCCAAAGTCAGACGCTTAATTGACTGAGCCAGCCAGGTCCCCCTAAACTATGTTTTAAACCAATAATTTCTTCTTCATTCTAATCTTACACTCAAAATGAAATTTAATTTCTGAGTACCTATTCTGGGACTTGACAGTCACCTTGAATTGGACAGTGTACATAGTATGACAACATGCTAAGAACATAGCTGATCTCTCTTCACCCATCCCCCAGATTTGAGCCCTAAATCAGAGGTGCAGCTGTCACATCACTTCTTTGGTAAATACAGTGGAAATTTATTTTGGAAGGTTCTGATTCCAAACTTATAGAAATTTACACTAAAATGAAGATTAAAAATATATGTATTTAACAAATTTGAGAAATTCGTGACTTCTTGATTTGAAGATTTCCTTAACTCATGCTTCCAGAATAAAATTTCTAGACTAAAACAATAACATTTCTATTGGTAATTTAATTTGGGGGGAATCTTAATTTTTTCAGATAATCTGCATTTCCTTACTGAAGTAAAGGGGCATTTGTCACTGAATGCAAAACAGAAATACAAATATGACATATTTTAATCTATGAAGACTCAGACTCTTATATAAAAACTAAAATTACCAGAGCTGATAGAGTTGTAACTTTAAAATTTCCTTAAACTAGCCTTTATACCAAAATTCTAAAGTTCACCACTTCTTTAATTGGTTGCAGCATTGTGTGTGTGTGTGAGTGTGTTAGATGGACTGATTTCACAACAGGTGTGTGTTCTAAATCACACACACACTAGCATATGCATTGTAGTCTATATTTTGTGGCAAAGTGAAAACTTAATGGAAGATAGATATTTCAAAGAACTGACTACACCTATTCTCCTTTCTCATTTTTTCCCCTCTATTAAGAGTGTGCTGATGCTGTCTAAAATGCTATGTCTTTGTATTTTCTGATGTATTCTTGAGAGAGAATTTCTTATTCTTACCAAAGGATACAATTGTTGGATGAGAATATAGCAACTGATTTCCTAACTATGCTCATGTGAAATAATACAATGTGAGCCCCTAGCACTCAGATTTTGATTTTTAATACGATTTTCCACTAATTAAAACCAGAGCTTTTTAGGGTATAGTTCAATTCAAAACGAATTTTTATTTTCCTGTCCAAATGCTTTTGAACATATCTGAGGGTAATGTAAAAAGGACAGGGGAATGGACTTGAAGAGATTTCAAGTGACCAAGCAGTAATAATTAGATTTGTAGACAGAGGGAACAGGTGAAATCTGTAAAGACTCTTTGCCCACTATGATACTCTAAAAGGGCAAGAATTATAAACGGTTCTAAAAGAAAGGCATGTGTGAGTTTCCAATAGTGTTTACTAAAATGCTATATGTTGTTACATGTCATACACTGAGTTTCATACAATAGGCTAGCAGTCACAGAAGATGTATAAACATGTAAAGTGTACGTAGTATCTTTTAAAAATGCTATACTGATTGTTAATTTTGTCCCTTTTATATTGAAAGCATTATGTCAGTGTTATGTAATAATGAATTTAAAATACGCTGACTGCCCAGAAATTAAAACATGTAAAACTGAGGTAAAATCATCAAATTTGTAGATTTGGTAAGATAGAGAAGATACCATGATAGTTTTATATGGTGAATACTAAGGCTATTCTTCATATATAAATGTTAACTATTTGAGCATCTATATTGCTCCCCATATATAAAAAATAAATCTTTGAAAAATAATGATAGGATAACCCAGATATAATATTTGATTAAGACAACAATTTGAGATGAAATAGCCATTTTCGACTGGAGGTAGTGTAGCTGTGGGGGCCATACGCGGGCTTGTGGCTTTGACTGGTGCTGCTCAGGCTGCTGAAAACCAGCCAGGCTGTCCTACATGCTGCCCGTGCCCAACAGCTGAGATGATAAATTGAATAAAAATAATTAACAAAATAATTTAAATCTAGAAAACTAAGAAAATTTAAAATTATAGCATAGAGTTAAATAATCCTGTATGTTCATTTAATTGAATCAATATCTATAAATGTTAGAACCTATGGGAGCCTCCGAACACAAGGATATAAAGATCTTAATGAGTAGTAACACTTCTTACTTAACAACACACACACACACACACACACACACACACACTCTGTCCTTTTGTGAGTCAAGAGTCTCAAGAGCTAAGAACATCATTCCTGGACCCAGCAAACAGAAAAGTTTAAAATGTTGGACTTTATATTAAAATGTGAGCACAAAAAGGGAGAGACCCAAAATTATAAATTAAAAAGCTTCCTGGTGTTTGCCAGGGACTAGAGGAAGGGGAAATGGAGTGATATTGGTCAAAAGTTACAAAGTGTCAGTTATGCAAGATGAATAAGTTATAGAGATCTAATATAGAGCACAATGAGGGTAGTTAATGATGTAATAGTGTACTCAAAATCTTTACAGAAATATTTTGATTATGGAGCCCCAACTGATAGATCCTACATTGAATCTTCTCAATACACATTGTGGAAGTGATGGATATGTTATTTAGCTTGATGGTACTGGTCTTTTCATGATGTATACATACATCAAAGTATCAATTTGTATACTTTAAATATATATAATTTTTATGGGTCAAAAAGGCCACAAGTAAGGGAATATATGTTCCACTATTAATGATCACTTCTACTTCTAAAATTTTTTTAATTTAACTAATTTATTTGATCACTTCCACTTTTAAAAGGTGCTCTACAAGCTGTTAAAGTAAAAGGTAGCTTCATTTGACAGCTCCAATTTCCTTTTCTTGTTAAATCATATCTTATTGTTTCAACAGTTTACTATCAAACCAAACTCCAAAAAGCAGTAACTTGTCATCATTCTTTTTTTTGTTTTTAGTTTGCTTATTCATTCGTTCATGCATTCATTCATTCATGCAACAAATCTCTTATGGAGTGACTGCCATATGCCAAACACAGTACTATTTTTTTTATTATGTTCAGTTAGCCAACATATAGTACATCATTAGTTTTTGATGCAGTGTTCAACAATTCATTAGTTGTGTATACAGCCAGTGCTCATCACAACATGTGTCCTCCTTAATACCCATCGCCCGGTTACCCCCTCCCCTCTTCACCCCTCAGTTTGTTTCCTGGAGTCCAGAGTCTCTCATGGTTTGTCTCCCTCTCTGATTTCTTCCCATTCAGTTTTCCCTCCCTTCCCCTGTGGTCCTCTGTGCTATTCCTTATGTTCCACATATGAGTAAAATCATATAATTGTCTTTCTCTGCTTGACTTATTTCACTTATCATAATCTCTTCCAGTTCTAACCATGTCCATGCAAATGTTGGGTATTCATCCTTTCTGATGGCTGAGTAATATTCCATTGTATATATGAACCACATCGTCTTTATCCAGTCATCTGTTGAAGGACATCTTGGCTCCTTCTGCAGTTTGGCTGTTGTGGACATTGCTGCTATGAACATTGGGGTGCATCAAAGCACAGTACTATTAAGTAGGGATACGTTACTGACCAATCTCATCCAATCCCTGCTTTCATAGAGCATTCATTGAAGAACATAGAGACAGACAACAGCCATCAAACTTATTAAATAATTGTATTGTTGGTTATATTTAAAGTTGATAAGTGTTTTGGGGAAAATACAGCAAGGCAAGGCAGATTGGAATTCTGGGGAATGATAAATTTTCATGTTGTGGTCAGGTTAGATTTTATTAAAAGGTGACATTTGAGCAAAGAACTTAAAGAGAAAGACAGGGTAGATAATATATATCTGGTGGAAAAGTGTTCCAGGTAGAAAAAAATAGAACAAAGAAAATGTTATCTTTCCGAGATATCTTATTGATTCTTAAATCAATAAGAAAAATAATGATGTGGAATTTTTCAGTAAATGCTGTTTAAATTGCCCTTACAGAATGAAGTTCCCTAATGTTTATAGTACATTTAGTAAATTTTTGTCTCTTGGAAGATGATAGCGATGAAAAGTGCTGATAAACTCTTGTCCTCAAGCAGGGCTGACAAAGATCTGTGTGAATGCTTCGAAAAAAGATAGCTTTTATGGTATTGAAACAAATGGAGTTATAAAAATGTTTGCAAAGTCCCGATGAGAAGTCTATACGCAAAATCTGTGCCAGATTAGTGTTTAATGTTGCAGCTGAAGAATGGCCTGTCCGTAAAATCCTCCCCAAAGGTGGTGATGGAGTTCCTACAGGAAGTCATCACCACAGTCATTGCCACCAGAGGACAGGTCATAAGAGGGGTCGGGAAGCTACACCTTCTTGAAGCAGACTGTCTGATGGGAGGCAAGAACTCCTCAACAGTCGGCCTCACAGACTGGTGGAGAGTCTAATTTGGATTATACATATGAAAAAAAAAAGTTCAAACCACAAACAGAGAATTGCAACCATATAAGACAAATGCTGAAAGCAGAATTGATTTGCCAAACAATATGCTGTATGATGTTTGGTGTAAGCAAATATAAGGGTATCAAAAGAATCCTCTGATTAGAGGTGTCCTGACATATGTGCCTTTTGCCTGTTAAAAAAAAAAAAAAAGGAAAATTAAATCTAGCCCTGAGTATTTTAACTCAAGCAGCCACTCAGCAATGCTCAAAATATTTTTCTTTCCCTGATCAATCAGCTGTTTCCCATTTTTCGTGTGTGTGTGTGTGTGTGTGTGTGTGTGTGTGAAAGAGAGAGAGACAGAGACAGAGAGACTGAGACAGAGACAGAGAGAGGAGGAAGGGAGGGAGATTCAGATCTAGCACTTAGTCATCAGGTGCTTAGAAAGTTAAGCCTGTTTTCACCTGGATTTAGCTACAGAGTTTCCATTTAAGTTTCCAGACCATTGATTTCTATGAAATCAACACTTTGAAATAAATGCTCTGTTATTATTTTCATGTGGAAAAAAACTCTCAAGTTTCATTTCAGTATTACAAGGCAAATATGAGTCCAGGAAAAGATACAAGAGAACCTTTTCCTCTCATGACAAGGAACTATCCCTCCTTACGCTTCGGTGTGTAGAGCTTAAAGGCTACTGGGGAAGAGGGTATGTAAGCTTTCATAATGAGCCAAGAAGACTTGTGGGAAGAAAAAGGCTAAGACCTTGATACAGGCTTTTTTAGGGGGTGGAGACTGAATGTTAGTATATTGTGAACATTGGGGTGCCTGGGTGGCTCAATCGGTTAAGTGTTTGCCTTTGGCTCAGGTCATGATCCCAGGGTCTTGGGATCAAGCCCTGAGTCAGGTTCACTTCTCCCTTTCCTGCTCTCCCTACTTGTGCTCTTTCTCTCTGTCAAATAAATAAATTAAATAAATAAGTAAATAAATAAATAAATTAAATCTTTAAAAAAGAAAAGAATATGGTGAACATAAGAAACCCTTAGAGATCAGCAGACAGGAAAGGACATCAAACAAACTCACTTAGACCCAGAGAGAATCTATGAGAGTAAATATGGGCTTAGGTTATCCTAGGAAAGAACTGGTCGTGGGCATGGTGTAAAACAGATGGAGAAACAGCCTCTGCCCACTCAACCCTGGAACTTTTTTTAAAAAGATTTTATTTATTTGTGATAGAGAGCATGAGCACAAGCAGGGGGTAGGCGCAGAGAGAGAGGGAGAAGCAGACTCCCCATTGAGTAGGGAGCCTGTTGTGGGACTCGATCCTGGGACCCTAAGATCATGACCTGAGCCAAAGGCAGACGCTTAACTGACTGAGCCACCCAGGAGCCCCGACACTAGAACTTTGGTCTAAGCCTGTGCATATATGCCACACCATGGGTCAGAGAGCATGTGATTCGATCTGCCAGTGAGCAGATTGAGTGTTAGGACTTGTAAGGAGCCTTTGGAAGAAATTGCTCTCTTGCTGGTGGTGTTTAGGTCCTTTGAGCCTGAAGATAAAAGGTACGTGACAATCCAGCCAGCCCTGTGGCAACAAAACTGAGAAATACTTTCTACCATTTCCTACCCCTTTCTTGTTACTTCTCAAATATCATTTCCCAGGGCTGCAGACTTGATGGAAAGGGAACTCACAGTAAGGACTATTTATAGGTGGTGGGTCTGGCTCCAGTAACTCACAAGCTGCGTCTGTTTCAGAGAATAAAGTTTCATTCAGTGGTTCACTTTGTAGTTCCACTCTTGTCTTATTCACATCTTATATGTTTTGTTTGATGAAAACTATGCGCAAGCTGGTGTAGACTTGAAACTGATACTATTCAGACCTGGTTCTGCCAACTTTTCTCTCCTGATAGTGCAGTGCGTAGCTTTGGCTACCAGCGTTTAAGTGTTGATAGCACTGGTGGTGGTGGGTGTATGTTTCTCATGGAGACCAGAAATGGAAGGTTAGAAATGCATTATTATTTTTTAAAGATTTTATTTATTTGACAGAATGAGAGAGCACAAGCAGGGGGATCAGCAAAGGGAGAGGGAGAAGCAGGCTCCCCACTGAGCAGGAGTCCGATGTGGGGCTCAATCGCAGGACCCTGAATCATGAACTGAGCCGAAGGAAAATGCTTAACTGACTGAGCCACCCAGGCATCCCTAGAAATGCATTATTGGGAGATGCTTTGTTTTTAAAATAACTGAAATACATTTTTGTTTTCAGAGTGCCTGAAACCAAAATAAATGTCCTTGGCATTAAATACAGTATACATGCAAATAAATTCTGCTAATGCTTTCTGGTAAATAAGTCAAACAACAGTGAAATTTCCAGTGTGTTCTCCACTAGAATGCCTCACCTTCTCTATTAGTTTTCATTCCACCTATGGATTCTCACATTTCTCCCATTCACTTTGAGAATTTTAGAGAGAAGTTTGTGGCTTGAGGACAAGCAAATAGGCAGAGTTCAGTGTTCTGAACACTCAACTTCACAGTGTGAAGAATAATTCAGCTCCCGATGTTCTAGGGATAGCTAATATTTGCAAGGAATAAGCTGTTTGATCTAATTCTTCCTATCTTTTAAGTAAAGGCTCTCTAAGGTGAAAACGTATTTGTAGTGGATGATATGCAGGTAGGCAAGTTAACGTTTACCATTGTGAATGGTAGGGGAAATGAAGGATTGAACCAGAGCTGGTATTAAAGAAAACTCACAAGTGAAAACCTCTCTCCCTCTCTCTCTCTCAACTTCTTATCACTTCAGTATACACTGAACAACCACAATTGTTGTTTTAAGATTTTACTTATCTATTTGAGAGAGAGAGAGAGCAAGAGAGCACAAGCAGGGGAGGGGGCAGAGGGAGAAGCCCAATGCGGGGCTTGATCCCATGTTACACTGCCTCTTAGATCATTAAGGTGCCATGCTGAGCAGTCTTCATATTCAAGCTGTCTTTTGCTGTGATTTTTCTGTTCTGCCTTCTTTTTAATCTTCTTTCCCACTTCACCAAATACCAGCCATTCTTGTCCTATAGTCCATTCTCTCCAAGTGTTTCCAAGTGTCCAGAATTAATCTTACAAACTAAGGTGTTGGTGGATAATTGCCATAGTTTCCATATCACAAAGATATTTGCATCTTAAAGGAGTAATTCTGGAGGTGGAATGCCCTACCCCAAATTAGGATTTTTAATTCTGGAATATTCAGGTCTGGAATAAATGTTTTCGCGGTCCTTCTTGGATATCATTACCTGGGCAGGGACTTATTCTGCTTCTATTGTCCATATATAAATAGGCATGGAATGTGTAGCTATAGAACTCTGGGCCACTGAACCAAGTTTGACAGTGTGGCTCTACATGGAGTAATGCAGATAATGACTTTGACACAGTGCCTCGACTTCTTGATATGGCCCTCCACCTTGAAGATTTTTCATACAAAAAGTTGAGAAATCTGTGTTATTTCAACAACAGCAACAACAATAAAACCTACATGGGGCTTCCCAACTTCTGTGCTTTGAATAGTTTAGGGATGCTCCCTGAAACATCGATCCCTCTGTCCGATTGATTCTCAAACTGAAGCATGAATCAAAAAGCCTAGAAAGCTTGTTAACATACACAGAGTTTCTGTCTCAAGTGGGGCCTGAGAATTTACATTTCTAGCAAGTTTTTAGTGCTGTTGCTGCTGCTGTTGGTTTGGGGACCACATTTGAAGAACTCCTTTGAGTCATCAAACAGGAGCTCAAGGAGCAACATCTGGCAGAGCTCGCTCTAATATGCCTGCTAAGCACTCAGGGGATACTCTACTTTGTAGAAATCTACTTCAGCATCCAGCTCAAGCAGCCCGGGTTGTTGCTGGAAGAGATTACATTCAGAACACAGACTACAGCTCAAGGTGAATTGCAAAGGGATGAGTGTCAGAGAGGAAAAGAAATCTCCTGGAGGAGATTATTTTAGGAGTGGGCACCTCAATCTGTCTGTTTGTGACATATCTTTTGTCAGTATATACAATCTAGGTTCAGTATGACCATTCTAAAAATGGATGCATTTTTTGCAAAGACGTTCTCCATTAGTTTAGAATATCTCATTTACAAAAGTTTATTTGGAGGTGGGGAGCATCTGGGTGGATCAGTCAGTTAAGTGGCCAACTCTTGATTTTGGGTCAGGTCATGATCTCAGGGTCCTGGGATCAAGCCTCTGTTGCGGAGGTGGTGGTGGTGGGGGGTCCCTGTTCAGCAGGGAGTCTGCCTGAGGATTCTCTCTCTGCCTGTCCCTCTGCTCCTCCCACGCTCATGCTCTCTCCCTCTCTGTAAAATAAATAGATCTCTAAAAAAAGTTTATTTGGGTTTGGAATACATTTGGATTACTGTAAGAAATTTCAACATGACATTAGTAAATGAGAGTAAAGGAAGTGCTTTTGGATTTTTTAAAAATATAATTTCAATTTGCTAGTTTTTAAAGAGCTATAAAAATGGGAAAATGGCTTTAAAATTTTTTATTATCTATATGTGAACAAAGTTTTTTATTTGATGTGACTCTCAAGGATTTGAAGAAAGATCACCGTAAAAATCATGATTAGGAATTGCCTGTAGCCAGCTTAATCATAAAATCAAACATAAAAATCCATTTTTATAAAAGCAAGCTCAAGTTTCTCATTAAAGAAAAAATGAAAAGTCTTTATTTTGAAGTTTTATATAAATTCAATAGTTAATACTCTTTCTATCACTTTTATTTGACTTTTCTAACATTGTTATCTTACGTTAAGAATGTAATTTTCCCCCCACCAAGTCCTGTATAGATATTCCCAAATCCATTCCAGTTTGTCCCTGTTCTCATACAGATACAATATTTTTTTTATGTGTACTCTAACTTGAAAATTGTTGGGAGGAACTGTCATGGTCCCCATGGAATGTGGATCAGCAAGGCAGAATTTAAAATTATGCTCCCCTAAGAAGTCTGTTGCATTTCTATACACTAACAATGAAGCAGCAGGAAGAGAAATCAAGGAATCGATCCCATTTACAACTGCACCAAAACCCATTAGATACCTAGGAATAAACCTAACCAAAGGGGTAAAAGATTTGTACTCTGAAAACTATAGAACACTTATGAAAGAAATTGAGGAAGACTCAAAGAAATGGAAAAACACTCCATGATCGTGGATTGGAAGAACAAATACTGTTAAAATGTCTATGTTAGCCAAAGCAATCTTCACTTTCAATGCAATCCCTATCAAAATGCCATCAGCATTTTTCACAGAGCTGGAACAAACAATTCTAAAATATATATGGAACCAGAAAAGGTCCCGCATAGCCAAATTAATGTTGAAAAAGAAAACCAAAGCTGGAGGCATCACAATACCAGACTTCAAGCTATATTACAAAGCTGTAATCATCAAGACAGTATGGTACTGGCACAAAAACAGACGCATGGATCAATGGAACAGAATAGAGAACCCAGAAATGGACCCTCAACTAATCTTCGACAAAACAGGAAAGAATATCCATTCTTGAAAAAGAGAGTGTCTTCAACAAATGGTGTTGGGAAAATTGGACAGCTACATGCAGAAGAATGAAACTGGACCACTTTCTTACATCATACACAAAAATAAACTCAAAATGTATTAAAGACCTAAATGTGAGGAAGAATCCATCAAAATCCTAGAGGAGAACCCAGGCAGCAACAACCTCTTTGACCTTGGCTGCAGCAACTTCTTGCTAGACATGTCTCCAAAGGCAAGAGAAACAAAAGCAAAAATGAACTATTGGGATTTCATCATGATAAAAGCTTTTGCACAGCAAAGGAAACAATCAACAAAACTAAAAGGCAACCTACAGAATGGGAGAAGATATTCACAAATGACACATCAGATAAAGGGCCATTATCCAAAATCTGTAAAGAACTTACCAAATTCAACACCCCAAATCCAAAAAATCTAGTCAAGAAATGGGCAGAAGACATGAACAGACACTTCTCCAAAGAAGACATACAGATGACCAACAGACACATGAAAAAATGCTCAATGTCACTTGGCATCAGGGAACTACAAATCAAAACTACAATGAGATACTGCAGTCAGAATGGCTAAAATTAACATCTCAGGAAAAAACAAATGTTGGCAAGGATATGGAGAAAGGGGAACTCTCTTACACTATTGGTGGGAATGCAAATTGCTACAGCCACTCTGGAAAACAGTATGAAGATTCCTCAAAAAGTTAAAAATAGAACTACCCTACAACCCAGCAATTGCACTATGATATATTTATCCAAAGGATACACAGTGATTCGAAAGGGCACCTGCACCCCATTGTTTATAGCAGCAATGTCCACAATAGCCAAAATATGGAAAGAGCCCAGATGTCCATTGACAGATGAATGGATAAAGAAGAGGTGGTATATATGCCATGGAATAATACTCAGCCATCAAAAAGAATGAAATCTTGTCATTTTCAATGACATGGATAAAACTAGAGGGTATTATGCTAAGCAAAATAAAACAGAGAAAGACAAATACCATATGATTTCACTCATAGGTGCAGTGTAAGAAACAAAACAGATGCGCATAGGGGAAGGGAAGGAAAAATAAAATAAGATAAAAACAGAGGGAGGCAAACCATAAGAGATTTTTTTAAAATTTAAATTCAATAGCCACCATATAGTGCATCCTTAGTTTCTGATATAGTGTTCAATGATTCATCAGTTGTGTATAACAGTCAGTGCTACTCCACGAAACAAACAGGATTGCTAGAGGGGAGGTGGGTCGGGGGATGGCGTGATTTGGTGATGGGCATTAAGGAGGGCACGTGATGTAATGAGCACTGGGTATTATATGCAACTGTTGAATCACTAAATTCTACCCCTGAAACTAATAATACACTGTATGTTAACTAAATTGAATTTAAATAAAAACTTAAAAAAAGAAAGATGAAGGCAATATTTAAAAAAGACCTATGGGTATACTTTCTAAATTTGAAAATATTTTTAAAAATTTTATTTATTGGGGCTCCTGGGTGGCACAGCGGTTAAGCGTCTGCCTTCGGCTCAGGGCGTGATCCCGGCGTTCTGGGATCGAGCCCCACATCAGGCTCCTCCGCTATGAGCCTGCTCTTCCTCTCCCACTCCCCCTACTTGTGTTCCCTCTCTCGCTGGCTGTCTCTATCTCTGTCAAATAAATAAATAAAATCTTTAAAAAAAAATAAAAATTTTATTTATTTATTTGAGAGAGAGAGCGCGTGCGCGCGCGTGCTCGCTCGCGCAGGAGGGTGGGGGAGGGGCAGGAGGAGAGGGAGAAGCAGACTTCCCTCTAAGGCTTGATCCCAGGACCCTGAGATCATGACCTGAGCTGAAGGCAGACACTTAACTGACTGAGCCACCCATGCAGTCCTGAAAATATTTTTAAATAGCAAATTAATTGTAAACATTTTGAGCTTGCTATAAAGAAAATGTAAATTGAAAATATGGTATTATGAAATATAATGCATTCACTCTTCAACTTTTCAAAAATAAAATAAAATTGTGCTCCCCACTTCTATGTCGGGAACTGCAGACAGAAAGCCACCATAGAGCAGATTTGTGCAATTATGGGAAGAATCAATTGCATAAAAATAATTTTAGGTAAGTTGGTACCCATTTTTTTAGGGGAAGTATGAAACAGCATCATCTTGTGGTTTGACAAAGGCATCTGTTTCCTTGGTTGCAGAAATGAGCATGTAGAAGTAGATAAATTTGCACCAGTGATAAGGATCCTCCTGGGAAGAAAATGATCAAGACACCAACCAGTTTCCTTCTGAGATTCACCATTGTCATAATGAACTTCTGTGGTAGGTTAGGATGGCTGCAGCTAAGGCCCCAGAGAGCCCAAAAAAGGAATTCATCTTATAACAAATGAAAATTCTGATTGGTGGCTTGGATTTATGAGTGCCTACATCATGAAGGGAAGAATTATTTGGGCACAGCATTTTTCAAAGGTGAGAGGTCTCTTTCTGATTCAGATACGCTGACGTGGAGGCCAGAATAATAAATAAATTTTGTGAATAAAAATTAAGTATGATTTCAAATTTACATAGAGTTTATACAGCTATTTTGGGGGTAAGTAGAATAGTGCGTATAAAATACTTAGAACAGTCAGTGGCCCATGGTAAGTGCTTAATCAATGTTAGTCACTGCTAATGTCAACAACAACAAAAAATAAGTACGAATCCTTACTTAGGAACTGAATATTTAGAAGCCCGAGTAGAATACTTCCCTAACTTATTACACTATTAAAAGCAATGAGGTTATTTTCCCTCAAAACAAAACAAGGACACACACCAGGAAAGAACATCTTCAAATCTTTGTGAGATTAGTTTTCAATGACAAAAATCGTAGCCTAAAATGGGGGCTGATGTTGGCGGATTGGATTCTTCACTTGGGTTAGCTTGGCATTTAGAAACAGAGATGATTTTCTTTGTTCTAAATAAGTTTCTTTGGTTCATAGGTAATTTCAGTGGCAAAAGGGAAGAAAGAAAAACAGAGAGAAGAGTGAGGGGTGTGGAGAGAGAAGCAGCAAAAAGGGAGAGAGACGGAGAGGAAGAGAGAGATTGCTGTTGGATAACTAGATTGGCCAGATATAGGCTTGAGTCACGAATTAAAATATTATAAGGAGATTCAACCACAAGGTGGTGAAGGCATCAGCTGGATGATGTAATAATAGCCATACATGAGAAGCATTTTTAGAATTAGAGGGCATTGCGGAGGAGAGGGAACATCTTTCCATTTTTTCATTACAGGAATTTCTAAGTTGAGAGGCAATTTAGGAAATCAATAACTAGATCTTTAGAATATTTGAAGGACACTGAAAATAAAATATGAACTTTAAGCAGTTTCAGACAAAAAAATTGAAGATTGAAATCCATATAATTAATCCACATACTTAAAAGCATGAAGGTGAATATTTAGATGCAGAATGGTAAGGGTTAGGGGAGTTGACATACTTAATGCAAACGTAAATGATGTATAACCAAAAAAACTAACGAGCAAACAACAAAAAAAAGAAAATCCACAAAGATACTTCCTACAACCATTCCTGAAGATAGATTTGAATTAATACTCTCACTACCAGTTTAATTTTCTTCTTGTAGTTTCAGATATTTCTCTCTCTCTGTCTCTGTCTGTCTGCATATACACACGTGCACACACACAAGCACAAATATATACATAAACACGTGTCTGTGCCTTCTTATATATGTACATGTATAGTATCTATGTTTATGCTTAATTTTATTGAAAATAGAATGTGGCTTATTCTACAATGGGTTAATTGCTTCTTAATGAATTTTTTGCTAATTTGTTTGTTTGTATTAATCATATAATATCAAGGTAAGGAAACCTCTTACTGGATCCAGAGGCCCAGATAAGCAGCACCTTTCAGAGGTGCCTTAAGAAGGCTTCTTGCTATCACTGGGCCATATTTTATATTTATGCCAATGATAATGCTGAATGTAGCCATGCTTGACTATGTTCTCCTTATCCCTGCATATTTCAGGGAAGAAGAAATGTTAGGGATATTGTATATACCAGTTTTGCATCTGGGTTGTAAAGGGTGGGTTCTTTTCTCTGAGACCTTCTGAAAACCACAAGTGTCAGTTGCACTTAATTATTGCACTCAAGGGGACTTGGGAAGTAAGTGAGTTCATTACAGCGTAAACTTGGACTTGAAGCCTTCATCATCAACATCTCCAGTTTTGGCCTAGGGTGGCAAACTGTGTGAAAATACTCTTAACATTCTTTTTTTTTTTTTTTTAAAGATTTTATTTATTTATTTGACAGAGATAGAGACAGCCAGCAAGAGAGGGAACACAAGCAGGAGGAGTGGGAGAGGAAGAAGCAGGCTCATAGTGGAGGAGCCTGATGTGGGGCTCGATCCCATAACACCGGGATCACGCCCTGAGCCGAAGGCAGACGCTTAACCGCTGTGCCACCCAGGCGCCCCTACTCTTAACATTCTTAATCAAGGTTAACCCTGTAGCTATGACTATACAAAAAAGTGAAATCAAAATTTTAGTACCTATCCTTGTAACTTCATCAATACAAAAGTCTCTGAATGATTTGGAAATTGGCTTTTTCTTTTTCCTTCAAAGGCGCATTTTAAAGGAATGGCACTTATCAATCATTTTAGCTTAGATTTGGAATTAATAATCAATGAAGTGTTCATCATTTTCTCAGCTGTTTTTCTCCTGTAGATTTACAACTAAATGTATTCTCCCTATTTTCGTTTTGAAATGGAAACAGCCCAGCCTTAATGTTCCCAGTATGCTAGTACAACTCACATCAAGCTGAATACATAAGAATATTTGGACTTTTAACAACAAAGCTTCCTTTATGAATAGAGATTACTTAGATTTTCAGAAGAATGCTGAGGGTTAGCAACCTATTAGGTGAGTCCGGGCAATAGGAAATAGCAATGCAATAATTCAGTCTCAAATTCCCTTCTTTCCTTGATTGCTGCCATTTCCCTCATGAGATGCATAAAACACTGCAGATATGTTTATCCAGTCTGATGAGTAGGAAATGTCATAGAGCTATGCCAAATTTTCAGTGGTTTGTAATGCACATATTTTCTGAGTCAGGGAGAGTTCTGATGTGAGGTGGGAATGGGGAAGGGTCTCCTGACTCATGCGTGGACTCTCAATTCTGCCATGTTTTACCATTTGCACACTACAAGATTTATATTCAGGACTGGAGTCTTCCAATACACTTTCATCAAAGACACTTGGCAAAATTCTGCTTTCTGAGATATCCCAGCTCAAATTTATCATAACTTTCTTTTTTTTTCCCCCCTCACCAGAACATAATTTATATTAGAGGAGAACAACAGGGGAGATAGATGGAATCATTGTTTTTTCCTTCAAAGTCTTAGAGTCAGGAGTAAATTGTGCCTGGAATCTGTCACTATGACCTAAAGCCCTGGTGTTTTGTTAATATAACCAATATTTGAAAATAAAACTCAGAAATAAAGGAAAAATCCCCCAAATGGGCTAGTCCCTAAATATGATTATTTACAAATACAAAAAATACCAAAAAATCTTATCTACCAACCAATCATCTTATCATCTATCAATCTATCTCCATTCTAATGATCCTGATCATCTATTAAAACTTTATATTTATTTAATTTTTACCACTTAAACTTGATAGTTCTAATTCTTGATTATCAAATTATCTCGTTGTGGCAACTGTAGAAATGTTAGTATACCGTACAGTACTCTGCTGCTTATTATCCTTAGCAGCCATTAACTCCCACAGGAAGTGAGGAAGTTATGAGTTTCTTTTTTCTTGCACATTTCCAATAGAAAAAAAATGAAAATAATCCTAAAAGAGGAATAAAAATAAAATTATAAAATGGTAACTCCCTGCATTATGTTCATGTACCAAAGCTGAAGGAACAGGGGGAAAACTTAAATGAAGAACAATTTTGCTTTTTTATAGCTTGAGGAAAGAAAGTTTTACCAATTTTATTAACATATGGGCAGCAAGTTAGGTTAATAAAGAATTTTAAGGAGAAAATAATCTGAATCTTAATTCATATTATAAAATACAAAAGCCAGTAGATAGATAGACACATGCACACACTCACACACTATTTTTTTTTTCTTTTTGGGTCTAATAGAAGCTATAGGACTGTAGTCTTTTCTGTAAATGGATTTTAAAGCCACAAGTACCAAGTACTTTTCTGTTGGACTCAAGGGAATATAATTACAGCTGAAGAGTTGAGAACTCTCAAAACACATATGAAACTCGATATTCCCAGAAGATTGTACTGGCTGAAAGTTTCAATGGGTTAAATAAGGGTTTAGATAAATCCCTGGATGCCTGAGCCATAACCAGTCATTTCAAGACAATTAGAGATTTAGAGGTGAAGGTCTTGGGAGGATTATGTCACAGCAAAGGCAAGAGTCCCTCAGGGCACTTTAGGAGCCAGGATTCTGTCCAGTTCTTTTACTCTTCTTCTAAACAGAAGTCTTAGATACCTTCATCCTCTGGGACTTTATATATATTTGAGTTTTTGGCATGGTCCCCAGGAAACACAGTAGCTAGTCCAGGTTAAACCTAGCTTTACATCGGAAGCCGGGGATGTACTGTATGGTGACTAACATAATATAATAAAAAAAATTAAAAAAAAACCCTAAAGTAGCATTAGATAATCTCATCCTAAGTGATGAATTCCAAATTAAATCTTATGTACCAGGAAAGATAGAAAAGCATTCCTAGCGTTGGTAAAATTTGTAAAAAATGTAGGTTTGAGATGACCTCTCCATTCTCTTTTGCATATTTTTTGGTCCAAAATTTCCTCCATTAATATACTTAATTAAAGAGATAATTCAGATATAATTACATGTTACAAGGAAGAGGAATCATGTAACATAACTGAAAAAAAATTATTTTGACCCCTTTCATTTCTCTTACATTGCACATCCTCAAAGATTTGAGTATATTATTGACTGATTGCAAATCTGTTCCGAGCTCTTTATCCTTTCTTCTACCTCCACACTTTGCACCGTAATTTGCAGTTCCTCCAGTCAAGAGGTGGTCTATTTCCCCAACTCTTGTCTAGTCTGTCCTTGTTACTAGCTTTGGCCAATAAATTCAATAGAAATGATGGTGTGCCAATTCCAACAATGGAATGGCACTATTTCAAACTTCTCTTTGAACGTTGGCCACTGACACAAGAGCAAGCCTGCTGGAGAATGTGAGACCACATGGAGGGAGGACCTGATCCTCTTCAAGACTGACTAGCCCACAGATGATCAGCCAGCTGACAGTAGATGTGTGAGTGAGCCAGCTAAAATCCCAATAATTGTGCGAATGATCTGCAGATCCATATTTAATAACAGATGCTTATTATTTTATGATAATACATTTTTTGGTGGTTTGTTATACAGTGATAACCAAATAATAAAGGGATGAAACATGTAATTGAATTACTTGTTAGATATATATTATCATAATAAGTATGTGGCTTCATACTCTCTTCCCTCAGTATTTCCTTGTGATATTAAATGATTTTGAAACAAGTGGTTGCATATTAAATCCAGGAGAACAAGGAGAAAGACACCAAACTTAAGGAAATGAATCTGATGAAAATATCATTCTTTCACTGAATGGATTATTAGAAAAATACAACTGTATAGTTTTATGTACTTAATAACATGCCCTTAAAATGTACATTAGGCCAAAATGGCAGTAAATTAATCATAATAAGCTATTTTAAACACCCTACTCTCAATAGTTAAAAAATATGAGTTATTTGAAGAGCAAGGTCACAAAAAAAATTACCAAAATCAACCTAATAGAATATCCTACTCGACAAGTGCAGAAGGCTTTTTCCCCCCAAACACACAGAGAATATTTATAAAAATTGACCATACATTGGATCATAAAGCAAATCTCAACAAACTTCCAAGAATTAGAATAATATGGAAGAGTATGTTCCCCAGTCACATGGATGAATTCATACACATATATAGGATAAAATGGAGCATTACATAACGATAGAGTGGTCAGTTCTTTAAGAAGGTATAACATGTATGTGCCTAAAAGAAAAATACATGAATAAAAAAATAATAGAACTACAAGGAGAAATAGATGAATCTACTATTATTGTTGGATATACCAACCACCTTCTTTCAGAAATGGATATATCTAATAGGTAGAAAATCAGTGAGGACATAGTTTAACACACCACCACCATCAATCAACTGAATGTAATGGCCATTTATAGACTAATTCATCCAACAACAGCAGAATACACCTTCTTCTCAAGCTCACATGGAGCATTCACCAAACTAGTCCACATCCTGGACCCTAAAACACACCATAAAAAATTTAAAGCAACAGAAATCATATAATGTCTTCTGTTAGACAACACTGGAATTAAACTAGATCTCAATCACAGAAAGGTATCTAGAAAAGACAAAAATACTTGGAGATCAAACAACACATTTTAAAATAATACATGAGTCAAAGAAGAAATCTCCAATGAAAATGAAAATGTAGCATCAATGTTTGTGGGATTTGAATACATATATTTAAAAGAAGAAAGATCTAAAATCAATAATCTAAGTTCTACTTTAGGAACTAGAAAAAGAAGAGCAAATTAAATCCAAAGTAAGGAAAAAAAAGAAGAGGAAGTAGAATAAGAAGAAGGAGAAGAGAGAAGAGGAGGAAGAAAAGGAAGAAGACAGAATAAAAAGTGAAGCAGAAATCAGTGAAAGTAAAAATGGGAAATCAATAGAGAGAGTCAATAGAATCAGTAAAATCAAAAGCTGCTTCTTTGAAAAGGTCAATAAAGTTGATAAGCCTTTAGACACATTAACTCAGAAAAAAGAGAGGACACAAATAACTAATTTAGAAATGAAAGAAAGAATATCAGTGCAGATCTCGTGTCCATTGAAATGATAATAAAGCAGTACTACGAACAACTCCATGCCCACAAATTTGATAACCTTCAACATAAAGACTAAAACTATAATGGTCTGGAAGAAAACATAGCAGAGTATCTTTGTAAACACGAAATAGGCAAATATATATATTAGACCTGTCTACCTAAAAAACAGATATATTGTTTTTAGTGGAAATCAACAGTGATGCTTTTTAAAAGATATTCAAAAAATGAAAAGGCAAGTAAGGAGCTAGGAGATATTTATAGCACATATATCTGATAAAGCATTTATATCCTCAGAAATTATAATATGGAGTTCTTCATTTATATCCCATGCACTCTTCTGTGTGAGAATTAAACTTCCTTTTTTTTTTTTTTAAGATTTTATTTATTTATTTGACAGAGATAGAGACAGCCAGCGAGAGAGGGAACACAAGCAGGTGGAGTGGGAGAGGAAGGAGCAGGCTCATATCGGAGGAGCCTGATGTGGGGCTCGATCCCATAACGCCGGGATCACGCCCTGAGCCAAAGGCAGATGCTTAACTGCCATGCCACCCAGGCGCCCCGAGAATTAAACTTCCTAATTAAAGGTTAAAACAAACAAAAATGGCAAAGCTCTTCCAAATTTCCAGCATCATGTTTCCACTAGCAAATACTAGTTTTTAAAAATTTTTTGAAGATTTTATTTATTTATTTGAGAGTGAGAGCAAGTGCAAGCAGGGGAGGAGCAGAGGGAGACTGAGATGCAGACTCCCTGATGAGAAGCCCAACATGGGGCTCGCTCCCAGGACTTTGGAATCATGAACTGAGCCAAAGGCAGATGCTTAACCAACTGAGCCACCCAGGTGCCCCTTCAGCTAGCAAATATTTTAAAGAGAGCTTCTGGCATCGTACACAAATGTGTTTCTGCACAAAAACAGTACCCTTTTCACACTGGATTAATCAGCTGTCTTCCTTTATACCTACTGTATAAATACAGTCTCCGTTTACAAAAAGAAAGAATAAAATAGAAATGTCCCAGTGAAATATTTCATAGACAATAATCAAAGGAGCATAGAACAACCTAGAAATGTATATTCATTCTATATACGTACACACGGGCATACAGATATATTTTTTAAAATTTCCAGTCTTTATGTTACTTTTTTTTAAAACATCTGTAAATTAGATTTTTTTAAAAAGATTTTATTTATTTATTTGACACAGAGAGAGAGCCAGCGAGAGAGGGAACACAAGCAGGGGGAGTGGGAGAGGAAGAAGCAGGCCAATGAGGCAGTCGCCTGATGTGGGGCTCGATCCCAGAACGCCGGGATCACGCCCTGAGCCAAAGGCAGACGCTTAACGACTGTGCCACCCAGGTGCCCCTTTATGTTACTTTTTATTAAGATGTTGTAGTACCTCCTTCTCAGAACATGATAAAGTCTGTAGGATGTCTGAGATGCATGACCAATGAGGCAGTCACTCTACTTGCATCCTGCATAACCCTGGAGGAGAAGACCATTATGTCCAGTCATTTAAGACTTGGCAAAGCGCTGTTTAAACAGCATATTGTTTATTTTTTTATTTTTATTTTTAATGATTTTTTATTACATATGTTAATCACCATACAGTATATCCCTGGTTTCCGATGTAAAGTTCGATGATTCATTAGTTGCATATAACACCCAGTGCACCATGCAATACGTGCCCTCCTTACTACCCATCACCAGTCTATCCCATTTCCCCAACCCCCTCCCCTCTGAGGCCCTCAGTTTGTTAAAGGTTTCTTGATTACAACTGAATTCTATAGCTCTAATATGTTTCGTTGACAGTTTAAATGTGGAAAATTTAATAGACATCCCTGTATGTATAAAGTTTTGGGTGGCAACCATATTAGGCATCCTAGATACCAAGCTCCCATAGTTTTCGGAGTCCTTTTTACTTCCAAAGATTGTGCTAACAGCTATCGATGAAACAGAGGCCGTTCCCACCGTGGAACAACCTTCTGCTTTTACCTTCATTGATTTTTGGCTTGTGCTTCTCACCAGAGAGTAATTGTTAGAATCCCTTATGGACCAGGGAAAGCCTGCAACCCCAGTGTTCACACAGCTTTTGTTGCCCAAGTAACCTGCAGAAATTTTTTTAACCTAATTGTATCCATATTCAAGGAAAGAGGATATTTCATTTGTCCGGTGAGAAAGGAAAATTTATCTAAATAGCCTCCAAGATTGCAAGACGGGAATGTTTATATGTTCTTTTAGTTTAGTGTTTCTTTAATTGGAAAGTGCTCTATGGATACGGTAAACAACTCAAACAGTAATAAGATGATATGCACGATGAAAATCAAGATTCTCCCCACACTGTGGGGCCTCTATTCTTCCTCAGTGGCAACCTCTCAGTTTCTTGGTAAGTGCTGGAAATGGTTTATACACATAATGAGCATGTGTGGATTTTGTGATATATATATTACAGGTATCATATATGTAAACAAAACCCTAAGGAAACACATAACATAGATATTCCTCTGCATAATATGTTTTACATTTATTTTTAATTTCCATATGGTAAAATTCACTATTTTTGATGTGCAGTTCTATGAGTTTCAACAAATGATAGTCATGCAACCAACCTAATCAAAGTACAGAACAATTCTATTACTCTTCTCCCCAAAAATGATCCCCCAAGATCTCTTTTTAAAATTTTATTTTTTAAAGATTTTATTTATGTATTTGAGAGAGAAAGAGAAAGAGAGTAAGCAGGGGGAGCAGCAGAGGGACAAGCAGACTCCACGCTAAGTGAGGAGCCCAATGCGGGGCTGGATCTTAGGACCCAAAGATCATGATCTGAACTGTAGTCAGACATTTAACCAACTGAGCCACCCAGGCACCTGCCTCTCTTTTTTTAAATTATAATTCCAGTGTAGCTAACATACGGTATTATATTAATCACAATATAGTGATTCAACAATTCCATATATTACTCAGGGCTCATCAAGATCAGTGAACTCTTAATCCCCATAACCTGTTTCACCCACCCTCTGCCCCCTTCCCTCATGCTAACCAACAGTTTGTTCTCTATAGTTAAGAGTGTATTGTGGTTTGTTTCTTTTTTCCCTTGTTTGTCAAATCCTCCCTCAACCTTTCTTTGTCTTCTAGAGTTCAGGAATCTGTTTTCCTCTCTATAGCTTTGCTTTTTCCAGAATATCAGGTAAATGGAATCATACAGTATGTAACCTTTTCGGTTCTTTCACCTAGCAGTATGTATTTGAGATTCCTCTGTGTCGTATATGTTGAAAATTTGTTTTTATTGCTAAATAGTATTCCATTGTATGGATGTATCACAATTTACCCATTTCCCAGCTGAGGGACATCTGGGCCATTTCCAGATTTGGTGATTAAAAACAAAACTATCATAGGGGTTCCTGGGTGTCTCAGTTGGTTAAACATCCAGGCTTTAATCTCAGGGTCATGAGTTCAAGCTCCACAGTGGGCCCCATGCTGGGCATGGAGCCTACTTAAAAGAAATAAATAGTAAGTATTTAGAACAAGGCTACCATAAATATCTTGTGAATATGCTTTTGTGGGAACATAGGTTTTTATTTCACTTGGGCAAACACCTAGAAGTGGATATGTATGGCTTTTAACCTAATATATTATGAATATTATTTAATATTAGCATCAAAAACACATACAAATACCCCCCACAAATCTACTTCTTTAGAGAGGATGTAACTCAGACTCTAGCCCCTCTGTCATTGCCCAAAAATATCACATAGTGTTAAGAGAGGTGGGAATTTAATTTCTATTCCTTTCTTTGCTATAATTTTCCAAAATGAACGATGCATTATCTATCTAAGAATGAAAAACAACAATAACATACAGATTGGCTCCAGGTTTTGAAAGTGCTTTTTAAAAACTGATTCTGAATTTAATTAGCTCACTTAATTTTTAAAATACATTTTAGATTTTGTAACTAATTTCAAGGAGCAGTTTCTCAGGTCTGTTTTGAGTTTATAAATATAAATTGCTTAACCTATTGGAGCATTTAAGATTTTTGCTAATGCTGTTGTCCCATGTTAGTATCCAAAGAATTTGCTTATTAACAAGCTTTGCCAATGTCTCTGACTTGACTGGTTACAGCAATTTGAAAGCATTTAAGTCCATGAAATAATTGTTCATAGGGACCAATGAGAAGAAAACATTGTCTAGATGTTTAAGCATTGTGTAAATAGCCATCACGTGATTTTTCCAAGAAGAAAAAAAATAATAATGAGAAGAAATGGAAATTTATATTCAGAGCATTTAAGTAGAAGCTGATAAAGTGTATTAGCACCAAACTCTGTCAGATGGCTTTCCCGTAAATATACTTGTGGGAGGGCATCCCAAGGAACTTAGCCTTTTTTGATTTATAGATATTATACTGATGAGATTAATTTATGACACATGTATTCCTATCATATTTTTAGTTATTTACTAGGGGGATCCTTGCTAAAGAAAATTCCTGACATCTATTGCCTTCTTGTGTTCTTCCAAAATTCGTATGTTGAAGCCCTGATCCTTAGTTTCTCAGAACATGATGGTATTTAGAGATACGGCCTTTAAAGTAGTATTTAAACTAAATGAGATCATAAGGCAGGCCCTTATCTACTATGACTGGTGTCTGTATAAAAAGAGGAGATCAGGACCCACACACAGATGATTAGGTGATCATAGGAGGACGCAGTGAGAAGTGGCTGTAAGCAAGCCAAGGAGAGAAGGTTCAGAAGAAACCAAACCTGCCAACATCTCGATCTTGGACTTCAGGCCTCTCTCACTGTGAGACTGAATTTCACCCAGTCTGTGATGTTTTGTTATGGTGGCCCTAGCAAAGTAAAGCACCTTTTCACCATGTGGTGCTGTTTCCACTACCTGGTAGAGAGTCAAATATCACAGCCTGAGTTTCTGCTTCAGTAACTTTGCTTAGAAAAAATTAGAAAAGAGCAGTTACCTCCATAGTTATAAAATAATGCTAAGTAAATACTAATAGATTGGCAAGTTCTACATTTTTTAAAATTATAAATAAATGATTACAGCAGAATTTGATTTAGTCAATAAACCTTTGTTCTGCCTTTCCTTTCCTCATTTCCTGTCTCCCAGAAATATTTGTTGTTCACTATATTAAATTTTTTAAATATTTATTTATTTTTAATATCTTGACCCCCTTTATCCATTTTTCCCATCCTCCAACCCTTGCCTCTGGCAACTACCAAACTTCCCTGTATTTATGAGCTTGTTTGTTTTTTGTTGTTGTTATTGTTTGCTTTTTAGATTCTACCCATAAGAGAGATCATCTGGTACTTGTCTTTCTCTGTCTGACTTATTTCAGTTAGCATAATGTCCTCAAGGTGCATCTCTATTATCATAAATGGCAAGATTTCATTCTTTTTTATGGTTGAATTATTTCTTTTTTTTAAATGTTTTTATTTCAGTACAGTTGTAGGATACAACACAGTGATTCAAGTCTATACAGTATGCTGTGCTCACCCCAAGTGTAGCTACCGTCTGTCACCGTACAATACTATTACAATATCATTGACTATACTCTTTATGAGGTGCCTTTTATTCTTGTGACTTACTCATTCCATTACCAGAAGATCTCTCACTCCCCTTCACCCATTTTTCCCATCCCCCAACTCTCCCTCCTCTCTGGCAACCATCAGTTTGTTCTCTGTCTTTATAGGTCTGATTCTGCTTTTTGTCTGTTTATTCTTTGGGTTTTTTTAGATTACACAGGTGAGTGAAATAATATATTTGTCTTTCTCTGTCTGACTTATTTCACTTAGCATAACACCCTCTAGGTCCATCCATGTTGTGGCAAACGACATGATCTCATCCTTTTTTATGGCTGCACAGTGTTCCACTGTATACATATATACCACAACTTCCTTATCCATTCTATTGAATAATTCCAATGTAGTCAACTTCTACATGGGAAGTTTGATATTGGAATACTTGCCTTAGTTTCCATTCAGTTCACTTTAATAAACATTTATTGGGTCCCCGATTAAATAGACTCTGGAATTTTACAGACTCATAAAGTTCACATGCACCGGTCCTTATCCTTGTGGGGGTAGCCAGGAAGGTATTATCACTAAATAAATAACCACAGGAAGATATTTTCAGTGCCTTGACAGAGGCATGAATGGGAACAATAGAAGCAGAGACAGAAGCTCTAATCCAAAAGTAGTGTGCATATGGACTGGGGAAATACAAAGGACTAGAGAATGATTTTTATGAGAAATCCATGTTTCAGTTGAGACTTAAAGGTAAAGAAAGTGTAAATTAGGTGGCATGAGGGGTAAAAAGGATGTTTCTGGCAATGGAGACAGCATGAGCAAAGGTGTGATGGGGGAAGCAGCATGAAAAACTTATGGTATTGAAAATAGTTTGGTTACACTAAAGCATTAAGGCAGGAAGGTGGCAGGAAGTGGTGAGATTGAGAATGGGCAGGTAGGTATACGCAGGATATGGAGAACTTTGTACTGTAAACTATAGTGAAGATTTGAAGCTATTATTTAAATTCCAGTTAGTTAGCACACAGTGTAAATTAGTTGCAGGTATACAACACAGTGATTCAACACTTCCATACGTTACGCAGTGCTCACCACAAGTGTGCTCCTTAATCCCCATCACCCACTCAACCCATCCTCCCACCCACCTCCCTTCTGGCAACTAAAGACTTTAAATTCTACAATGGAGAAATGACAGGGATTTTTTTTCCTTTCCTTTTCTTTCTTTCTCTCTTTCTTTCTTTCTTCCTTTCTTTCTTTCTTTCTTTCTGAATCTGGCACAGATGTATTTGCATTTTTAGAGGGATCCTTCTGGCAGCAATACTGAGAGTAAATCATACAGGGTCGAGACCAGAGATAGGGAGAACAACAAAGGGGTCATTGAAGTAGTTCAGAAAAGAAATAACATAATCCAGAAGTGAGGAAGTCATGATTCGGAGGAAGAAATAAAAACATCAAGGACTGAGAAGACAAGTTTCCTGATGGGTCTGTGAGGAGCGTTGTTTTGAGGAATTATGTGGTGGTGTATTCAGGATTCACAGCAACGGGTATTGTGATTGTTTAATTATGTCTGCACAGGCTTGGCAGGGCGCGTGTAGGTGGTGGAATGCTTTTCATGCACTTATCTGCCATGCTTTCGAAGGGAAAAATTAAGAAGCATAGACAGAAATTGGATTTTGGAGAGTGTGGGAAAGGGAGCCAGTGGTGGAGGTAGCAGATTCCCAGCTTGAGTGACTGGGTAGATGTCTGACCGAGGAGCCTCCTGATAAAGGAGAAGTGAAGAAGGTTTGGCAGTGTGTGCGTGTGTGGACATTTGTGCCCATAGGCATCTACTTTGGGGGACAGTCCCATTTTCATTATATTGAGGTAGAATTTCCTGCACAACATTCAGGTAGAGATGTCAGTTAGAAAACCAACTGCATAAATGAATCTGAAGCTAAGGGAGAGTTGGAGAATCATATTGAAGAGTGATTAGCTCTTCAGTTTAAAAAAATCAGGTAATGTAGAATGAAACAAAATGTGAAAGATTTTCTGATGTGTCAAGGTTACCTTAAATGTCTTAAAATCGCAAAGGGCAGAAGTCAAATCTGTAGTCTATTTCTGTTCTCTGGTGTCCTCCAGAGAAGATAATTAATTTTCCTTCAGCTCAACATTTCTACATCCAAAACAGAAACGATATAACTTGTCTTTTACTTTTATCTCAGCAATCTTGAACCAGATCATTCCAGTTCCTAATCTTTTAATTAATCCCCCTTGCAACTGGGTTAATTTTTCCTAGACGCTTAGTGAATGTTGTATTAACATTTCACAGCCCTCATTGATGGTGTATTTATAAAAGTTCCTACAAGCCCTAACTTTATTTAGAGAGTAAACATGTACCTCTCATGATCAACAATCCAATCAGTCAAACCAGCCATTATGATTATTACATTAAAAAAAAAATACAGGCCGGAGGGGCAGAGGGAGGAGAGCAAGAATCCTAAGCAGGCTCCATGCCCAGTGCTGAGCCCAAGATGGGGCTTGATCTCACATCCCTGACATCATGACCTGAGCTGAAATCAAAAGTCAGACACTTAACTACTGAGCCACCCCTGTGCTCCTGATTATTACATTTTTATTGTTGACATCAGCTTTTTAGTAAGGGATGAGAATTAGCTCCCCCACCCGCCGTTCTACTTCTCAGTTTCCCAGGATTCACCTGAAGATAGAACACTTCTTTGTTTACTCTCATTAGATATCCTCTCATTAGGGATAACTTTCAACATTTTTTGGACCACTTATAGGATTCTCATCTGTCTTATACATCCTGGCCGTGCTGGCCTATGTTTCCAGAACTTGCATTCTTTTCAGAATATTGAGAAACTGTCCCATCAATCACCTCAATCTCATCTTCTCAGAATATATCTTTTATTAGCAAATGTGAGATGGAAAGGAAAATAATCTTTAGCTGTGACAATAATATCTTGGTTTTATATTTTGTTGTTTATTTTGTATTTATAGATTTTTTTTTCTCAAGTACTTCTTTCAACTATTGGAAGTTCTAATGTCTAGAAAATATTATAATTATTAAGGTACATAGAAGCAGTGTATTTGTCTAATGCTTTTAATATTGTTGTGCTTTTACAGAATATCAGTGTAAGAATTAATTATATTGCCAGATATTACAGACCTAGGCAGGAAATGGGGTCAGATAAATACTTCGATGATCAATTTTAAGGATGAATAATAAATTGATTAATGGGAATTAGTGTGATTTGAGGTTTAAACTTAAAGGAAAAAATGCCTCGCACCTACCACTAGAATTAAATATAAAACATGTTAATGATGGTGTTATTAATGATCTGATTCTAGGATGTGGATGTGTGTCTCCTGTAAGCCAGGGGGATCAATCATTTCGGAATGGAGAGACACTGAAAGACTCTGACAAGTGGCAGATTTAGTCTGTAAATTTAGCTCTTGAGTGATCACTTGATAATTTATCAATGAAATATAGATCTCCTTTACAAGAAGAAGCAAAATAAACACACTGACTTAAAATTAACAGGAAAAAGCCTTATCAGTAACGGCTGACATTTCAAAATATGGATCCTCAGCTGTGATTATAGATAAAACCCAAATAATCCTTTGTGTCTGGATCTCAAGTGGCCATAGAGCTGTAATTTCAAAAATCCAGTAAATAACAATGGATAAGAAGCTGTAGATTTTTCTCTTTTTTTTTTCTATTAAAGATTTTATTTAGTTATTTGACAGAGAGAGTGTAAGTAGGCAGAGTGGCAGGCAGAGGAAAAGGGAGAAGCAGGCTCCCCGCTGAGCAGTGAGCCTGACATAGGGCTGGATCCCAGGACCCTGAGATCATGACCTGAGCGGAAGGCAGATGCTTAATCAATTGAGCCACTCAGGCGCCCCAGGAAGATGTAGATTTTTCTATTCCAGTGGGGGATCCAAATCTTGTTGATAGTGACATTAGAATTATGAGGCAATGGGCCATTTAACAATTAGAGTAAGGTTTTATGTTCTCAGAGAAATCACTAATATGTTTGTAATGTGTGGATAGCATTTCTGAAACCAGTTAATTTGTCTTATCTCAAATTTACGCTGCCCTTTTAAATGTAATTTTAAGTGTAATCAAGGAGATAGTTGGAAAACAACAATCCAATGGACCTCCCACTGGCTCAGATCTTGGGTTCCAGTTTTAGCCTCCTCTTCACTCATACAGATATCAGCCATGACCTTGGCACTCTTGGAAGGAGGTCTGTTGGGTTGCCTATGATCAGAGACATTGCCACAGTGCTATGGGCGTGCCAGGTGGGAAATGAAAAATATCGTCTAAGAGACAAGGCAGCCAATTCTCAGGACATTTGTGAGACACCCCAGGGGAATCCCAGGACTATTTGGGAAGAATGCTTGGAGAGGCTTGAGCTTAAAAAGAGCAGAAGAGGGCTGAAGCAGGAATACCCTTATTGTCACTTTACTCTCTTTTTTTTTTATATTAATTTTTTATTATACTATGTTAGTCATCATACAGTACATCCCTAGTTTTTGATGTAATATTCCATGATTCATTACTTGCATATAACACCCAGTGCACTATGCAATACGTGCCCTCCTTAATACCCATCACCGGCTTATCCCAATCCCTCACCCCTCTCCCCTCTGAAGCCCTCAGTTTGTTTCCCAGAGTCCATAGTCTTTCATGGTTCATTCCTCCTTCTGTAGAACATATGACCTTAGAAAAATGTGTTATAGGTAGATAGTATATTTTAGTCAAATTATCATCACCCAGGTGTATTAGTTCCCTATGGCTGCTATAGCCGATTTCCACAAACTTGAAGGGTTAAAACAACAGGAATTTTTTTCTCTTGGGTTCTGGAGGCCAGAAGTCTGAACTCAATGTCACACAGCAGGGGAGCCTCACTTGCCCCATAGACTCTGGTGGAGACTCTTCCTTGTGTCTTCTGGGCTCTGTGGCTCCTTGGGGTCTAATCGCTGAAGCCTCTGCTCCTACTTCACATCGCCTTCTCCTCTTCTGTCTGTGCAACTCTCCCTCTGTCTTTCTCTTTTATGGACACTTGTGGATGGATTTGGGCCCATCTGGATAATCCAGGAGAATTGCCCCACATCAAGATCCTTAATTTAATTGAATCTACAAAGATTTCCTTTCTCTTGTGAGATAACATTTATAGGTTTCAGGGAAAAGGACCTGAAGACATTGGATGGCTATTAACCAGGTAAGAGAGGGTAATCACAACAACTTATTAAAAAGAAATAAAAGGGGAAATCATAGACCACTAACTTCAATTTCCATTCGTTTTCTTAATTTCCTATTTTTAAAATTGTATTTTCATCACTATTATCTTCTGCCACCCTCTCCACTTAATTAGTTTTATCAGTCTAACAAATATTTTCCACCCTGGCTACATATAAGAATCACCTGGGCAGCTTGATAAACTACAGATACTCAGGCCTAACCTTAAACTAATAAAAAAATCGAATCTCTGGGACTGGGACCTGGGTATCAACATTTTTAAAAGCTTCTTAGGTGATTCCGACATGAGGCCAAGGTATGGATCTACTTCAGTACGGGGGACAAATTACGCTTGGTTTATGGGCCTGTGTCATATCAGGGAAGCTACTGGCTTTGAAACTGGAGTTTGAATCATGTCTGACATTTACTAGCTATGGCACCTCAGAAAAAAACACTCTAGTGCCCAGATTTATTGTAAGTTAATATAGATGTGTATATGTGTATGTGCCTATATACACAGATGTTTATAATATACTTAACATTTATGCATATTCATTTATAATATGAATATGGATAATGTTTGTGAAATGAATGCATGAATGTCAGGAACTATGTGAAATGTAACACCATGATAAATGATATTGATAAAATAAAGAGGAAAGCAAGCATGAATCCTGCCCATGTGCAACTTATACTATAGTGGGGAAAGAGACATTAATCAAATAAAGCCTCCCAAAATGTGATATTGAGGCAAAACAGTGCTGTAAAACTCTATAATGGTATTGGTAGTGTTTTTACGCAGTCAGAAAGGTTCTGAAAAGCTCCTCTAAAGAAGTGATAAGTGTGATAAAGAGCAGAGATCAGAAGGACAAGCAGGAGGTATGGAAGGAATGTGAAGACAGAAAAACACTGCGGGGGGGGGGGAAAGGGACAGGTGTATGCAAAACCCAGAGTGTGAGAGAGCACCGTGAGGTCATGGTCTGGAGGTAAGCCAGGGACCAGTTAAGAGAGTGCAACGACATGTAGGACAGGACCGGACTGGGCAGGAGTTCGGAGGAAGTTTATGCAGGGACCCCTAAGCCATCTTAAGGAATCCTACCTATCAGGGATAGTCAGGAAATGAGGGTGAAGTGTTATCTTGGGACTTAGAGAGGGGTCAGAGTGGACGCAAATAAATGAGTGAGTGTGCTATTAGCATAGTCAAGTGAAAGATGGTGGTAGCTTCCAACAGAGTGATGATAACGGGGAAAGGAATGGGTAAAGAAGTAGGTGATAAAACTCACAGTGAGGAAGAGTGTGAGGGAAACCAGTGAAGACTTTTACACTTCTGGTTTGTACAGTTGGGTGGATTGTGAGCCCTTTACTGTGATGGAAAACTCTGGAAGAAAGTCAAGTTCAGAGAGGAAGATCAGGAGATTTGGTTTTGACCTTGTTTACTTCGACATTTCTATGATTTATTTAAGAGGAATCACAAGATAGCATTTGGATAGGCAGGTCTGTAGTTAAGAAAAGAAGCTTAGGCTGAAGACAGGTATTTGGGAGTCCTGTGAAAATTAAAGCAGCAGCTATAAATGAGAATTCTCAGGGACAGCACACTGGGTGAGAAGATACGAGAAATCAAGGCTGAGTCCTGCAGAACTCCTGGACCAGGCAGGAGGAGACAAACTTGAATATTTGACAAAGATTATCAGAGCGGTAGGAAAAAATCTGGAGAGTATTTATCAAGGAATCCCCCAAAAGATAACTATACTTAAAAGGGTGTACTCAACAAATGTGGATGTCGATTATAAGTGAGGTAAGATGAGGAGTAGGAAAAATCCACAGGATTTTTGGAGGTGATCCATGTAAGAACACTACTGGGAAATAAATAAGCAGAAGGCCAGGTTGAAAATTATTGAACAGTGCACGGAAAATAAGAAATTAAAACATAGGGTATAGATGAATTTTGAGAAATACGGTTGTGAAAAGAGAGTACATTACCAAATGATATTGAAAGGTTGAGGGATTTTTGCTTTACTTTCTGTTTGTGTGTTTTATTGGGACAGATTGAGATCATTTAATAACCGTGAAAAGGAACTACATGGGAAGAAGAGGTTGAATCATAGAGTAACAGTGTATGTTCCTGAGAAGGAACTAGATTGGTCTTGGATCGGAGCTAGTTCTCCTCATCCGAAATAGGAGAGAATAGAATGGGTGCAGTTGAAGTAAGTTTGCATGTTTGGTCTCAAGGAAATGGACATGTTTCTATCTGAGAGTTTCTATTTTCTTTACAAATTCATCTACTTGAATGGGTGGTAGAAAGACAATGGTCAGAATTTTGAGAAGAGGGGAAGATTTGCAGTCAGCTTATAGAGAGTTCAGAAGGAGAGACTGAACTAACCAGACAAACACAATAGGATTTCTAGGTGTAATGAAGGTCTCAAGTAAGGTTGCTGTTTTTTTAGAAGTTCTAATCTTGTATTGTGTCATTTCCTCAAAGCTCAGGTGTTCAGGGCAGAGTTCAACTCACACAGGGTTGGAGGGGAAAAAGGAAGTTGGGAATGTACAAGAATATTAGTTACACAACACAACAGTTTAGATCCTCTATAAAGTCAACAATCTTATCACCTCATTCTCTCCTCACGCTGATCATGCTTATTTCAGACTTTCCCCTCTCCCCAAAGTTCTAATCCTTTGCTTCCTTCCACTACCTGCTCAGAAATGAAAGCCCCTCCTACTTTCTAGAGAAAGTAGAAGTCCTCTGAGAGAAATTTCCCACTTCCCTGGGACCAAAAACTCAAGTTAGTGATTACCATAGAATGTGAACTTCGTAACAAGGAGAGTGAAGAAATGAGAGGTGCTGATGTATTGGAGTTCCCTTTCTCCACTTAATTTTTACATAAATATTCATAACCTTGTCAAATTTTTATAAATTCTTTTTAATATAAATATTCTATTGCCTTAAATAATTAGAAAATTCCTCTACTATCATTTCTGCTTGTTTTATTTGATCTTTCACTGACTTCTTGTAATGAATTTTCATGGTGAATAAAGAAGGCTTTCAAATAGCCCCTATGTATACATAGTTTGGACCCCTCTCATGTCATGTCCAGTGGTCATGACAGTGACTGCTGCTTACCTCACAATTTAAGGGATGATGCTGATGAGGTTTGCTTAGTGTCTCTCCTCTCTGGCTTCAAACTGACCTCTCTCCTCCTCCTCTACTCAACTTTCTCACAAAAGGAGATCATTAGTCTCACAAGGTGGATGGCGTAGAGCAGAGCAAATGTGACCACAAACACATCAATGGTATGGAAAGAAAATGCACTTCGCATGCTTTCTTGATGGGCTGTTCTTTACAAAAGCATAAACTATCTTCATAAATGGGGTTAGTGTTTTCAAAGTGCCTGCATATCTGTTATCTGCCATTTTTTGGCGGTAAAGAACATTATTACCTCCATTTTTCAGATGTGAGATCTGAGATTTCGTGATGTCAAGAGGCTCACCATCAAAGCAGTTGTATTAACCATGTCTTTATTTTCTGTATTGCTGATGCTCTGACATCTGGGGCCTTGCTGGCCTTAGAGGACTCCTCCTGGGGATTGACAATTCCTAGAGATAGGAAACAACTCACTTGTGAGTGTGCTTTTCAGATACAAGCCACCCTTTCCAGAGCCCACACCCCAAATAGCCCCTCTATCAGGCTCTCACTCTCTGAACTACTATCCACTGGCCCTCATCACCCCAGGGCCAGGTACTAGACAACTAGGGACAGCCCCTATGCTCCAGGGCCTGTTGAAATTGTTCAAACTCACCAGTTGTAAGCCTGCTATCCCTGCCTCTCAGCAGTTCCTTCCTGCAAAAACCACAATACAGGATCCTGCCATAGCGCTTTCCTCTCCCTCTACCTCCTTACCAACCTTGATGATTCCCAGCGTGGTTCCTCCTGGCATGTCACGCCTCTCCTCTCGGGAACTATGAGGAACAAGGGATCTTTTTTTTTTTTTTAAAGATCTTATTTATTTATTTATTTGAGAGAGCGAGTGAGCACACTTGAGCTGGGGGCGGGGGGGGGAGTTGGGAAGGGCAAAGGGAGAGGAAGAAGCAGACTCCCCACTCAGCAGGGAGCCAGACCTCGATCCCAGGATCTTGACCTGAGTTGAAGGCAGCCACTTAACTGACTGAGCCACCCAGGTGCCCCAATAAAGTATCTTTTTAATGGCTGTTGTCTCTTATCTGTTGGCTTTGCAATACCTCACATTTTTTATTAATGCACTATATTTCACACTGTATTTCAAAATAGTAGTTTCAGTTAAAAGTTGTGAAACCCAGATTTAGAATCCAGGTTTGGATTCTTTCCATTTTACCACTCTACTGCACTGTGGATAGTGGAGCAAGAAAACCTCATCTACTATTAATTGAATTCATTCATACATTAAATATGTATACTTGGAGCACCCATAACATGCTAGGCAATTGCAAGCACTGGGTATATATATATTGATAAAATAAGCTATAATAAGGGTGCCTGGGTGGTTCAGTCTGTTAAGGGTCTGACTCTTGATTTAGCTCAGTTCATAATCTCAGGGTCATGGGTTCAAGTCCCAGGTCTGGTGCTGTGCTCAGCATGGGTCTGCTTGGGATTCTCCCTCTCCTCCTCCCTCTGCCTCTCCCCCCCACTCATGTGTGTGGCGTGTGTTCTTTCTCTCTCTCAGATAAATAAATAAAATCTTTTAAAAAATAAATTACAATAGACAAAGTGGGCAGACCAAAAAAAAAAAAAACAAGGAAATAAACACATGGATATATAATTACAAATTGGGACAAGTGATGTAGGTGACAAGGAATGCTCTAATGTATGGTTGTCTACTTCAGATTAGAGGTCAGAAGAGATTTTCTGGGAAGGTAATATCTGAACTATGACCTGAAGGAAATGAAGGATCCAGCCAGGTAGAAAGCTCAAAAGCCCTTGGACAGCAATGATCTTGCTTTCTTAGAGAATAGAAAGAAAACCACAGTAGATACAATGTAGGAGAGAATGGCACAATGTGAAATTGAAGAAGGAAAGAGAAATCAGATTATTTCAGGATTTTTTAAGCTATGGAGTTTGAATTGTTTTGCCAGAATAATGGAAAACTATTGAAGGGTTTTAAGCAAGGGAGTGACATGATTCCTTTCAGGTATATAAAAGTCACTTTGGCAGCTGTGGACAATGGATACAGGATGGATAAGAGTAAAGGAAAGAGACCAGTTAGGAAGTTATTTTAATAGATCAGAAAAGATGTGTTGATGGTGGCTAGGTCTAGGGTGATGGCTGTAAAGATGGAAAGAACCAGGCAGGCTTAAGATATATTTTAGTGATGGATTGATTACATGTGTAAGGGTGAGTTCAGGAAATCAGAAGAGCGACTTGCAAGGTTTCCTTAAGTAATGAGTCAGATACTGCTGCTGTCATGTGCTCATATGGGGAAGACTGAGGGAGGAACGTGTGTGTATGCCTGTGTGTGTGTTTATGCATGTAATAGGGGTGGATGAGGTGGAAATTTAGAATCCGGTTTAGAAACACATGTCAAGTTTGACAGGCTTCTGAACTCTTTTGGTGGGATAGTATTAGATGGTTGCCTATGAATCTGCATTTCAGATATCAGAAGGCTGAGCTGAAGATACGTTTAGGAAGAAAGTGCACAGAATTAGCATTTCACAATGCCTGAAAGAATGAGTTCATCTGGGACCACACATATAAGAGAGAAATAGAAAGGTCCACAATGGTTTCTGAGAAGCTATAACATTTATAGGTTAAAGGCAAAATACTGGAAAACGATAAGAGATGGCCAAGGAAAAATAAAAACAAAACATGTGGACCACTTTTTAAGGTTGGAATTATCAGTATTTAGTAGGCTCAGAAGCTAATCGGCTAACAAGTGGTAGAATTGAGATTCAAACTCAGTTTGTCTAATTTCAACATTTCTATTCTGATTCCTCTACAAGCTTTCTTTCTTAAAACAGTGATAATAATTGATCATCACATATTTGCAATGTTTTTTAAACTGACCGGTTGTGAGCGTCTCCGGAATTCTTATTAAAGAGCAGATTTTCAGTTCCCTCTTTTTCTGATTAAAGAAAATTCCTGTTTTTATCCTGAAGATATAAGCTAAATAAAGGTTATGTAAAAATTAAAGAAGATAGCGTAGTTTTACCAAAACTTGGTAGAATCAGAGTGGTTAAATGACCTGCCCAAGGTCACACAGCTAGAAAGAGTTGGCGTTTAAACTCAGGACCATTTGTCTTCAAAGTTCTACTTTACTGCTACGCCTCCCCAGTATGAATAAAAACACTAATCATTCCCATGAATGTGTAATGGCTCCTTTGACTCTGCTGAAAACCCATCTAACCTCCTTTAGATTAGATATATTTTTTTCTATAAAGCTTTAATTTTGATGATTTTCCCTTCCTTTGGATGCCTATAGTATTTATTATCTCTAAGGTTAAATTATTGCTCAACATATGTTCCTTTGTGTTGCTGTATTCTGTCTCCCCTGGATTGTAAATTCCTCATGGTCATGACTTACGTTCTGTGGCAAAGTCTCCTAGCTAACCACCAAATCCATTTTCTTTTTCTCCCTAGTTACTGAGACTAAATTCTCAACTGCCTTTGCAGTTGTGTGACTTTGAAACAAAGTTCTTGCTAATGGAATAGAAGTTTAATAGTCCTCTTTCAGGCCTAAGCTATAATAATTTCCATGAGAGCTCCACCATGATCTTTTCCCCTTTCTATGTGCCCAAATGGTCATAACCAGTGTTAAATGTGATGAAGTCCCTGCTAGCCTGGTTCCCTGAGAGACTGCATGGAGCATAACTCCCTGCCAACCGGAGATGCTCTATAATGTATGTGAAGAGAAAATAAATGTTAATAGTATTTAGACACTTACACTGGGGGATTGATACATATTTGTCAGTTTAGCATACCCTAATACAAAGTTCCAGACTTCTTTTATGCTCTATCACATTATATAATGTTCAAGATGTGATAAGTGCTTAGTGACAATGGTGATGATAAGTACCTGAATAGTAGATAAAGAGCTGAAAAATTTAAAAACAAGCAATTCGTGTAAGTTGTATACCTCATCAAAGACGGTGCTAAGTTTCAAGTTCATTATGATTATTCGCTTGAACTTCCAGATATTGAAACAATATCGTGCTCTCATATTCTTTTTAATTTAGGTCAGTATTTTGATTATATTCATCTGATAAAAAATGTTGCATTTCTAGGTTCACTGAGTTGGATCATCACAGCTAAAATTATTGGTTAATTAATGCCAGGTCCACAGAATATGTCATTTCCAATAGAAATGGTGGGTTTAAATATTGTTTTATAAGAATCAGGGGAAACATTATTTTCTGCCATTTATATAATTTATTTACATTACAAGTCCTTTTTTTAAACGATTAGAGAATCTACAGACCAAGCACTCAGATCACTCTCATGAATTATAGACCATTCTTATTAATACTCTCCATAATATATTAATATTAATGTATTAACACATTAATAATTTATTACTGGTTAAGGCTTTGAAACAAAACAAAGTAGATCTCAAATTACAAGATATATGTTACAACAAGAATATTTTTATAAAGCAGTTAGGGGAAAAATAAAATTAAGCTATAGAATCAACCAACCAGGAAAAAAAAAAGATTTTCAGGTTCCAATGACATTACTTGGAGAAATAATTAGAGTAAGATATAGAAAAAGCATTGGAGTAAATGCTTTTGTTGTTTTTCTTTGAATTATAAAGTGTGTTGAATTAATAGGGAAGAAGTTAGAAAAAGAATAAGCTGTTCTGTTGACTATCAACTAAAACTTGATTTAACCAAAAGAGTGATTATTTTGATTTGTATTATGTATTGTGTTATGAAAGTGATAAGTGATCAAGCTGACTGTTAGATCTTAATGTGACTAGTACATACATCATCCCATGTGTAACTTGTGAGATCTCAGAAAATGGTTGAGGGAAAGAGGGATCCAAAGATTCTTCTCCCCTCTGTTCCATCCAATTCTTTTTTTTTTTAAGATTTTATTTATTTATTGGACAGAGAGAGACAGCCAGCGAGAGAGGGAACACAAGCAGGGGGAGTGGGAGAGGAAGAAGCAGGCCCCTAACAGAGGAGCCTGATGTGGGACTTGATCCCAGAACGCTGGGATCACGCCCTGAGCCGAAGGCAGACACTTAACGACTGCGCCACCCAGGTGCCCCTGTTCCATCCAATTCTGATCCATTTCTTCTTTAGAGGCAAATATCTCCTGGGGCCTATAGGTAACTGGGTACAAGTGGGACCTTAGACTGTTGAAGGAAGTCCCCACCAAAAGCACTGGTTCACAGCTTTCTTATCCAAAGCCTGGATGAGTATCTGCATCCTTCCGTCAAGAACTGCAGGACCAAAGGTGGGTGGATTTTAGGAAGAGTTTATCCACATACAACTGAGGGTCTCTGGGGGAAGATTGGCAATGGACACGTACATGAACTCTCTGGACCCCAGGTGTCTGGAGAAGTAAGATGGACAAGCTAAATCCTTTTTTTTTTTTTGGAAATTGAGACAATAATTAATTACCTGAAGTTGGAGAAAATTCTTCTAGGTAGTTTAGCAAGGAGATGGCTGCCTACTTGTTTTTACACTGCCAGCCCTCTAGAGGAAAATGTAAGTTTGTTTTCCCCTATTTGTAGGACTACCACCACTCAGGAAACTTTTATAATCCAACCTGGGATCTAATGACCAGCAAAGAAAGAGGAAGAAAAAGTTGATTGCATTGTGTCCACAGTAGTAATACAGCTGCTGAAAAAGACAGACCACAATCTGAATAAGAAAATAACAAGAGGGGCGCCTGGGTGGCACAGCGGTTAAGCGTCTGCCTTCGGCTCAGGGTGTGATCCTGGCGTTATGGGATCGAGCCCCACATCAGGCTCTTCTGCTATGAGCCTGCTTCTTCCTCTCCCACTCCCCCTGCTTGTGTTCCCTCTCTCGCTGGCTGTCTCTATCTCTGTCGAATAAATAAATAAAATCTTAAAAAAAAAAATCAGTGAAGCCCCTATGCTTTAAAAAAAAAAAATAACAAGAATACTTAGGTAGAACCTTAAAGGAAGCAATCACACACACATATAAACACTTCCCTTAACTTATTCTTAGAAATCCTTGAGTTATTCATGAGAATATTTGAATTTTGAATGGTTAGGTCAATAATCAGACTCTTAATTTAAGCATATACATAATCACATGGAAAGCTCTCTTAAAAGAGAGTACAGCCATATGATTTTAGTATTTTCATTTGTATTTACGATCATGATGAAACTTCTAATGAATTAATTTAGTATCACTTGCTAGTAAGAAAAAAACTAAAGAGGGAGGTCTAATAATAATTATTCACTTAATGAATTCCATATGAAAAAGGTTTTGCAATAAATTAAATGGGAAAAATCATTTTTAAAAATGAGTCACCAAATGATGCAACATAGAGTAGACAGATCAAACCCAAATGATTCTGTACAAATTCCTATTCAATGCAATATTCACATTGTAAATGGCAGTGTAGATACAGTGAAGTATTGTACATAACATTAAATTATTGTTACTTATTTGATTTTTATTGGTTTCATAACTCTGTTTTTAATTTATAAATTTGTTTTAAGTTTATAGTTGTGTAAGAGTGAAGAAATAAGGTTAGTTTTATGTCTGTATATGTTTAACAAATTTATACCAACAATAGAAGTCTACTATATTTTTCACTTTGGAAGAGGTGTCTATACACTCAGACTTGAGAAATATTGCTTTATGTATATGTGTGTGTATATATGTATACATATATATCTTTACATCTGTATATATATCATATATATCTTTATATCTGTATATATATCACATATACCTTTATATATGTATATATATCATATATATATCTTTAATGTATTTTTATTTCTCATCTTCAGTTTAAAATATCTTGTTTTCCATTTTATATTCATATAATATCTTACTTAAGATAGTTCCTAAATTGCATTTTCATACATTTAATCTGTAGGCTGTAGAGAGATACTTTTTAAAAAATCTGCAGAAAAAAAAAAAGTAATAATTTATTGAATTCTACATCCCAGGATCCAGAATTGTGATGTCAAATCAATATATCATGTGGCTGTGAGCTTTTCTTCCACATCCAGACACAGTCACATGTTCCAACAACGCATAATACAATGGACTATTCAAGAAGCTGAAAAGCATTTTCCAGAGTGGGATCAAAACATCTCAGTTACCACCAAATTTGTGATTGTTCACAAAATACAGTGGAAAGGTAATTCTTTAGAGATGAGGTTGACTGTTGTCTGTTCAAATAAAAATACCAGGAGAATATTATATTTCAGTAAGAGTGACGGAAAGGAAAGCAGCACTTAAACTGATGTCTTTCATAGAACTTGTTAGTCTCATGCCTACATTAGTAATTATAAAATGTAGTTTCTGAATTCTTTATTAGATCTTAAAAGAATGATGTTATTATGTGTTTGTTTTCCCTTCTTACTTGTATTTCTGTTTTTGGCCTCTCCCCCCACCCCCAAAGGTCCTGTTTTAAATAAATAAACAATTGAAGAAGGTTCTTCTTGAATCAATCAGGACTTAAATGCGGCTCTGAAGCAGACCTAATCCTAGTGGTGGATTCTGCAAATGTGTCCTTTTCAAGATATTTACCTTTATTGAGACCAGCTGGGAGGGGAGGGAAAGCAACATTTTGACCAATTCAGATAGCATAATTGCAGGATTATTATCCTAATATTTTGCTCATCAAACATTGGCCTACTGAATGTTAGATTGACGGGAAGCAATACATGCTCTCTTTTAAGAAATACTTTTGAGTGGTTGCCATAACTGACTTGAAAATGGAATTCCTAAAAACAACAGCAAAGAAATCGTCTCAAAGGAGCACATCCGAGCTGTCAGTTGAGCTCTCAAAAGCTCAATTCTCTGTTGACAACATTAACTCAGGCCATCTGTAACTTGCTCCTATCTCTTCCCAGTCTAATCTGGCCACTTAATATGTCTTGGGTCTGACGCTTCAAGAGTCTTCGGTGTGTATAAAAAAATTGATACATCTTGATTCAGCTGATGGAGCATAAGATTGCTCTTACGGATATATTGCACGTTTTCAAAAAAAATTTATGGGACTTCAACAGAATGGAAGACACTATAAATTTTACACAATGAATGAAACATGTTTTCTCAGCTCTTTTCATTCGGTAGAAAATTATGTATCACCCATTTCAGATGGTGCCCACACTTCGCTCATCTATTTGATAGCTGGTTTCATTTAGCTAGTGGGGAAGGGAGAAGGGAGAGCAGAAACTCCACTCATTTGTTCGTCTTTTGGAAGAAAATCTGAGACACTTACAAAAAGCAATTTAGTACTTTTTTTTTCCTTTATATGAGGTTTTGACTTATGACTTCAAGTAAGAACCCCTTCAGAACCCAGCAATTCACAGGGACTTATCCTTGGGCACTTTCTGATTGCCATCTACTTAGAGTAAATAAGTGGACACTTCTAGGAAATCTATTTCTTTTCAGTGCTGTAAGATTCACACCATATTATGAGATAAAGAGGAATATGGTGGGAAATATAAACTACAATGACAATGAAGAATTGCTCAATTTAGTAGAGAAGAAAGAGCCTTCTTCAAAAATGTAAAAGTAGACAATATATTGCTCCAGGGTGGTTTCAGTTTCATTTATATGCAGCTTTCAAATGGAATTATTTCAAAAAGAATTAAAACATGAGGCTCTTCTCTCATATCTTGAATTAGCTGGTTCTGAATTATTTTCCTGCAGGAATTTTTCTTATTTAATCCTGCCTGACTTGCCTCACTTTCATGCTGATGATACCGGTTGAGATATGATCATTGGCTCCTGTTGGGGCCCTGCTGAATGAATTACTTGCTTTCCAAGGATTTTGGCCTAATTTCCTCCACTAGATTGGTAGCTCTTTGAAGATCAGTGTGCTGTTTTCTGATTGTCACTAATCTGTTTGGCCCCTCTTCACATGCTGAAGAATTCAGAAAATGTTAGGGCGTGAACACCTGGATTGTCTTTACGGGTAGCCTTTGGCTTGTGCACATTCAGTGCTGCTTCCAAGTGGCTACTACTCAGTCCTCATTGTCTTTCACCCCAATTTCTGTTCATGGTGGTGGAGCATGTCCCCTTGGTTACAGGCAATACCGCTTGGCCAATTGACATTTTCTTCAACTAATGCCTTTGTATTATCAAATGAGGAAATTTGGTCTTTGTGAAATGTCAAGAGCATCTTAGCATCATGGTCCATGAATCGGAGAAGCAGCACTGTCTGTTTCACTACCACCCATCAGGTAACAGTGCGAAGCGTTGCGTCGTAAAAATGGAACAACCTACGTACATGCTGGGTGGGTCCCCGAAGATTAAAAAGAAAACGACCTGAAAAGTAGCTTCCTTAAGGTATATTCTGGACTTGATACCAGCTTCTTTCTTATTTAGATAAGGCATTTTGGTTTGGGGGAATTTAATAGGGAAATGTTCAGTTGCTACTCTTTCTTCAGGGAAATGTCTTCGGGATTGATGTGGGAATTTTGATTTGGGGGTTGGAACTTGAAATGCTCAGGAGGAAAGCAAAGCTCTTATAGAACAGTGACTACTTATTAGGTGACATGTGGATCTAGAAATGAGATGGGTTACAAGTGGCTGAAGGTATTTGCCCTATTCTCTTCCCTTTTTTGCTTATTGGATTTACTTACTGTGATCATTAATTTTATGTGTCAAACTGACTGGGACACAGGGTGCCCAGATGATTGGTTATTATTTCTGGTTGTCTCTTGGAGGCTGTTTCCAGGTGAAATTAGCATTTGAATCAGTAGATTGAATAAAGCAAATTGCCCTCCCCAGTGCGAGTGCACATCATCTAATCCCCTGAGAGTATGAATTGAACACAAAGGTGGAGGAAGGATTGGTTCTTTGTCTGACTAGTTGAGCTAGGGCATTGATTTTCTCTTGTTCTTGGTGCTGTGGCTTCTCAAGCCTTCAGACTCAGACTGGAATCTATATCGTGGGCTCTCTGGCTCTTAGGTCTTCTTAATATACCACCTGCTTTCCTAGGTCTCTATTTTGTAGACAGTAGAGTGTGGGACTTGGAAACTCCATAACCACAGGAGCCAAATCAGTGTGTGTGTGTGTGTGTGTGTGGTGTATTCTAACCACAGGAGCCAAATCAGTGTGTGTGTGTGTGTGTGTGTGTGTGTGGTGTATTCTATCAGTTGTGTTGTACCCTAGCTAGCCCTCTTATGTGGCAAATATAAGACAATGCTTATCTTCCTTCAAAATTTAGAAATCAAGAGCGTTTTTTAATTCTCAGTTCTTGTGATATAAATATAAAATATGCTTAAGCCAGAAAGAATATATTGGAGCAGAATCATTTTCAAGGACATAATGAATGAAATAAGGACTCGAACAAATACTTGACTGGGGATTGGGATAAACTATGATATACTTCTGACTCTGTTTCTAACTAGAGGTGTAAATGTGGTGATGTCTCCTCCTCTTATCTGGATTTTAGATAGCTTATCTTCAGATGAGGAGGTTGGACTGTATCAGTCATTCTCAAGTTGGGGCAGTTTTGCTCTCAGGGGACTATTAGCAATGTCTGCAGACACTTTGGTTGTCACAAGTGAGAGTGATGCTGATGTTACCAGATGATCTATCATAGTTGCTAAATCAGGAAACAAACAGGTGAACCCTGGTGCTTTCGTGGCCAACACCTCCATCCTGGAGAATCCCAGGGGCGCTGAACAAATCCAGAGCACACTCCTGGCTGGGTTGGCTAGCTCTGTTGCCAAACAAACTTGGATAAACTCGTTGCAAGAGAAGCCGGTAACTCAAGAGATGAGGGTTTGGAAAAGAGAAAGGAAGAAATTTATTTTGGGTGTTGGCAGCTGGGGGAGGTGGAAGGCTCAAGCCATCACAACCACCTTTTCTGGCTGTGAGATGGACAACTAGAGTTGTATAGAGAGAGGTTGGGGAAGAGAGGAGGCAGGGAATACGTGATCATGGGTATGGTATGTGTTCAGCCCAAGATCATGGACAGGGAAGGGGATCCGTGTGGTATAGTCTTCTGGGTATTCCATTGCTATTAGGGTTTTTCTGGTCTGGCAGTTGGAATGTTCCAGTCATTGTCAATGTCTCAAGAAGGTTGAGAAATAACTATTGGGGTCTATCGTTGAGCAAGAGGGCTTGCTGGTATCTCATGGGTAAAGCCTAGAGATGCTGTGAAATATCATACAGTGCACAAGGCAGCTTCCCACAACACGGAATTATCCAGCTCCAAATGGCAATAGTGTTAAGGTTGAAAATCCCCAGTTTAGATTCTTTCTCTTGCAGTCCTAATCTTTATGAATCTATCACTCTGCTCTGATTGTATTAAAGTATTTGAACTTTGAAGGTTTTTTTAAAGTAAAAATTTAGAGCAAATTATGATGCATGATTAATATGAAAGAAAGTTTTACTAGTAAGAAATATAGTCTCAATTATGAAATATTCCCCTGGATTTATTAATTTAAAGGACAGTTTCAATACCAGCCACCTTCTCCCAAGAAATATCTTCTTTCATGGATCTCTATACACGCAACTTTTTAGTAAAACTGTTGAGGAGGGGACTGAATTCTCCCTGTCTTAAAGCTATTTTTGTATTTGTTACTGGTGGCAAAGCCTGTCAGAGAAAAGTTGAAGGGGACTAGAGAGAGGCTCAAAATGACTAACGGTCTGAAAATCCCCTTGCTTGAAAATCTTTTCCACACTGCCTCTAATTAAGATATCCAGTTTGATTAGCAAGCTCTTCCTTGGAAATACAGATGACGCTTGAGAATGAACAAACTTCACTCTCTGTTAGTATGAATCTCCTTGATCAGAACGATGCCTAAGGACTCAGAGTTTTGTTTGGAAATAAGGAAATGAAGAGGTGGTGCCTGCACGGGTGAGGCTGTTTGGAGAATGTGACTCTCTGGTGGACAGGAAAGAGAAGGTATTGGGATAGAGGGTGATGGGAGGAGGGAAAGTGGAAGAACACTTGGTCTTTGCGTTTCTGCTTTTGGGAATCACCCACTAGGGAGTGAGTGCCTTAGGAAAGACAAAGAGGACGAAACCCCCAAATTCTCAGTTTGGACATCCCTTCTTCACAGCAAATTTCTCTAGTTGTGTCCACCAAATGTTCCAGACAAGAAAACGGAAAGAAAGGTACCGTGAACTCTTCATTTCTCTCCTTTCCTTTTTTTGTTTTTAGTAGTAGTAGATTTTCATTCTCAGGGGGCCTTTGAAAAAGTTATCCAGGAATGCAGGAGGTTTATATTTGAATTTATGTAACAATCAAACGTGGCTCACCTGTCCTTCGGTCAGCTTAGTGAGTCTCCTGACTTCCTTGAGCTTATGGGTCATTAGCCTCAGCCCATGGGAGTATGAGAGTACTGTTTCCACCTCCAGGATTCACCTGTGAATATGTATTTTTTCTTAAACTATAATATTAATATTAATGAGTTTATATATTATGTGTAATTGATAATTATTAATAATTGTGTTGTAGTTATTATAATTATATATATAATTATATACATATATATACTTTAACAGGTAAAATTCTGATCAGAATGAGGTCAAGTGGGTATTGCTTTGATTTCCTGGAACAGATCTTCTGGTCCCCAGCTGGTAGAATGAGCTAGCCTCCCATTTCAACAGTTTATAGTTTCTGTCCTCCACAAAGGCACATCCTCTATTCTGTCAGGCAGTAGATATACTTCTGAACTCCTGTCCTTTCTGAAACTTACACTAAGGTCAATGACCTACGGGCTTTCAGTTTCCTTTCTATGACATCTAGAGTCTATTAAATAGGCAAAATTAAAAGAAATTAGGGCATGAGTTAAAATTGTTGAATTTCAGATATTAAGAATGGATAGTTGACATATAAGAGGCTTTTCAAGGCTCCTATTGATGACTTTCTGTTCCTAAATTTAGCTAACCAGAAAGTCTTTCTTTTCCCTTTCTGTTCCTGACACTTCTAGCTCTGTAGCCCATAGAAAATACAGATCTGTTATACCTAATCTGAAACCTCAGAGCCTGATGTTTTTCAGAATTCATTTTTTTGAAAGAAAATACAATGAATAGAAGGAACACAGAGGATTTTTAGGGCAGTGAAACTACTCTGCATGATACGTTCATGGTGGACACCTGTCATTATATGTTTGTCCAAAGAAACAGAATGTACACCACCAGGAGGGAACCCTAATGCAACTATGGACTTTGGGCAATAATGATGTGTCAGTGCAAGTTCATTGATTGTAACAGATGTACCACTTGTGCTGGATGTTGATAACAGGGGAGGCTACATGTGTGAAGGGACAGGGAATATGTGTAAAATCTCTACCTTCTTCTCAATTTTGCCATGAACTTAAAACTACTCTAAAAAATAAGGTCTACTGTTTAAAAAAGTAACACAACATATAAGCTGTATATATTATAAAATCACTAGTAGAGTCTGAAGCAATACCCAGTAACCAAAATAATATCTTTACAGTGAAAATTATTCTCATTTACCCTAAGTGGGATAAACATAGTATCTGAATATATATATAGCCTCAACTCAATTCAGGTCAGATTTTGCCTCCAAATGAGTTTGCATCAAACTTGCAAAAAAAATAATTGTTTTTCTGAGATCTTTGATTTTGAAATAATGGGTAAGACCATTCTCCATGCACTCCTCCATTTATATTGGCCTCAGATAATCTGCCCATTCTTACTAGCAGCTGCCCAGGCTCCCTTATTTGGTGACAAGACTCACAACTGCCATCTTGGGAGAGTCATCCCACATACCAGCTCGCCTATGCCAGTGTTCCCCATGGCCCTGTCCCCTGGGGTATGCAGAGCTGCAGATGGTGCCAGGCAGGTGTGACAGGAGAGGCTGATCTTCTCCTATCTAGGCCCTCTCTATTATAAGTCATCATAAAGCTGCCACTGGATTTTGGAGACAGGAGTTCACTGCTACTCTTCCTCTGTCTCTGCTCTCAGATAAGGGCAGCTTTACCCACATGTTTCTGGGTAAGTAAATGTGCTTTGCTCTTCGGCAGTCCTGAACTTATCAAAAAGATAAAAGTCACAGTTGAGTTTTGGCTGATCATCAAGTAACCCAGAAAGTAAAACGCCAGCTTCCCGTGTTTTTCTAGTCTTACTTCCCAGCTCTGATCTATTTCTTCTGAAAGTGAATGCTTACAAGTGGCCCTTCTTTTATGAACTAGTTAGCTTGTTCCACTAAAAATAAGTTTTTAAAATGTAGACATATCTGAGAAGTGTGCTACTCACATTGATCCCTCAGTGATTTAAAAAAAAAATGAGTCTCAATTTAACATTTATGTTCATTGTAGAGGAAAAATTTTAGACTGGAAATCCAAAGGCAGGTCTGATTTCTAGTCCAATTTCTGCTAGTAATTATCCATTTCACCTGGGACAGCTGCCTCTGATTCCTCATGCATAAAATGAGGATGTTGAATGCAAGGCCATTTCTAGAGTTTGTGTCCATAACCTGGGTTCTTCAGAAGGTCTGTGAAACCATTGTTAAGTAAAAGTGTGTGTGTGCGTGTGTGTGTGTGTGTGTGTGTACGTACGTGCTTGTGCATGCTCATGCATATGAGCCTTGGGTGAAGGCAGCATAGCTTTCATGAAATTCTAAAACGGATGCATTCATTTTGCCTTAAAACTTTTATGATTTGATAAGTATAAATTTTCATATATCAGATTTGCTTAAAACAAGTTATACTTGCAAATATATGGCAGCCTTAGGTGGACATTTATTAAGTCAGTAGGGCCCCAGAAAGAAATAGGTGGCATACTCAGAGAAGTTTGAGAAATATTTAACAAGGAAGTATTTACAAATGTACAGATAGAGTCGAGGAAAGCAAAATGAATAATACAACACCCAGGGAGGAGTAATGGGGGAGGAGGAGTCATTACCACTTTTAGGCCTGAATGGGCAAGGGGAGAAATCCATTAGTACAATCCCAAGGAGAAAGTCATGACCTTAAAAGGAGCAGTGACTTTTGGTCCAGGGTTGCTGCTGTTCTTATGCACCCCTAGAAAGAGAACTGGGAAAATAAATGGTTCAACCATCATTTTCTCCATCCCTTGGATTTTTTCCCCATTTTTCTGCAATAGCCAAATTCAAATGTAAAACAGAGGTAAAGGAATCCATTGACATAGGTGAGCATCCCCAGACAGAGGAGAATGGATCTAGACAGGCAAATAGAGGCTACCCAGCCAAGCAATGCAGGGTAGATTAGGTGGAAGCAGCTAAAGCCTGGAAACAGAATGAGTCTTGTCCCTGCTCTGTGACCCAGACCTTGCATGTGGTTCTGTTTCTTCATCTGTCATCTAAGGTAATGACACAAACGTACCTTGGAGAGTTATTTTCAGAAATGACCAATAAAAATGAATACAAAACATTGTGCAGATATAAAGTGCCATATGGATGCTCAAAATTCATGGTTATAGGCTTTAAATTCCATAGGAGGCATGCCAAGAGGAGGGGTAGCATGTGCCCCGGTCGCTCCATCTGGGACTGAGCCAGCTGTGGAGAAGGACACATTGGCAGCTTCATGGACATCTCTGCAGGGTGAGATATGTCCTTTATATAGTTCAGTCAATACATAATACATACTAGAACAATTATTGGATTCAGCGACAATATCAATAAAAGATGGGTCAAATCAGCTATTTACTTCTCCCAGCTTAAAAACTTCCATTTTTGGGGCGCCTGGGTGGCACAGCGGTTAAGCGTCTTAAATTTATTTAGTAAGTATTTAGTAAATAAATCCATCTACTTTTTTTCATCCATTGTATCAAATTTAAAAGGGAAGGCCTTCGGCTCAGGGCGTGATCCCGGCGTTATGGGTTCGAGCCCCACACCAGGCTCCTCTGCTATGAGCCTGCTTCTTCCTCCTCCACTCCCCCTGCTTGTGTTCCCTCTCTCGCTAGCTGTCTCTATCTCTGTCAAATAAATAAATAAAATCTTTAAAAAAAAAAAAACTTCCATTTTTGACTAATTGATGGTATGCGGTACTGGTTAGTGATTGCCAAGCCAAAATACAGATTTCTGGGCCCCAGCCCTGGAGATTCTGACTCTGCTTGTGAGGCATAGACCCTGGTAGCCCGGGTGATTTTTATGAGAGGGTTGGTTCAGGGACACATGATGCAGACAAACATGGGAGGCCTGACTGTGTCCATCTCTTTGTCACAAAAAGGAATGATTGGGAAAGAAGAAGGAAGAAGCAGGGAGTTAATTTATTCCATATTAAGTTAGCTTGACTTCCTAATCCAGACTATTGGCAGGGTCAGGAGATGCTGTGTATAATTTGAAGGTACTAAAAGACTGCTCGGAAATGCGTGTCTCACTGCTCACCCAAAAAATCTCACATGACTCATTTATTCTGCATTAGGCCGTGAAATCCTCATGTTCAAATGCAGTCATTATCTACGTGCCAACATGGCAGATTGGAAAGGTCATTGAACTGGGAGTCAGAAAACCTGGTTCTGTGATTTATTGTATTTCTCACCTCTTGTTATCCATCTCTGAGACTCCTGGAGCCTCAAGTTGCTTCTTTATAAAAAGGAAACAGATGAGATTAGTGGCTTTCTGGGGTATTTACTTATTAGTGGAACTCTTTTTGTCAGATTAAAACTTGTGAAAGGCCACAATATGTCAAATAAGGAAAAGTTGAGTCATTTTAATGAGAAAGAGGGCAGAAGACTTAGGAAGAAGACTGTTCTACTTTTTCTCTTGCCCCCCCCCCATTGTTTCCATTGTGATGCTTCCCCAGAACTCTAGGATTCTACCACCTGCATTTAGAAAATCACTGCAAAAAAATGATACCTAGACTCTCTTCATGTCTAAAAAATTTTACTCCATTTGGATACATATTAAACTATTAATAACAATTATATTTTGAACCATCAATTCAAAGCAGTTTCTCAGAAGACTTAATTATCTAAAAATATCCAGAGAAACTAGAACATTTAATAAGTGTATTTTTTAATGAAGCATGGAAATTTGGAAAGGAGAGCCAGGCTCTAAAGAGAAGGACCTGAGCAGGGAGCTGGATGGAAGGGGCTGACACATCCTGGAAAGGGTGAACTATGAGGGCAGTGGGCTCTTTATCAGGAGGAAGGAATTCTAAGGGGAAGCGGGAACAAAATACTATGATAATAATAACACCATCAATTATATAATTTTATGGATTCCTAAAATATTCATATCCTTTTCTCTCTTTTTTTTTAAGATTTTATTTATTTATTTGACAGAGATAGAGACAGCCAGCGAGAGAGGGAACACAAGCAGGGGGAGTGGGAGAGGAAGAAGCAGAGTCATAGCGGAGGAGCCTGATGTGGGGCACGATCCCATAACGCCGGGATCACGCCCTGAGCCGAAGGCAGACGCCTAACCGCTGTGCCACCCAGGCATCCCTCCTTTTCTCTTTTACCTTCTAGTAAATCCTCACTACAGGCAGGGTTGGTTGAACCTGTCTATCCTCCCTATCAGGGTTTCTCAGTCTTAGGACAGTAGAGATGTCGGGCGAGATACGTCTTGCTTGTAGGGACTGTCCTGTTCATTGTAGGATGTGTAGGAGCATCCCTAGTCTCCATCCTCCAGATGCCAGTAGTAACTTCTCTCCAAAGTTGGGTCAACCAAGAATGTCTCTAAACATTGCTAGTGTCCCCTGTCGGGCCAAATCACTCCCAAATGAAAACCAGTGCTCTACATAAAATAATTGAGATGCAGAGAAACATGAGACAGGACTGCAGTGGCATAGCTGTTGAGTTAGGACATTTGTTCCCAACCTGGGTTCTTTACCTGTGCAATGCTGTTTGAAAAGGATCATTTCTTTTTTTTTTTTTTTAAAGATTTTATTTATTTATGTGACAGAGAGACAGCCAGCGAGAGAGGGAACACAGCAGGGGAGTGGGAGAGGAAGAAGCAGGCTCCCAGCGGAGGAGCCCGATGTGGGACTCGATCCCGGAACGCCGGGATCATGCCCTGAGCCGAAGGCAGACGCTTAACGACTGCGCTACCCAGGTGCCCCGGATCACTTCTTTTCTTTATATTTTGCTTAATAAAAATACCTGATCCTGGCAACAATTATATCTCCCAACCTTCCATACCTCTTCCAGAAAATACACTTCTAAGACCTGTTTTTTTTTGTCCTAAAAAGGCAAAATTTGAGGGCAAATTTAGGGCAAGGATAAATCAGGCATGTACAAACCTAGCACTCCTAGCTTGAAAGAATATTTGCTTTAGAATTGAGCCCAGGGGTTTTGGGGGATGCTGGTTTTGACAGTTGATATGTTTATAAAAGACATCGTTTGGTCCATTATTAATTCAGCTGTCTATAAGACTTGGTGCCTCCTGTGTGTTCCCTCTTTAATATTTTCTGTTGAATCTTTAATAGCTATTTAGAGAAATTAGCCATTAGTTTCAAAAAGCTCATCATGGTAATGAATTTCTATACCCAGAAACTGATATCATGGTCTATAATTTTGAATCTTGATTGGACTGGTATTAGAAAAGGAATTTATTGCTTTGAAGAGTTGTAGGATCAATACACTTGGAATAATGTGCTGGGTAACCATGCCAACACAGCTTACATCCAAGGCTGGAGGGCAAAGTGGTTTTAAAATAATTGACGGAAAGATAATTAAGTCTACTTGTGACAAGACATAAGATAAATGATGATTCACTTGAAGCCCTCTGGTATTCCTTTTAGCTGAAGAAAAAATAAGGCCAGATAGCAAACATTAAATCTAATAAATGATTCTCTAAATAAGGTTTCCCAGAGTATGTCCCTAAGAGGTGAATTTTCCTTTATGTTTCCCCTTTCATATTTGGGCTTATTTCATTTAATCTCTTCTCAAGGACTGCAAGGAACTCATTTGTTTCCTGCTTAAGAGTACAAAATGGAGGGGCTCCTGGGTGGCTCAGTTGGTTAAGCGTCTGCCTTCAGCTCAGGTTCTGATCCCAGGGTCCTGGGTTTGAGTCCCACATTGGGTTCCCTGCTCAGCTAGGGAGTCTGCTTCTCCCTCGCCCTCCCTCTCTGCTGTGCGTGCGCTTTCTTTCATAAATAAATAAAACTTAAAAAAAAAGAGTACAAAATAGATAAACATGCAGGGAAGTCATGGCAAGTAGGGTAAAAAGTGGTAAAATTGTGATATTGTTGAGTTCTTCGTTGGAGGACCTTCCTCCTGTTCAGCACCACTCTCCTTTCTCAATCTTTCTGTATTTAAGATACTCCTAAGTTGATACCAACTACTCCCAGCAAAAAAAAGTCTCCAGAATGCTTTCCTAGATTGTACCATATGCCAACACTTCAAACTGAGGTATTAAGGTATTCCTGTCTCTCGGAGTGCATGAAAATTCTCTTAGAGGTACCCTGGTATGAATAATATTAAGTGAATCAGTTTCCAGAATTTTAGTTTCTGTATGATTTGCCCAAAGTATCTACAACTGGAATGTGAATTCTTCTCCACATTCCATATTACTTTTCCCCTTTCATTTCACGCATCCAGAGTCTTACTATGTTCCATTGCCAAACAAAACAAAACAAAACAAAACAAAACAAAACAAAACAAAACAAAAAAAACACCAGGGGCACCTGGGTGGCTCAGTTGGTTAAGCATCTGCCCTCAGCTCGGTCATGATCCCAGGACCCTGGGATGGAGCTCTGCGTTATGCTTCCTGCTCAGCAGGGAGTCTGCTTCTCCCTCTCCCTCTGCCATTTCCCAGCCCATGCTCTCTCTCTCTCAAATAAATAAAATTTTAAAAGACCAAATAAAAGGATAATTTAAAATCCCCTCTAATCAAGAGATCATAATCTCCACTTCCACCCATATCATTAAGAAAAGCATTTTCAATTCTGTTTTTAGGTTAAAAAGTGTTTTGCATTTATTTGTTTTGAATAATTGTATAATAGCAATAATTATAATAAACCTCAATCCAAATGAATTTTTTATGACATCCTAGAGCCTTAGGTTCACAGGGAAAAAAAGATATATATATATTTGGTTGTTCTTGCAAAGAAATATGTTATAGATGCCCAATAACACTTTCAAATATAAACATTATATTAGAATGGCATTTTGTGGAGGAAATAAAATGAAAATATGATTTTGAAGTGTACAAATAAAATATAAAATTGTTCATGCATTGACTTAAAATGGTTGATGGTGAGTGTCCAATTACTATGCTATTTACATCCTATTGAATACATTTAAGGAAGTGATACAATTACTTCAAAGCATTAATACTTATAATATGGTGGAAGTTACATCCTCAAGATGATGTATATGAACAAAATGTTTCAAGATTATTACTGAATGCCATGGACCACTTCTCCTTGCAAAGCCTGCCTATCTTGTGATCTCATACTGCATCAGATAGACAACTGTTTTCTTAATTAATGTCAACTAAAATATTAATTATAGGTGAAATATAACATAAGTTTGCCTTGTAATAGTGCTTTAACCTGAACCTTTGATATCTTATGACACTTTTTCACTGGTAGGAAGGGTGGGGATTTTGTTACTCTTCACACCGTGTATAGTTAGTTCGCTACACTGCCAATCCTTGAAATTTTCTGCAAAGAATCAAATAACTCTTCAGCAAATGTGTCTACCCTAATTTTTACTTTTAATTTTAGGTGCTAATTTTTTTAACTTTAAAGTATTACATTTGTTTTAATCTTTAGAATTTCCAATAGCTGTAGACTGCATTACTTGATTGAAGTAAAGTAAAAAGACATCCTCCAATAGTGTGTTTTCCGTTTCTTCAATTCTTGAAGGACTGTACGATTAACAGGACTTCTACAGCAGAGTAAAGACAGTGGGAGATTATGAATTAAAATGTTTTTGGGAAATGTACATTGAATTTCAGTTGTCCGACATGTGTATTGGCAACATGGAAGACATTGATCCTATTCAAACATACCTGGTGGTCTTAAGTTATTTCTCAACTGTAGCCAGGGCTTTATTTATTTAATAACATATTCAAGTAACTCATAAAATGAAGATGGCAATAAATGTTTTTTCTGGGGTGCCTGGTGGCTCAGCTGGTTAAGCATCTGCGTTAGCTCAGGTCATGATCCCAGGCTCATGATCCCCCCCTGCTGCTCCTTTGTTTGTGCTCTCTCTCTGACAAATAAATAAAATCTTAAAGAATACATTTTTCTCTTTTCAAGATGTTTTATCTCTGTGTAGAAAGGAATAGAAGAAAGGAATGTCTTTAATTTTATGTGCAGCAGTATGTTTTCCCTCTTCTCTTTAATCCATGTCCCTGAATAATTAAGATGGCTACTATCTTTAAATCACATGCTTCTATGACTTCTCTAAAGATTTACTCTTGGGTATACCAGTGGTCCCCGACTTACAATGGTTCAATTTATTACTTTGCGACTTCACAATGGTGCAAAAGTGTTGTACATTCAGTAGAAACCATACTTTGAATTTTGGATGTGCATCTTTTCCTGGGCTAGTGATATGCAGTGGGATCCTCTCCTGTGATGCTGGGCAGGGGCAGTGGCTGCAGCTCCGTCAGCCACGAGCAATAGGGTAAACAGTTGGTACACTGACAACCATCTGTACCCATACACCATCTTGTTCTTCACTTTCAGTGCAGTAGTCAGTACATTGCATGAGACAGTCAATGCTTTACTATAAAACAGGCTTTGTTTTAGGTGATTTTGCCCTATGACAAGTTAATGTAAGTGCTCTGAGCTTGTTTAAGGTAGGCTAGGCTAAGCCATGGTGTTTGGTAGGTTAGGTGTATTAGATGCGTTTTCAACTTACAATGTTTTCAACTTATGATGGGTTTATCAGGGCATACCCCATGGTAAGTCATGGAAGATCTGCATATGAAATGTGGAATGAAGGACTTACACAAAACCCAATAGACGCTGAGCCACTTAGAGAAAGGTGGCATCTTATAAATGTTTGTGCTCCTTGTGCTTCACTCAGTAGCGCTATCATAGCAGACAATAAACAAAATTGTGTTCAATTTCCTAAAGCAACATTTTCACTCCAGAACTAGTTTTAATGTACTGAATACATGTCTACCAATATATGAACTACCCAAATAATTGATGAAAACTATCATAATCATTCATATAATTGCTCTAGGATCTCTTTCCTGTTTTATTATATGGTCTCACCCCTAAGTTCAAGATTATTGCGAATACAATTTACAGCTTCTTTAAAAAAAAACTTAGTGACATGTACAGCTCAGTTGCCTACATAGATTCTATTTATCCAAAGAATGCAAACTGGTGCAGCCACTCTAGAAAACAGTGTGAAGGTTCCTCAAAAAGTTAAAAATAGAACTACCATATGATCTAGCAATTGCACTACTAGGTATTTACCCAAAGGATACAAAAATACAGATTCAAAGATATATATGCAACCCGTTGTTTATATTAGCATTATCAACAATAGCCAAACTATGGAGAGAGCCTCAATGTCCATCAACTGATGAATGGATAAAGAAGTTGTGCTATATATATATATATATATATATATATATATATATATATAATATATATATATTACAATTATAATTATAAGCAATTATTTATATAAAGATATGTATAAAGACATATACATGTAAAGACATATATATAAAGACCTATCTATCTATCTATAAAGATATATATACCTTATATATGTCTAAGTCCTGCTTGTTCCTACTAGAGAAAACCATTCTCTACTCTGACCAAATCTAAACTGAGCTGGTTGGGAGAGGGGAGAAAGCACTGTAGAATGTTTGCACTCTACTGAGAAGAAAGATCTCCTTTGCACCTGCTTATTTTTTTAATAAGACCTTTGTTTGTCAAAACATGTTTTCTTGAGTTGTCATAAATTATACTGTGTAACGGTTTTGGTCCCAAGTTCAATCTGTAAACAGTATGCTCACAGCTGGCAAATCTGTTACATTTTGCTTCTGGCTTGTACTGTTTCATTTTATTTAAGAATAACATCAGCTCAGAGCTGGCACTGGGGCACGGACTTAAAAAACTTGCTACATTTGAGTCCATAAACCTACAACCTGAACTTGCTAACTAGACGTGCTGAGTTCTGAGTTTTGCTCTACGCCCTGGGCATGTGTACACGCTCACACACACACACACACACACACACTTTCTCTTTCTCTCGAATGGCCATATGGGTAGACTTGGCTATTACAACTGAATGGTAGTCAATAACACTATAAAATCTGAGCTTGATTTATGCTCTCCTTATTTAAGGAAAGAACACTGTGTTCTGTACAAAACTTACATTGTAAATCATAACTGCAGCCGCAACAACAACAAAAATCTAAGGAAGTTCTCTTTCATTGAGTGGGAGCCAAAGTTAAGAGGTGTGCAGGATGAGAGTTTCAGTCCTCAAAAACTGGCATCTGGAAACTCAAAACCATTTTCAGGATCCAGGATGAACCAATGTCCTGAAAAGAATGGGGTTGTGAGTTCTCAAATGACACCAAACGTCAGACCCAGAAGTGAAGCAACTCTCCTCAGTGGCATCAAAAAGAAAACGTGCTGCTAAACCCCATCACCCTGTTGATTTGGCAGAAAATCTCGGTCTGGCTCTTCAGAGAGCAGCCACATCTCGGCCTCACACGTCACACATCCTGAACTGCGAAACTGCAAAGGGGATGAGCTCAGTCTAATCTGAAGGCATTGGAGGGCTAGCTGAGTACCAGATTTCCAAGCTTTTTCTGATTCTATTCAAACTAGGAAAAAAAAAAGAACAAATAAATGTCATTTATTAAACACCTACAGGTATGTGGCATTTCACCCCTGCTGTAGGGACTGTAAACAAGTTTGAAATGACCTCACTGAGTTTATTTTCCAAACGCAGAGAATAGATGTACATACATGAAATGGTAGCAGAAATACACACATAAAATGAAAAAGATGAGACAAGACAGTAGAGTGTGTTATTAACTTCTAGACCAAATACAACAAATTCTGAGAGTCAGCATTGAGGGCACTGTGATGCTGGCAAATGTCATGGGTCTTGAGCCAAGTCTGCAAACATACACAGCGTAGAACTAGGCAAAAGAAAGAGAGGAGGACTTTCTGGTTGGGAAAAAAAGCCAGGGGCTGATATGTTTAAGTTCAGTAATGAGACAGTGCTGACCTTAGCGGCGTGTACTTGTAACGTTCTTTATTTTTCTGTTTAGTTCCACAACTTTCCCTTAGCAGGGCACAGAAGGATTTGAGGGGATGTGGATGCCTGGACCATGAAAGCAAAGATGAAAGTGAGTTCACCATTGAGTCGGCATCCTGATAAACTGCGTGGACTCTGAAAACGGTGGTAACCACCCCGGCTTGCTTATTAGGACCAGGTATGCGTCTGAGTGCTCTGCATGCACCAGCTCTCAGCTCCTCAGCCTCAGGTCAATCCTGTTATTTCACTGGTTGACAGATTAGGGAACTCAGGCACAGAGAAATTAAGTAATTTGCCCGGTCAAAGTAGGTGACACTGTTACAGAAACACAGGGTTCTTGTCTCACGGGGTCAAAGAATGAATCTTGCGGACAAAGGAGAGTGAGCAAAGTGACAGAGTTTTATTAAACCTGGAGACAGAAAAAACTCTCTAGAATGAGAGGGGTCCTGAATGGGTGACCATGGAGGGCTTTTAGTGGCAGTCTTTCATTGAGAATTGACTGGGAAACTTGTGGCCGTGAGTTTCTTGAGCCATCTTGGTTTGAGCACAGACTATTGATAACACCCTTCATGACTTAATTCTTTCAGGTTTAGCCATTTCCTATGATACACTGTAGCCGCCAAAGAAAAACACTCCCGACCATTGACCATTGGAGGGCAGGTGGTCTGTTTCTTTATCTCTTCTTCACTCTGGCTTAGCACTTCTGCCTGCCAGGAATAGTTTCAGAGCCCAGCCAGGGGCCCCCTACCTCTCCCTGTCTATACCCTCCCTTTCCTTATTCAAAACTAGAACTCTAGACAGAGTCTCTCTCAGCTCTAACCTTGTCACTGTAATATTGTTCCCAACGAGACTGGAAAATGTCCCAGGGTCCTCACTAAACTATCTGCAATCTCACAGACTACCTGGGTCCACAGGCTTCTCCCATTGCTAAATATCTTTATATTTTTTCTTATTCAGTTCTTTAAAGTTTTATTCTGTCTGTTCTTTTTCTCTGGATTGGACTTTTATTATCATCATTTTAAACTAAAATTTAATTTTTTAATTTAATCTCTGCTTAAAGAATATTAGCCATAACATCTTATAATACCTTTGTTCTGGGGCGCCTGGGTGGCGCAGTCGTTAAGCGTATGCCTTCGGCTCGGGGCGTGATCCTGGCATTCTGGGATCGGGCCCCACATCAGGCTCCTCCACTGAGCCTGCTTCTCCCTCTCCCACTCCCCCTGCTTGTGTTCCCTCTCTCGCTGGCTGTCTCTCTGTCAAATAAATAAATAAAATCTTAAAAAAAATAATACCTTTGTTCCCAAATCATTAAAGATAATTTTTTAAAGATTTTATTTATTCATTTGAGAGAGAGAAAGAGACAGAGAGAGCACAAGCTAGGGGAGAGGCAAAGGGAGAGGGAGAAGCAGCCTCCCCACTGAGCTGGGAGCCTGACATGGGGCTCAGTCTCAGGACCCTGAGATCATGACTTGAGCTGAAGGCAGATGCTTAACCATCTGCGCCACCCAGGCACCCCTAAAGATAATTTTTTTAAAAACTTATGCTAATATACACGTGCTCTTGACAGTTTGCTTTCTTCAATCAGATTGACATATATATGTCTGTTATATCCTTCCCTTCTCAGTTCACATTCATATCCTAAAAAGTGATTTGTAATCCTTGTGTAACAAAGAGAATGTTATGAAGAGGGAGTACATGACAGTGGCTGAGTTGGGAAGAGCTAGAAAGCCACAGTGCCTAAAATTAAATCTTGCTTCATTCCTCCCACTTAACTTCTATATAACCTTGCACAAAGTACTTAACTTTTCTGTGCTTCGTTTTTTTTTTTAATTTATTAAATGATGTAATATAACCTATTTGATAGAGGTGTTAGGAATGTATAAAGCAGTTGCATAGACTTGGCACTAACAACAGTTACTACTACCACCACCACCACCAAGAACAATAACAAAACATAACAATACATGTTACCTATTATTATTATTAAGAAGCTGCTACCAAAATGATCTCATGAATAGAATTGACTCTTTTCAGGATTTGAAATATATTTTTAATAAACCCTTTTATGCAAAAGTTGAGATCCCAGGACATAGCTGTAAATGAGACCACAACCAAAAAACAGGGAAGCTGCTCTGTATAAAGAACTGAAGGAACTGTTTTTTGCTACTAGTAGAGTATAAGAGAGAAGGTGTGAGCCTATTAATACAGTGATATGAAGGGCCCTAAGAAATTTTCTTATTGTGCTCCAGAAAGAAGCCAAACAAAACAATAAAAGCAATCAGATCATTCCATAAGGTATTTTCTTTCTTCATGACAGCTGCTCTGGTTTCTTCAACAGGTGAATGCTGTTTCAAAAAAAAAAAAAAAAAAAAAAGAAAAAAAAAAAANGAGTTTGAGCTACATTAAAAGAGACTTGAGAGTATGGAATCATTAGAATGATGGCAGGAGACTAAATTATAATCTCTCCATATAAACTCAATAAAGCCATACTCCATAACTACACTGTAACTAAAGGAAGAGAATTCTGGGAAATCAGATTCACATGTAAGAAGAAACTGAATGGCCTAAACCAGCAGAGTGATCTCTGGAGCCCGTTTGGCAAAAAGGCAGCAACTGTGTTGAAGACAGGAGAGTTTGGTGAGGTTCTACTAATAGAACACAGATAGCACAAACCAGAGTTCATTCCTAGAGGGAAAGGGTCGTACCCTGAGTCTGAAAAACTTCAAGAACAATTCTGCAATCTAGTAGAGCAGTGTACTGGTTCCTAGGGAGTGCAATGGGAAAAGGTTTAAAATTATTAAATAGACTGAGTGGTCCTAAAAAATAACAGTTCGGTAGAAAAGGGAGCCATCTTGGAAAGAGGAGTACCTCTTGAAGGATGGAGGTAAAGGAAAAGAAGGAGGCAATGGTAGTTAAAATCCATAGTAAAACAAGACACTAAGAAGAATGCAGAAGCAAATAAACAAAAATGATGCTATTTTTAATTAAAGAAATTGTACTTTACTATAGCTACAGAAGAAGATGCTGTTAAACTAAGAAACCAAATAAGTCATACCAACTTCTCCCTTTGGAATGCCTACTATTCCAATAAAAACTAATTATAAATTAAAATAAAGAGAATTTAATATACATGTGGAATTTATATAGGAAGAAAACACAACATGAGACAAAAACACTAGTAATAGCAACAATCAAAAGAAGGCATAAAAAAAAGCTATAATGCAACACTGTAAATTAAATGTAATTAGATAAATCAAAATAGAAATGAAAAAAACAGGAAGATATAAACAGATGATCAAACTCAAGAAAAACATGAAGAAAAAGATAAGAATATATTAGAATATATACCAGACTATATTAAATTAATTATTAATGTATTGATTAAATGACCAGGGGAGAATAGCATATGATTAAATACAATAAGTGGCACAGAAAATAGCAATGCAGTCAAGGAGATAAGAGTCCAATAAAAAGGGCTTAAGTGTAACATAAGAGAAAAGATAACAGGGATCACATAAAAAATACTAATTGAGAAAATAGGCAAAGAGGATCCAATGTGTATATAATTGGAGGGGCCAAAGATTAGAATTATGATGACAGAACATATATTTAAAAGGATATTTAAAGAAACTCTGTCAATACGATGAAAGAAATGAAATAAGATCTGAATAGATGTATTCAGATAGATAAGACCTATTGGTCAATTCTGAGACATATTCTAGTAAAATCAAAACATAAAGTAAATTTAAATACATTTCCTCTGTGCATGCAAACCAAAAACGAACAGTAAAAGTCCAAATAATCAACAAAGGAAATAATCCATTTGGCATGAGACTTTTCAATGAGAACATAGAAAGTAAACATAAAAGAGCAATATTTAAATCCAAGAAAGAAAATAAAAAGCCAGGGATTTTATGTCCAGGCAAATTCATCTTACAGTATCAAGGCTATAGAAAAATTGGTTTAAAATTGGCAGGAATATTCTTTTTTTTTTTTTTTTTTTTTTTTTTTTTTAAATTTTTTTTTTTTTTTTTNATTTATTTGACAGAGATAGAGACAGCCAGCGAGAGAGGGAACACAAGCAGGGGGAGTGGGAGAGGAAGAAGCAGGCTCATAGCTGAAGAGCCTGATGTGGGGCTCGGATCCCATAACGCCGGGATCACGCCCTGAGCCGAAGGCAGACGCTTAACCGCTGTGCCACCCAGGCGCCCCAGGAATATTCTAATCATAAGCCTTCCCCAAGGAATTAACTGGAGGATGAGCTTGGGTCAACCAAATGATCATTGGGGAAATTCGCAAGAGAACTGTGGGGTATTGAATATGTTCTACCATAAATGCAAACCTAAAACAAAAGTGGTTCTGAGGGTGGAATAAATCCACAAGCTTTTGAAGAAAGGAAAAAACACAACTTAAAACTGGGAGAAGAAAGGAAAGAGGCAAAGGGAAAGTATGAGGAACTTAGTGAATGCTGCACGGGCAGTGCAAGAGAATAAAGATACCATTTAATGCTAACAAATGGAGTAATATTGGACTGAGTAATAAAAAAGGTTGAGTGAGGGCATTATATAAAGTTATTAGTAAAAGTCATTTAAACAAATATATATATGTTTTAAAATACCAGGCAAAGCAAATTTTAAAAAACAAAGAACCAATAGTGAAAAACACAACAAATATAATACATAGAAAATATTCAAAATAAAATAATAGAATAGAAATGAGGCTAAATGCATGAATCCTATGAATAAATGCAAGTGGGCTTAATTCACTTAAAAAAGGCTTTCAGAGGGCTCCCCAAACAAAGCTCAATTTGATGCTGCTTACATGAGGGATACGTAACAAACATTGGTTCAGAATGATTAAAAATTTTCCGAATTCCCCTTTAAATGGGTTGTATACCTTTGCATTCTTACTATCAAGGCATGAGAGTTTTTTTTTCACAGGTGCTCCAGAGTATATTGTCAGACTTATGCATTTTAATCTTCGTTTTTTTTATCATAAGGGAAACAGAACATTTTTTAATATGTTTAAGCTCATTTGTCTTTCTTTCCTTATGAATTACTTATTCATATTTTTGTCCTCTTCTTTTCACCAATTTTGGGGAGTGAGTTACTTTTAATTTTCAGCTTTTACGAGCTCTGTTTTATATATCAGAGGCTAAAATTGTATGTGTAATGTACAGGGCAAGTGTTCAGTTGTCTTTTGACTTTGCTTAACATTATTGTTGCTTCCCCTGAAAATACACCACCACAAATATGCATTGTATATATCACACACATTCTTTTTTAGGAACAAAAGACTAGAAGTAAATCCAGTGTTAATCACTGTTGAATAAACTATGGATTATTCACAGAATGGCGTTCTCAAAGTCATAAAAATAAGAATAAAATATTCCTATGAACTAGTTTTGAGTGATCTCTAGAACATGTTTTTAAGATTTATTTATTTGAGAGAGAGAGAGAGAAGGGGAAGGGGCAGAAGGAGAGGGAGAGAGAGAATCTCAAGCAGACTTTGTGCTGAGCTTGGCGCCCAATGTGGGGCTCCATCTTATAAACCTGAGATCATGAACTGAGATGAAACCAAGAGTTAGATGCTTGACCAACTGAGCCACCCAGGCACCCCTCTAGAATGCATTTTAAAGGGAAAAGAACCAAGGTTCAGTACAATGTATATGGATAAATAAGGAGGGAGAGAAATAAGAAATGTTTTATATATTCAAAACTTGAATAAATTCAAAGAGGAAGAAAAACCCCTAACTGAAAATAAACTAAAATAAAACTATATGTAAATCATAACATAATCACAGAGGAAAAAATAATTCCAAGATACCTTTCACTCTGATAGTACTTTCTTACTAGAGTATATTCTAAGGGGAAAAAACTGAACTCACTAGTTTCATTGCTACTAGTTTTATTTGTTTAGCTAATTTGAAACTGTTTTATAAATATTTTAGGATAAAAAAAACCATGATAATGTTATTAGGATCCAAAATTTTCTGAACAAAATACTTGGAAGAAGATAAAAGAGATTAGAAATTTCAATACAAAATTGTGATTTTTAACGTGTATTTCCTAGGTCTGCTCACTGAAATGGCTCGTGAAGGAATGACACTTGAGTACCAAGGACCATAGCTAGTTTCCCCACCAGAAGGAACCAGGGCTTCTTGGAGAAAGAGGTGATTGTCAGTCTGGAGCAGGTGAACCTAGGGTATCTCATTTCAGAAAACAAGAAAACACTCAAAGACTGAACTTGCTGGGATTCCCACTAGCCAAATTTGTGATAATTTGAATATCAAAAAGAATAATGACTCTAATTGATTGTAAAGCATTGAACAAATTAAAATCTATGAACCCAATAGTTGCTAATCAAAAGAATAAAACTCATTTTCCACCCCTGGAGGTAAATCTTCCACTAAATCTTTACTCTGAAAATTGCTAATTAAAGGGAAGGAATTAATCATTTACTTTGTCTTTTGGGGAGGAAAGATATCTCAGTTCAAATTGATAACAGAAAGCTTTTTTTTTTTTCAAAAAAAAAAAGACAGCTAATAAATATAGAAGAAAGAATAGAATTAGAAATCAACTTTATGCAAGACTCCATGATAATTGGCTGAGGCAAGGGATTATTGGAGTATGCCTACAGTAGTATGGAAAAGTGTTACAAGGTAGAATATTTACATCATACAAAGGAGAAAATATACCTTTATAATACAGTTATCAGGAGGTTACCACCTTAACCAAGGGATCAATCTTAAATTACTTGGAGTGGAATAACCTACCCTAATGTGCACCAAAATTACCTGAATCTAAATAAATCTTTTACCTCTAGTTTATAAGAACCTCTGGCCTGAACTCTTCAAGATGTCGATGTCATTAAAAAAAAAGTAAGGGGGGATGGCCATTCTAAAGCAAAAGAAAATAAAAAACAAAGCAGCCAATTGCAATATGTAAACCCTGGTTGGACCCTTGGATTTTTTTGAGTATAAAAGGTTTAATTCTGTGCAAAATTAGGAATGCAAAAAAAAATATAAAAGGTATAAAAGGCATTTTGTGTTTGAGGAAATTTGATATAGACTCTTAGGAAATATGAGGAAAAATGTTAGTTTTCTTACATGCTAATGAAATTGCAGCTTAGTAAGAAAAATAACTTTTTTAGGAGATGCATGGTTGGAGTATTTAGGGATAAAATATCATGGTGTCTGAACTTTACTTTCAAATAGTTTATTAGAAAACATGGTACATAATATATACATGATAAACATGGCAAAATATAAGCAAAGTTTGAATCTAAGTGGTATGTACATTGGTGACCATTTTACTATCCTTTCAACTTTTCTGTATATCTGAACTCCACAATGAAAAGCTGGGGCGGGGGATGACTTAAGAGACGTAAAAACTCTATGGTATATGCGAGTTTGTGCAAGCATATCTTGAATGCCCCTGTTAATCACTATCTTGAAAATGTAAAGACCCTGTCTTCCCTCTCCCTTCCCATCAAGCATAACGTGCAGAAGAACATGTTATTTAGTGTTCAAGGTCAGGGGCTCCCCCCGTGGCCCACCCAGAGCATCTCCCTTCTAACAAAGAGTGTCCAGGTGGCAGGCTTTATTCTCCTTGGAAATGCTGGTCATGCAGGGAGTGGGATGGGCCACTGAGAGTTACTATGATACATAATCTTGCTGCACGTAGATCCTGGCAGGGGATGCCTTGTCTAGTCAGTCACTCCTGGAGTCCCTCTTCCCCCAGTCAACCTATGTCTCGATTGCTGTCTGGGGGTATTTTCATTGGTCTCACCAGGCCATCACCCACATGAGGCTTAAAGTCTGTTTATTCATTTATCATTTGGGGAAGATTAATGATGATAAAAATTAGTTTAAAAATTACTTCATCAATAATGAAGTTTAAATTCTCTCACAGTTCCAAAGAAAGGATCATGATCGTTCAAGACCTACAGTTTTGGTCAGTGCAACTTGGGTGGACATCCGGTTAGAGAAAACACATCCAGAGTGGTCTCCTCATGTCTGCTGGCTGAATTTGACGAGTCTCTGTGAAAGGTTTCACCTAAGTTGGATGGCTGAAGGATATTAGGTGTGGACATCCTGTGAGTGCTAAAAGAGAACAGTAAAGGCAAAGCTATCCTTTAGGTATTATTAAGGGAGCAAAGTATGTGAGTGAGTGTGCACTTTAGTATTATGCTAGAATGATAACTTGATCATTAGGTAATAACTCAAGAAACAGTTGTTTACCTAGCCTTGTGATAGCGATCTGAACAGAAATATGAAACTCGATATATTTAGTTATATTTGGTATAATGTATTTCTCCTGTAAATCCAAGTAATCTGATTTTATTTTCATAAAGTATAGATAAGAAAGCCGTCAATTCTATAGAACCAACCAGTTTACAATATACTTTTATATACAGTGAAGAAGGCAGTGAACTAGTTTTTAATCTCATTTATATGTGAAGTAACAGGCATGGAGACTAAATTACTCGCTTAAAGCCACATGGCTAATAAAGCTAAAACTTGGGTAAGACCTACAAACCCCCCTCTTCCTTCTCTTCCAGGTTGCTTTTTTTTTTTTTTTTTTTTTTTTAAACAACTGAATCCCATCAAACTCATTTGTACTTGTCGATCCAGGCTAGGGCTCAGCCTGACTGATGATGAAGTAGAGCACTGGCCCTTCACGATAATGAATTCTCTTTGCCTGATGTGCTTTACAAGGTAAGATATGGCCAAGTGTATGTTTCAGGTTGCAAGTGGCTGTTCGGTCGTGGAGACCTATTTGCAGCTTCTTTTTATTTTAATGATGCTTGATCACTCACATTCTTTCCATTTCACATGAGAAGAGTGGTGGTATTTTCTTGTTGACTTCACTTGAAGTCAAAACCCCTTAATGAGCTGTGCATTGGGTGGGCAAGTCTGCCGTAAGTTGCTTCTGAACCTCCGTAGAATCCTTGGCCGCAGTCGAGATTTCTCAGTTCATTGCTCTTTTTAAGGAACTGTTAGAAGAGCTTGAGGGCTCTTGAACTTTTGATGCCAATGGGTAGTGAGACACTCTCTGGGCTTAATAGGTTCTTTCTGGAATTGCTAGACTGTATTTGTTTTTCAATACCAGCAGGCGGGGATATCCAGAGGGGATCTTTGCATGTAATGCAGAAGACAGTTTTTTCCTGCTTGTTTTAGTTGTGTTGTTTTGTGGGTTTTTCTTTGTTTTGTTTCTGTTTTTTTTTTTTGTCTCAATTTATAGCTATTTGTACATAAAACACTTGGTGTGTTTAGGTAATGTCTTAGAATGGAAGCTGAATAAGTGTTTTCAATTTTTTTCTTCCCTTAAGAGACTGTGATTTTCCAGACTGAGAATTCTACAACAGAGGAAGTCAGGAGTTCATCTTTGCATCTGCTTCATTTAAAGGGATTGAACACATTCCCTCCATTGTAACATCCACCAATGACTCACCTCTACTGTGTGTGTGTGTGTATGTGTGTGTGGGTGGGTGTGTGCACATGCATGCATGCACACACACTCATGTGCATCTAGTTAACTTCACAGACTAAGATCTTTGATTCATTTATGGTTTTCAGTTTTAAAACAGTAGCTGCTCAAATATAATTTCTTTTTAAAAATTAAACAAATCAAGTTTAAACATCTATCAGTATATGTCATATTTTTACTTGTTTTTGGCAAAAGAGATGATTTCTTCTCTATCATTCTAACGAACAGTATGAAGAATAGAGTACTCTTTAAGGGAAGTAGTTGACGAGAATTACGTGTTGTATGTGAAGAGAGCCATTTTTTTTTATAACAGGATTTTTTTAAAAAAGTCTATCCTAACAAAAGTGAAATAGGGAGGACAGGAAGCAGGAGGGGGACAGAAAATGGGACAGAGAAAGTGTTTTAAAATATAATATGTTAGTAGAAAACTTGAGATATAGTAGGACCAATAGATTAGAAAATTACTGCCATAGTTGTTCTCCGTTCCTGAGAGGCAAGAACACACCATGCCTTGGCGGCGCCCACACGGGGAAGTATCGCCTTCAGGTAGGAGATGGAAGGAGAGGGAAAACTGTGGGCGAGAACCTCTATTGTTTCTTCAGAAGGATGTGCACAGCAGGATAGGCAGGTTTAGGAGTGGCTAGTTTGAATTATTTCAGTGTAGAGGGGCTGTCCTTTGTCGTCTGGCACTGAGCTCCCTGCTCAGTGGGGAGTCGGCTTCTCCCTCTCCCTCTGCCCCCCCCCGCTTGTGCGCAGGCGCACACTCTCTCTCTCTAACAAGTAAATAAGTCTTAAAAAAAAAAAAAGAAAGAGGGATTCAAAAGGGGGTGCCAGTAAATCAACGTAGATACCCATGTTTCTCACAGTATGAGAGAGAAGCCGGTGTGCTGTGGCGCCCGGTGATTCAGGGAGAATTTAGCAACAGGGCGGTAATACGAGGCTGACTTCACATGGCAATATCTGACAACATCAGACAGGGTCTGACTGCAGTTTGAAAGAAAAATACCTATGAAGAGAAACTACTAAATTTCAAATTGAGTGGTTTTAGAGGAGGTGGTCTCCCATTGTGAGAAGCTAAATATAGATGTTGACCAATTAAGCGTTGTCAGATTTACCTACTTACCATCACTTGAGTTCTTGCTATTTCAAGTTTCCTAGAGTGCTCCTTCAAGACCCCTGCAGGAGCCTCTGTGGGATTCAGTAATAATTGTTAGAACACCAAATGGACCTTCAACCAAGGCAATGGGAAACCAATAAAAAGCTGTTTGTGAAACATGGAAAATAGAACTCGTATTCTTTCCCGGTCAGGTGTTGGATTTACTGGTTCTTCTAGCTCTGATCTCTGTGGTCTATAATCAATTATTGATAATCTAAGTCAGTGGTTGCAAATAGGTTTAAACTTGTCTGCCAACTCTAATGGCTTAGTAGCAGAAGCTGACTGGAGCCTTGTATTAAATAAATGATTCTGAGAACACATCCTAGCTGAATGCTAAAGAACGCTGGGCTCAATTAGCAATGCCTGCCATGGACATAAGCATTTGTGATAAGTATTTATCATCCCATTCCAGATATCCTCCCTATTTATTGGGTAGTTTACTGTATTTGCAGGCTGAGAAATGGATGTAATGGTTTCTCATACAATTCCTATGAGAGGTATAACTCCATTTGGTAATAGTAAAATAAAATATGTTAAATCCCCCCCCCCCCGCACACACACACACATCTTGTAAATAACAGATTTAAAGGATCTACAAGTTACATGAAAAATACTGAAAGGTCACTGTAGCCCCCCTTAAGACCTGAAAATCCACCTGGGCAACCACATAATCTCTAATCATGATTTTGTTGCCCCTCATCCTTCTGCCTTATTCCAGTGACACAAAGTGTTCAAATCAATTCTATAATAATCTAAATCAGCCATTTAGAAGGGCTGATCATTTGTCATTTGTCAACATAATCTATGTATGTTTGTCTGTATAAAATGAGATTTCAAAATATATTTTGGTCTTTTTCTAAATCACTTAAGCTCCCATTCATTTTCATTCCTTTAGCTTTTATCCTTAAAGGTATGGGGTAAAGTAGGAGTCTCTGGAGTCCATAAAAGTGGAACAGAACAAACATCTAATTAACCAACCAAATAAACCAATACATAGCCCAAACCAGTCTAGTGTTACTTAATATTGGGTTCCTTTATAGCTCATGATGGTCAATTTGCAATGGATCACTGACCCCCAATAACACTTTACTTGATTTAATTTCTGCCATTTTCTTTTTGTAGTTAGTAAAGGCTATTTTAGTTAATCTTATTTCCCCAAAATAGAGTATTTTGAGTTCAGAACATATTCATAACTGTATGCGTTTTTATTCTTTCCTTATTGCTATGTATTTACTCTTTTTGATTTTATACCAAATTGCTTGTTGGTCCCTTAGTCTTCCTTTGCATATATTATAGAGAAAGAAGTAATTAAAACTGAAATTGGGAATATGGGGGAAGTGATAAAAGTAAAGCTAGGAGTAAATCAATAAAACTACTTTTTTGGCGGGGTGTTCTTCACAAATATTAAAAAAAAGTGACATTGAGTACAACGTAATCCCCTTTAGTACCCAGCTACTTTTGGTACCTTTTCGCTGTATTTACAGTGATAGGCAATTGCTGTAGAATTTTATGTGTGTGTTTCAGTAGAAAGCTGCACTGTCTACAGCACATTCTTCCAGGTTATTAATTCTTGCTCTGTTCATTGTCCTTGAACTAGTTTTCAATTATTTATCAGTTACAGGTAACTAATAGGTAAATAATGTCCTGTTTGGTAGTGATTTTAATTATTTCCTCCCTTCTGGAAAATCCAGTTTTGTTCCCATTTGCAGTTCATCTTGACGTTCCTTTACATCATACAATTTTGTGCTCTTTTTTGACTTTTCTTCTCAACCAGTAATAACATCTGTTTGGTTCTCTTATATCACATGATTATTTTTGTATCTGCATGAATCATGATTTACCATTTTCTTCAACTAAAGGTAATAATTAAAGATAAGACAAGTCATTTTTGAAGCAGTTTAGAAGTTTAAAAATTTTCAAATAGACTGGTACTCCTTTTCGTCTTTCTCCTGCTCTTCTTTCTCTCCTTTATTAACAGATTCAGTTAGATGGGACAGATGCTTTCTTAATATAGTGACAATGTTAAAACCGAAGAGAATATTTTGTTTAAAGTGATAGCACTGTAAATATTCAAAAAATGTTAAGTCTCTGCTGATTTACTTCAGTAAATGAGGGATTTTTTTACATCGTAAAGTTAACCATAATCTCCGTGATAGAGCAAAGTGCAAATTACCCTGACAGGCAAATAGTCTGCTAGCTTTGCATCTTGGGTCCCTTTCCAGACTTCCAGTGCCTGCTCACCTCTCTTGGGAGAAACGAAACAGATTTCTCTAAGAGGACAGAGAAAAAAATTCTGGGTTTAATTTTAAAATATTACTAGGGGAAAAAAAAAGAAAATGGAATGCCTCTACAGAAGCCGAGAAAGAACAGAAAGACATTATTTAACCTAACAAAAATACCCAGACGAGAAAAAGGCCTTACTATCTTTTTCTCACATTTCTTCACAGGAGAAATACAGGATCATTCTTTCCGTTCGAATTTCACAGTTCTGCTTCAATGGTGAGAAAACACAAGCAAGGTTTGTTCTGTTTTTGTTTTTGTTTTTTTTAAATAAGCTTTGCCACTCCTCCCCAATCTCTCCCTTTAAATGTTGGGGAATTAGGTAGTTCTGACTTTTCTCAAAGTTTGGTTTTTATTTTAAGTTAACGTTGCTTTATATAGCTACTTTTCATTGAACTCACTGTATTTGTTTTTCCTTGTCCCTCTCCCATATCAATTTGGTATGGTAAAAATTAGGCTTGAACATTTTGATTTAACTAAACAATTCTTTTTTTTTTAAGTTATGTGTAGTAGAAAACTACTTTTAAAGTTTATATTCATAATTAAATTTACCAAACATTATCGAACACGTTATGAATTGTTTAAGGCCCTTAGAATGCATAAATCAGTAGCAACAATTTCCACAAAAGATTGGAGCCACAAGGGTAATGGATTTTTTTTTCAGTTCTAATTATATTCAAGATTTCTTGATTTGTGACCCATGTCCTCACAAAGCAGTATCTTCTTTAAGATAAAGAACCTTCTAGACCAATGGAACAGAATAGAGAACCCAGAAATGGACCCTCGGCTCTTTGGGCAACTAATCTTTGATAAAGCAGAAAAACATCCGGTGGAAAAAAGACAGTCTCTTCAATAAATGGTGCTGGGAAAATTGGACAGCTACATGCAAAAGAATGAAACTTGACCACTCTCTCACACCATACACAAAAATAAACTCCAAATGGATGAAAGACCTCAATGTGAGACAGGAATCCATCAAAATTCTAGAGGAGAACATAGGCAACAACTTCTATGACATCGGCCAGAGCAACCTTTTTCACGACACATCTCCAAAGGCAAAAAAGATGAAAGATAAAATGAACATGTGGGACTACATCAAGATAAAAAGCTTCTGCACAGCCAAGGAAACAGTCAAAAAAACTAAGAGACAGCCCACGGAATGGGAGAATATATTTGCAAAGGACACCACAGATAAAGGACTGGTATCCAAGATCTACAAAGAACTTCTCAAACTCAATACACGAGAAACAAATAAACAAATCATAAAATGGGCAGAAGATATGAACAGACACTTTTCCAATGAAGACATACAAATGGCTAACAGACACATGAAAAAATGTTCAAAATCATTAGCCATCAGGGAAATTCAAATCAAAACAACACTAAGATACCACCTTACGCCAGTTAGAATGGCAAAGATAGACAAGGCAAGAAACAACAATTGTTGGAGAGGATGTGGAGAAAGGGGATCCCTCCTACATTGTTGGTGGGAATGCAAGTTGGTACAGCCACTCTGGAAAACAGTGTGGAGGTCCCTTAAAAAGTTAAAAATTGAACTACCCTATGACCCAGCCATTGCACTACTGGGTGTTTACCCCAAAGATACAGACGTAGTAAAGAGAAGGGCCATATGCACCCCAATGTTCATAGGAGCATTGTCCACAATAGCTAAATCGTGGAAGGAACCGAGATGCCCTTCAAAAGAGGACTGGATTAAGAAGTTGTGGTCCATATATACAATGGAATATTACTCAGCTATCAGAAAGAACGAGTTCTCAACATTTGCTGCAACATGGACGGCACTGGAGGAGATAATGCTAAGTGAAATAAGTCAAGCAGAGAAAGACAATTATCATATGATTTCTCTCATCTATGGAACATAAGAACTAGGAGGATCGGTAGGGGAAGAAAGGGATAAAGAAAAGGGGGGTAATCAGAAGGGGGAATGAAACATGAGAGACTATGGACTCTGGGAAACAAACTGAGGGCTTCAGAGGGGAGGGGGGTGGGGGAATGGGATAGATTGGTGGTGGGTAGTAAGGAGGGCACGTATTGCATGGTGCACTGGGTGTTATATGCAACTAATGAATCATCGAACTTTGCATCAGTAACCAGGGATGTACTATATGGCGACTAACATAATATAATAAAAAAATTTAAAAAAAGATAAAGAACCTTCTGATAAATAAGAATGCTGGGGTTACTGTAAGTCTGACCAAGCAAAAAGAGAGCTCAGAAAAGTGATCTTGGTGACAGACGATAATTTTCAGGAAAAGACAAAATCATGAGTCATACAGATATAAAATATTGAACTCCTATGGCATGGTATTTTACTCAGGGCACTAGGAAAATGTTTAATGCAGTCAGTGGAAAAGACAAAGGAGCACACATTTACGTGGAATAAAGGAATGTTGCAATAAATTGCAAATGGAGACAAAACTGGATTTTCTACAGGATGGAGGAAGTCAATTAAAAGTACTATCCATTGCCTACAATTTACAAAGATTTGACAAATGAACAATGAATGAAGACAATCAACAGAGCTAGAACATGATAACTGAGAAGGGTATGCTGTAGATGAGGCATAGTTTTCAATGGAAGCACAATTTTTTTGTTTGTTTACATAGGGAAAAAATAACACCAAATAAGCCCATTAAACCTAGTTAATTTCGTCAAATCAGTTCTTCTACAAGCTCAAAGTGCCATCCATGCAGGACTGAATACAAAGGACGGTCAAAGGCAACACAAAATACAGGAAGCATCTTGGTGTATCTGGTCCACCCCCCTCCTCCCATAAGGTCCCAACCACCATTAATTATGACCCTGGCACCTTGGCCACAGATGGTAGACCAGAGGTCAAATGCTGACCCAAACTAAGATCCTCTCCCAAGAAAAACAAAGTCTGAACTTGATTTCAGTTCCTGTCTGGTTATCCACCTGATTGTGGGAAATGCCAACTTGCAGGCTCAGCTGTGATAATGCTTAACCACATGCACAGTGAAGCAAGCAGAACTAGTCTCAGAGAAAAAGAAGGAGTGAAATGCATAGAGAGGCAGAGCCAAGATGCGGGTCTGGGTTCCTGGAGAGCTCCCAGTTTTTGGTTCCAATTCCTCATGCAGTCTGGTATTGATAAGTGTCGAATAATAGAAGGCTCCTCTTTGAAGAGGGAAAATACGTATTCAGAAATGTGAGTCTTTTTGAAGAAGAGAGTTAGACTAGTATCAATTTTCTGAGACCTCAGAGTAATTTGTGTATTCAAATACTGTGCTGTACCCATTTCTGTTCTGATAAAAAAGCAAATTTATGACCAAGTAATCTCTAAGTAGTAGGGCAATCAGGTTAAAATAAAGGTTTTAAGTAAGGTTGAATTTGGCTATGCTGTGTTATTATAATTATGAATTGCTGTAGTAGTTTCCTTCTTTTTTTGTAAGGAAACAGAAGATGTTCTTGCTGACAAATGATTTACTCAGATTGTTTTGACCCATATAGGTAGTAAACCTGCAAGAAGTCAGAGTTTGTGAGACATTCTTAGATAATTGTGCAACATCACAAAATGTGGGTAGTGTGAAGGGTAGTGATAGTTCATAAGGTATTTTTAATGTCAGTCACATCAAATTGAACTGAACTTAAATTCAACTGCAGTGCATTTTGAAGATCTTTTAAATTTTTCCACTTCATTTATCACGACTCTTAGCTATGTCCCCAAAGAGTTGACGCTGGCTGATAAAGCAGACAAGAGATGTATTAAAGACATACTGACATCTCTGGCTTCCACCTAAGGTATAGAAAGCTGGATAGAGCATGGCCTCCAATGAATCACAAGAAAAGCCAGATAATGTACAAAATCATAACTTTTCTTGAACCAACGAGAGAGCTGCGGTTGCAGTGCAGCCAACTAGCCCGAATTCCTCGGGTGTGCACCACCAAGGACAAGCAGGGTGTGAGCACCGTTTCTCCTGTGACAGTGGGAGGAAGACAAGGCCTCCACACATGTTGTAAGAAGGTAAAAAGGCTTTCAAATAGGTAACAGCAGAGTGTGGGCTAGCATGAGGGTATAGAATCATTGGGACGGTTACCCCTGAGGGAAATTCACACCTGCCTTCAGGGGCTTTTCTGGAAGTCACTGGCACTCAGAAGCAAGACTGAAGACAAAGCCTCTGAGCAGAAGTCCACTTGGCTCCTTTGCCCTGGAGGGAAAAAACCTTAAGCTGCTACGGGAAGGGCAGTACACCTGTACCACCACCCCACCCATGGAAGCACAGGTAAAATTTCATTGCATCTGGGGCTAGAGTGTAAGGAAGGCATCCTATTCTCCTGGGGAAGGGTTGGAAATGGCTTTGGACCCCGACTAAGGTCTCGAAACACTAGAGAAGGGACCAGATCTCTGAGAAAGCCCCACCCTCTAAGATACAGGATTTAGTACCAACAAAAACGGGGGTGGAGGTCGTGGTGGTTTCAGTTGCATTATGGTCTGTGAAAGAATCCAGACTCAAAAGGCTAAATAAACCATTAGGGCAGGAAACAGCTCAGTGGTTGCAAAGGGTTGGAGTTCCGGGAAGAGGCGATGAAAAAGGGGCATACTTAAGAAGGGATTGTTGGAGGTGATGGATCTGTTCTGTTTTCACTGTGGTAGTGGCTGCATAACTCTATATATTTGTCGAAAATTATAGACTGGTATATTGCATAAATTGCATGTGAATTATACCTCAATAAACTTACTTAAAAAGATTCATGTAGGGTTCTTGGACTATAACAAGATAATAACAGCAGTATCGATTTTGAATCTCCTCGAATTCCTCTCCTTATAAAAACACACAAACTTAATTAGCAAATCAAAAATCCACAGAGATCCTCATCAATTTCCAAATTTGACTAGATGGAGACAAATCAATGACAGCTACAAGGCAAGCATGTTGTCAGTTATCTGTGTAAGAAGCGGCGCGCTGGGGCAGCTAAAGCCCCGAAAATCCTCGAATAGCCATCAGATCCTCCCTGAAGTGCTAAGAGGGTCCGTTTGGGATCAGTAGCCAAAACTGAGAGAACTTCCGCACACTCAATAGGGAATGAATGCAAGGAGTCGTTGGACATGTCGGGAGGGGCCCGCATCGGTTCTACCCTCTGAGTTCTCAGAAGAAACTGTCGAAAGCCCCCTTCCAGGACAAAGCCCCATGCTAAGATGAACTCGTGGGAATCGAATTTAAATTGAGTCCCACAGGGAAAATGGAGACAAAGTGGGAGAGAAAGTCCAGGTCAAAGTTAGGGAGGTGAACGAAGCCAAAACAGAGGCTGCCGTATTTTGTGACACTTTGGGAAAACATCACCAAAGGGAATTTTATGCAGCTGTGAGTTTTGAAATGCTATCTGGACCAAGCTTTTCACTGTAGTTTAAGAAAACTAAGTTCACATAAAAAGAGCAACAGAAAGGATAGAGGTCAGATTCCTTGCAGTGTTATTAGAAGAGGATGTAGCCAGGACACCGGGGTATAAGAGCCCCTGGCTCTGGGGGTCCCAAACAAACCAGGTTTGGCCACTCACCACCGACAAAATCCAAAGGCAGGGAAATCCAAAGAGGGTGGTGCAACAGGAGAGCATTTATTTCAGTGAGACCACCACCAGGGCAATAGTGGACTAATATCTCAAAGACTGTCTTCCAAGTGCCAAAAACACTTCTAGGTTTATATAAGGAAAATGTGAGACAAGGGTCAGTGGGTATGTGCAAGTGGGCAGTAAAGGTCAGATTGAACATTGTCAACATTGTCTTGGGGTCGTTATGCAGGGTCTGGCTGGCATCAGGGCAGTCCCTATTTCTTGAGGGGTTAGTTTTGGTTTCTGTCTGGAGTTGCTTTGCCCTCAGGGTCTTTTGTCTGAGTTAAGAGATAAGCTAAAAAGAAGAACTTAATTGGAAAGTACAGACTGAGTGGGCATCTGGGTGGCTCAGTCAGTTATGCATCTGCTTTCAGCTCAGGTCATGATCTCAGGGTCCTGGATCCAGCCCCACGTCAGGCTCCCTGCTCAGCAGGGAGTCTGTTTCTCCTTCTCCTTCTGCTCCACCCCCTTGCTTGTGCACGTTCCCTCTCTCAAATAAATAAAATCTTTAAAAAAAGAAAAGAAAGTATAGACTGAGGTCAAAGTGAAGGTAGTTGACATCTTCTTTCAAGGAGACTAACATCCCCAGTCAATATAAAGCATGCCGTAAAGACATGTCCACAGAAAGATGTCTGACTTTGGCTCAGATCATGATCTCAGCGTCCTGGGATTGAGTGGTGCATAGGGTTCCACATTCAGTGGGGAGTCTGCTTGTCCCTCTCCCTCTGCCCCCTGCCCCCGCTCATGCTCTCACCCTGGTGCGCTCCCTCTCTCTCAAATAAAGAAATAAAATCTTTTTTAAAAGGTAGAAAGTGAAAATAAAGTTTTCAAAAAACAATGTAATAAAAATATTTGAGAGAAAAAAAGATAAACCAAAAATATCCTGAAGTGTGTATTATAGTGGTCCTCCAACTCTCACTGTCCCCAGAATGGAAGAAGACAGAACAGTTACATTTAGTAACTGTTACAGTAGGTATAATTAAAATTCCTAAAATTAAAAAAGAAAAAAATTTAAATTATAGTTTGAAAGGATACTTTACTACTTGAGAAAACTGACCCAGAACATCCAATATCTAGATACATTCTAGTAAAATTATAACATATTAAAGAAAAAGGAAAAATAATTTATTAAACATCCAGAAAGAATGCCCAGTTACTTACAAGGGAAAGAAACTCAGATTGTCATCAGCTTTTAAATAGCAAAACTTTATACCAAGATAATTGAAGCATCACATTTAAGATATTCATATAAAGAAAATGTGAGTCAATGATTAAATCAAGGCAAACTGACTTTCCAGTATAAAGGCTACAGGCAGACTCTTACCTGTATGCAAGAGTTCAGGAAATACAGTTTTTCTAAGCTCCTCCTATGGAATTTACTAGAATGTGAGCTGTAAACAAAATGGCCAGAGGCATTGATGTAAAGACTGGGGGTAAACGTTAGTTGTGTATTTGTTCATACAAGTAATACTAAATCAGGACTATAAAAGAAAGAATATAGTATGTAATGTCTATATGCTCTGACAATGTAAATCAGCAGAAATTGAGAGAGAAAATGTAAGCAAAAATACTCAACTGCTTTCAAGAATCACTTTGATTATGTTAATATTGGTATTATTATTTTGAGGTTGTTGTGAATGGAATGTGGGATTGAGCAAAATACAGTTGTCCCTTGAACAACACAGGTTTGAACCACTCTGGTTCACTTATATGCACATTTTTTTAATAGCACTGTAAATGTATTTTTCTTATGGTGTTCTTAATAACATTTTTCTTTTCTCTAGCTTTATTGTAAGAACCTGGCATATAATACATATAATATAAAAAATATATATTAACTGTTTATGTTATTGGTAAGGCTTCTAGTCAACAGTAGGCTATTAGTAGTTAAATTTTAGGGGATTAAAAAGTTATACTAGGATTTTCAACTGTTGGGGGGGGGATTGGTACCCCTAACCCCTGCATTGTTCAAAAGTCAACTGTATATAATTATGTGACATTTTAATTTCCCTCCCTAGTGATGTTGAAAACCAGCTTCTCAGGGAGGAGACGTGAGATACAGGTGTACGATAGGCAAAGGTAAGTCAAAATCCTGACATTCTGAAATTGAATTGAAAGAATTATTGTAAATTCATGAGATGCTTTCTCTTGAAAATATATGTGTGTGTATTCTAGTTCTAACCACTGAAAAGATCAAAATAATGACTAGTCTAACAGCAGTGAGAGTCCCTGGAGCTCAGATGGTCCTTAGTAAATATGATTTCCTTCCTAAAAGAAGCAAACAAACACAAGCTTTTTTGGAGTGATGTCTGATTCTAGCGGCCTGGGTCAGAAGTGTTGCGGATAATTGTGAGACATCTTGTCACTGGAGACATGAACCATGAACAGAGCTATCCGAGACTACAAGGGTCAGAGCTAAAGGACTTAGAGCCAGCTTGAAGAGGCTCCTAATGTCTAAAGATGTGGAAATTCGTATGTCAACAAATGTACTAACTGTAATGGTTTGAAGACATCAAATATGTTTCAATACAGGAGTTCAAAATGCAACTTTATAAAGAAAGTAATTGTTCAGTTTCAGAAGATAAGAAAACAACTCCATATTTTGAAGCCTGGTAAACAAAGGAAAAGGTCTAAGTATTACTCTTCATGAGTTGTTTTACTGGGGAACTCCAGAGTAGATGCAGAGAAATGTCTCTCTGTAGAGGCATTCCAGCTAATTGCAGAAGCGATGAGTGAATTAGAGTATCGCCATTTGTAAAGCCTAACAGACTTTGAGAATCAGTTGCTGGTAATCTCATAAAATGAAAGACAACTCTATGGGTCCCCTGATGGAAGAACACAACATCAACTCTGAGGAAATTCCTTAAAAAAACCATCAAATCAGAATATGACCAATTCTTTATATGTAACTTGAATTTATAGGAACTGTAGGAAATGGTACAGCATGTGAATCTATACCATGGAGATATAATCAGCAAAGCACATACAGTGCTTTGTGAAACTCAACAGGCTTAAATAAACCAGTTATATAACATACACATTGTAGGGAGAGAGGGGAGAGAGAGAGAGGGAGGGGGAAAGAGAAAGAGGAGGGAGATGGAGAAAGGAGGGATAGGAAGATTTAAAAGATACATTTGTAAAAATGAGTAAACTATATTATTTTGGGAATGCACCTTCCAGTAATCAAACGATAAAGAATCCAAGGAAATAATTATTTTAAAAGTCAGATCAGTGGTTTCTTTTGAGGAGGAAGGCGGGATGGCGATTGGCCTCTAGAGTATCTGGTAAGTTCTACTTCTTGCCCTGAGTAGTGATTACAAAGGTTATCCTTGTAATAATTCTCTAAGTTATAATTCAGTGTGCATTTTTATGAATCTACATTGCATTTTATAATAGAAAAGTTTAACAAAAAGATATTGAGTGGCTCCCAAAATTTTGAGAGAAGTCGAGCACTAACTTGAAGTGAAAAAAAAATGTTAAAACCACACCCCAGAACTATCCGACAGGGGAAATGGTGTTACTACTGCTTCTTATGCAACCACGGGCTGGATGCGCTAGTTGGTTCTGCTGCCTGCAAGTCTGCTTTATGGCAACTGTAAACCCCGTCAGCGCCAATGCGCCTTCTGCATCAGGAGCCTGGCCTTGACAGACCACTTCTTGCTTCCCACGCTTAAGGAAGCAGAATGGATTCCGTACAGCTCCTCCTTCATCATGTTGCTCATTTCCACATTGGCGTCTCAGGGGCTGAGAATGGTGGAGCCCAAGGTTGGAGAGGTGGGTACAATCCTTGGGGAAAGATGGGCAAATTATGCGAGAAAATACTTGTTTCTCTTATTTTTAAAGGGCTCTGTTTATTTTCCTATTTATTTTTATTATAAAGCTTACAAAATATAGAAATACATGGGGAATATATTAATAATCTTGTGTTTTCTGCCCAGAGTTAATGAATGGTAATATTTTATGATTTTATCTTCAAATATGTTACATGTAAAAAATGTAAAATGCAATCGATGGTCTCCCTGGCTACTTTCTCAAGTTCCAAAGTTCTGTCTCCCAGAAGCACCACTATGACAGTTTATATGTATTCCTCTTCTTCGTGTGTACTGTACATGGGCAAGAGTTTGCTAAGGGACTAGAATTGGCAGTATTTTGAAATTGTACTGAAGCACAGTGCCTACTTTTATAGATACTGCCAAATTTTCTACCACTATGGGTAGACCAGAATATAAGATTCTTATTTTCCCATTTCCCTGCCTGCTTGATATTTTTAGACTTCTCAATTTTTGCCGATGTGATGACTGTTAATTAGAATTTCACTTTAAATTGCATTTTCCTGATGTTCATTACAGCACCGTTTGTAACAGTGAGTCATCGGATTTTTTATTCTATTTTTTAAGTGCAAACTGTACATGATCTGAAGTGATACGTGGATGCTGAAGTAGGCCAATAGCACAGAAGGCATGCTCATTTAGTTCACCTGCCAAAATGATCATTCACTCTGATCATTATAGCGGATACACACAAAATCAGTGCTAGAGTGTTGACCTGAGCTGATTCTCTGGATTTAGATTCCCTCTATTTCTCTCTTTTAGAAATTGAGAATTTGAACACCTGGGTCCCGTATTTGAGAACACTAGATTTGTAGGTTGGTGTTGGGACTGCAGTTGCGTATTTGAGCATCTATTTTGGGAACTGAGAAGGGTAGAGCATGGTGGGGCAGGGTGGTACGGATAGAATTAGGAAAACTGAACAGCTGTGGCCCCAGAAGCAGAGTCAGGATAGGCAACTTCCAGGTTTCCTCATGCTTTCCAATTCCAGATCCAGGTCAAAGCCAGACCCAGCTGCAACGCTTGCCTTTGTAAGCTCTGGGAAATCTCCCCTGAGCGCTTATAATAAATCACCTTTTGTTCATGGTGTGTCAAGTGAGCACTTACCTAGATCCAGCAAACTCTGGATTAGGTATAGCAATCATCTTATCGGTTTATATATCACAATCGTTTTGTCAGTGGAGACATTTTTCCGTTACGGCAAATAAATGACCGACACTAAAGATCAGACACTTTTGTACCTGTTGGGAAAAGTTAAACAAAGACTAAACAGCAGGTGTTACTCTAGGTAGAGTGGAAAGTAAGGTGGATTTGGAGTTAAAAAATAAGAGGAGATTCTATGCCACTTTCTAGCTGTTTGAAGTCAGGCAAGGAACTCTTCTGAATATAAAATACTTACCTATGAGATAAAGACAATATCTATCTCAGAACTGTAGTAGAGACTTAACAAGATAATAGATGTGAATGGGTTTTATAAAACACGTCACCATAAAATTAGAACTTGAGAAAAATCAAGTAAGACTGTCAGCAAAAGAGCCCAATTTCCCTATGTATTTGTGTTTCTTCTATCTTCTCTGGGTTAGAAACACACAGCTCAGTTGCCCAGGGCCCTTTAAACTCTGTGGGAGATGTAAACTTTTTAGTGAGGCTTCTATCTTGGGTAAGCCTAAACTCAGGAAGGAAAGAAAGAAGTCTGAAGCACCAGGCACGCTCTCCGGCAGTTTATCAACTCCCTTCTCTCCCACGCTCTCTTTTTCTTTCTCAACAATAACCCACCAACGTCATATAAAACAGTAAGAATTTCCTAAAGAAAGAGATTCTTAACTGATCTAGATAAGAGGTTGCTTCGACCCTGATTGCCGGGCAGTCTGAAAATGTCAGGACGATATAGTTCGTGTGGTAGGAGGTCGGGAATGAGGTTTAAAGATGATTTTCAGGTTCAGTGCAAGGTAAGACTAGCGATAGACTTGGAGTTGAGAGACTCACGTGATGGATTGTACACATGGAGGGGAGGGGCATTATTCAGGGACTTTACTAAGCTGGTAGTTGTTAAAGAACTCATTCTGTCTTTTTAAATGTGCTATTATGGTGAGATATACACTATATAAAATTTACCATCTTAAACATTTTTACATGTACAGTTCAGCAGCATTAAGTACCTTCACACTGTTGTGCGGCCACCAGTCTCCAGAACACTTTCCATCTTGTGAAAGTGAAACTCCATGCCCATGAAACAATTACCATTCTAATTATTCCTGAACTTCATTGTCTTGAATTGTTTGGTCACGTACACACTAGATCAGAAACAATACACACTGTGCCTTGTGTTCATATAAATTTGTCATTCTTAGATCACAAAGGCATAGAGAACTGGCATAGGTCCAAAGTGTTTGTACACGATTTAACACAACATGCTTAATAATTAAAAGGATGGCGACAACAGTGATGTACCTCCAAATTCAAAATCTGACCTCAGATTTGATCTAAGGATCAAATTTGAGCTGATTTAGTTCATTTTGCTGGTTGATGAATCTGTTTCTTAAAATGATAAAAAATGCTAAGCATCATTAGGATTTTGATTTCTTGAAACAACTGATTTGGATAGGAATGCCTTACTTGGCTAAGGCTCATGAGCACTGGCCTCCCTGACTGATTTTTGAGTGGTAAATGTGGACTGTCAGACCCATCCAGAGAGGCGCATTACTGATTTTTCTGTATAGGAGACTTTAGCTGACATTTCCTCCATGACATATGCTTACATGGCAATAGAAAATTATCCAAATTCCTTTCCATGCCTACGTCAAGCAATTGTCCAAAAATGTCTCTTTGCCTCTCCAAACCTTAACACTCAAAACAAGTTGGGGTTAAATCAATTTCACAAAACGGCAGCCTGTTGGGAAGGAAATTGACTGGAAGTGCAAACAGCAATGCCTTTTCTTTGTCTTTTTTCTTAGATCTAGAAAAATGACTGAAATTTAAGAAATTAAGTATAATTGATCATATAATCTTTCTTATCCATAATCAACTCATCAGATTTTAAACTTTTCACAGAGGTAACCAAAGTCTTGTATTACTTGGAAAATGAAAATGAGCCCACGATAACTCTAGCCCATGCTAGAGCAGCAGAAACGCTGGAGGGGTTTAGCAGATGCTGCTTCTCCTAGCATGACATGGATTATTATTCCTATTATCACTTACGCTTCCATCTGAGGAGAACAGGCAGAAGTGTCACAGTAGGAGCAAAAGAAGAAAGCAATAAAAATGAATGTTCTTCCCCAGATGACAAGAATTTATCTTGCGAAGTTTGAAGTACTATTTAGGTAGAGAAGAAAAACAGAATAGGTCTGACTGTTCAACCAAGGCACTTGCTGGAGATTACCATAAATTAGTTAAGTTGTTCCATAGACACCTTTTATGGAGAACAATTGAATGCAAAATATTTGGAGGTATGATAGGAATGATTTAAACTAACGTTTTCCCCCCTTAATTAAATCATATTAATCTGAAGAAAATAAGATGGCGTAATGTAGTGTCAGTTTCACTGAAAACTGTTCTGTTATGAGTAAGAAAAGAGGTCCTGCCAAACATTTATTGAAAATGAAAAGTTATATGCAACGGCATAGATGGAGCTAGAGAATATAATGCTAAGTGAAATAAGTCAGTTAGAGAAAGACAAATACCATATGATTTCACTCATATGTGCAATGTAAGAAGCAAAACAAACTAGCAAAGAGAAAAAAAAAAGAGAGGCAAACCAAGAAACAGACACTTAATTATAGAGAACAAGCTGATGGTTACCAGAGGGGAGATGGGTGGGGGATGGGAGAAATAGGTGATGGGGGATCAAGGAGCGCGCTCGCGCTGATGAGCACGGGGTGATGTGTGGAAGTGTGGAATCACTATATTGTATGCCTGCAACTAATATAACACTCCTGTTAACCAACTGGGATTAAAACAACAATTTTTTAAAAAAGAGAATGAAAAATTACATGGCAGTAAATATTTGAAAAAAGAGAATCCAAGAAATTAGCTACCCGTCATATTTATTAATCTGCTCATTTTATATCCTGAAGGGCAATGCATTAAAATAAAGATACTTGAAAAACATATATGCAAAAGAGCAGGAACACATGCTTGACCGTTTATGGAAGGTTGTAGTGAAATCATTTTGATATCACTCATGTTTGTGACATTATTATTCATGCAAAGAGATTTAGAAATTTACTGGTATAACTCTGTCAAGCTATGAAAACAAACGAAAGCTAAACCAAGTGAGAACAAGCAAAGGCTATTTATTCAGAGAGAGTCAGCCACAGTCACTTGCCTTTTGGCAGAGACTCAAAGGCAGGCAGGGGAGTGGAAAAGCTCTATCTATAGTGGAAAAAGGAAAAGCTTCAAGTATGTCCTGATTGGAGGCTGTGGACACAAGGAAGGTGGGCCACCTAGAGGCAGGGCATCCTGTGGGATTAGTTAGGGATGCATGTTTGGGTTTCTCTTGTTGGCCCTAAACTGGAAGCACTGACAGGAAGCTGACAAGAAAGCTGTTGATCAAGCTCTAGCCATTTGGAGCTGGTTGCTACAGGCAGTATTGTTTGGCTTCCGGAATGGTTGCTAGCAGTAACAGTCTGACTTCTTACAAGTCTGCCTTAGAGCAGGCTGGCTTCCTTGGGCTTGTTATTGCAGATAATGGCTTGGTTCCTGGGGCAGGTTGCTGCAGGTTGTGGGTCAGAGGTCTCTTTTTATGTAGAGTCTAATCATTGTCCTTTTGTATATTCAGTCCCTCAAAACAAACCAGTGTGAAAGACAAAATGCACAGGACAAATAATGAAATTATTTTATTTAGGCTATTAAAATAGGGAGAACATTCGTTAGTGAGAAATGACTCAAAGAAGAGAGAGAAAACCCAGAGTTTTATCAAGGCAAGTAGAGTCGTGAGGACGTGTGGAGCTGGGGCTCGTTTGCGTTACTGAAAAAGAATGGATATTGGACTTATCTTTGGAATATGCTAAGGCAGGGGGTCTTTTGCTATAAGTGGCCAAAATAGAAGGGAGTGGGATTATTTCCCAACTTTTGTTGCCCTCCCGGAGCACAGGACTGTTCAAAATCATCATAAGGCATTGCTTGAAATAAGTCAAATACTAAGAAATAATTAGTTGCTTGATCTAATGTTCGCCCTTGCCATTGTCTATCTGTATGCTGGCTCAAGCCTGAACAACTTCCACAGTGTGTGTGAGAACTCTGAGTAAGGGCCATCACTTCTGATGGGAGCAATTTAGGAAGGCTTCGTGGATATACATGCACATGTGAACTGCACTTTGAAGGACAGCTAGAGCGTGACTAGGCATTGCAGGAGGATCAAATGGAATGTCACATGTTCTAAGCACAGAAATAGGAAAGCCTCAAAACTTTTTGGGTGGATCTGCAAGCTGTTATGGCCTCTTAAGGTGTTTGTGTAGGGAATCTGGCCATGTGAACCTGGAAAAGTGAACAGGAAGACGGAACACCAAAGGCCGAAGGGATCTGGATATCATTTTGCAGACAGTGGTGGAACTAGGGAAGATCTGGGGGCAGGGGAGTAATGTGTCAAAATGATTCTTTACGAAGAGCCACCTCTTCCTGAACGCGGTCTCCTCATGAGGCAACGAAAAGGCTGTATTCTTAGAAAAAGACTAATGGGAAATTGAGGAAATGTCAAAAACGAAAGGACAGAACTAGAGGGTGACCGTGGTTTTTGAGAGGAACGTGAGGACAACAGCTTGTCCAGTTTGTACTTCACTGTCCTCCAGTCCCAGCACATCAGACTTCCTTTCTCTTTCTGAATGAATGAATCTTCCTCCCACACTTTCCTGTGCAGTTTAGACTTATTTATTCTGAGGTGCCAAGGGGGATAACCAGATGAGGATGTCCAAAAGATAGTTTGATGGATATGTTGAAAAGTGAACTCACATTTTTGGCCCCAAACTTCCTCTCCTTCTGGCATGCCTTGTCGGTGGAAGGGGCCAGCTTCCATCAACATAGTCTGAGAATCCTGGGGAGGATTCTTGACTCCTTTCTCTTGCAAATTCAATCAGCAATGAAGTCAGCCATTTTACTTAGTAAATAAGATCCAAGTCCATCCACTTTTGCTCTCTTTCCCCACTACCACACTCTCTTAGCCTGACCTCCTCAGCACTTTTGAACAGGCTTCTAAATACTCCCCCAAAATGCTCCACCCTCCTCCCTTGCTCCCTTGATCCAATCCTTCTGTTACTATTGAGATTTTTCTAAAAAATGCAAATATGGTCATATAATGCCTTTGATTGCCTCTATTTTCTATTACCTTTAAAATAAAGTTCCCAACTCTCTTACATGGATGCAAAGCCTCGTGTGACCCAGCTCTTCTGTACCGTCACCTGATCTCTCAATCTACCCTTTCTCTATCTATGCCTTAGTGAGATTGATCTTCACTTAATTCCTTGGATATATCACTTTTTTTTTTCTGCCTCCAGTTTTTAAAATAGGCTTTTCTATCTTCTTGCAGTTTTCTTCTTCCCCAGATATCCTTCCAGCCACCTCTCTTTACTAATTATTACTTATCCTTTGGATAACATCTCATATTTCATTCCTTTTGTGGGGGCGAATGAGCCTGAAGCTTATGGAGCACGTCAGGGCTAGAAGTATTAAGCAATGAGTGAAATCTCAAAATAGATGGAATTTCTCAGGGAGAACACATGAGGCAAAAGAGAAAATTGCCAAAGGCAGTTCCTTGGAAAGCACCAACACTTAATGGAGAGGCAGAACAAAATGAAAAGTTGAGGGTAGACAGAACAGGCACAAAGGGATGGGGTTCAAGACATAGCTAGCTGTCAGCAGAATTAGGTGTATTTCTGAGCTCTCTTAAGGTTTGGATCTTAAAAATGTTCTTTGGATTTGCCATTTAGGAATTGGTGGGTGATTTGAAGAGTAGTCTTAGTACAGTAGTGAGGATAAAAGTTAGGTGGCAGTGAGTTAGAGTAAAAGCGTGGCAATGAAGTAGAGATAGCAAGAGTAAAACAGTCTGGAGAATTAAGAATGATAACGAATGGAAAGAAAGTTTAGCATTGCAGTTTTAGGGGGATAAAGATGGAATAAGAGCTTGTGTGTGTATTAGCAACTGGAGGTAACCAATAGGGACCAGGGAGGAAAGAGATAATTAATTTCTTGCTACCTGTTCATGCTTCATCTTGGAGGTGGTATCTTAAGGCCTGTAAAAAGCGGCAGTATAAGATACAATATGGCTGATCACAGGCAGAGTCTATAATAATCTGTTAATTGGTTTGGGAAAAGAAGTTCCATTACTATTGATATATGGTTGTTTATGATATGGTGAACATTTTATTTACTCTGTGATTGTTTGAAGGTTTGGGTCTCTCTTTGTCAAGACAATCTGAAGAGGAAACCATGTATTTCTTTCCTTAAATGCTCTCAACTCCTTCCTGCAACCCACTCTAGGCTAGGAAAGGAGAGTTTGTGAATCAGTCTGGCATGAAAATGTAGCTTAAACACAACTATCATTTTCCTTCGTCCTAGACCATAGATTTGGTCCAAAGATAGACTAGGTTGCCTCAGGGAGTAGTGAATTCCACATCACTGGGATTGTTTAAGCTTCTAGGAGTCATTCAGATTGATGATAGGCTTAGATGATTTTTAAAGGCCCTTCCATCCACAATAGTCTATGAATTTCACATTTCTAAATGACTTTAGAGGTTGAATGCAAGCTACACGCCAAGTTAATAATAAATAGATGTGAGCTGTTAACAAAATAAGCAGTGAAGTGGAATATTGTTTTCACTGGCAAGATTTGCCAAGGATAATCTGCATTAAGAGAACTGAGAGTTGATTCTATTAATGCTCATTGTTGCTCTTTTTAGAAAGACTTCCATTTGTGCTTCACTTTCAAGTTGTATTTTCAAGAAGAATATGAAGGTAGGATGAGAGCCTGGTGACAGGATATCTGCCTAGAATCTGAGAAGTAAACAAAGTTTTGCATTCATAGAGTGCTCTGAGGACATGGGCTTAGTTCACTTTCCCCCCATCTGGTGGTGGTTATCATCTTTTCACGTCATTTCCTTGTCCCTTTTAGCATCCAGCCCCTTTCAGATGAGGAAACTGAATGAGAGCCATTGCACATGGTCCAAGGTCAGGGAGGGAAGTGATGGAGAGAAATCACCATGTACATCAAGAGAAAACATCAATAGCAGAACAATCAATGATGATTCATCAAGATCCTGTCTTGATGCTGACATTTGGCCTTACGCTTAGCATTTCAGCATGGCCAGCACTCTGGGCATATTTTCCATCCAGTATGAATTGAATTACTGCTGATGCCCACACATTATTACTTATCAAACAACTCAACAAATATTAGAAATAGTAAAAGTCAAATTTGTATCAGAAGCCTCCTTTCTCCTGCCAAAACATCTGAACATTGCCTTTACTAATAATGAATTCCTTAATATTTTTGCTACTCAGAAAAAGAAGTATGATAACAGAGATAGAAACGTGAATTTGAGGGGCGCCTGGGTGGCACAGCGGTTAAAGCGTCTGCCTTCGGCTCAGGGCGTGATCCCGGCGTTACGGGATCGAGCCCCACATCAGGCTCCTCTGCTATGAGCCTGCTTCTTCCTCTCCCACTCCCCCTGCTTGTGTCCCCTCTCTCGCTGGCTGTCTCTATCTCTGTCAAATAAATAAATAAAATCTTAAAAAAAAAAAAAAAAGAAACGTGAATTTGAAAAAAATTACCTCAAATATTTTTGAAGCTTTGTGTTTCATTAGTTGAGAAAAGAAGAAACCACAGCAAAGAGACACAATCTTTCTGTGAGCTTTATATATTTGACAGAAGAAAAATTAACAAAATTATTCAGCAATTTATTTCATGAATGTAAGTGGTAGAAAAAGCTACATTAATTTGATGTAGGTTTTATGCAGATAATTCTATTTTTACTTCTTTTTCTGAAGGAAGGGTAGTTTTAAATTTTTATTCTAGGTAACTTTTTTTTTTTAAATGAGATACCTGAAGGGCACCTGTGTGCCTCAGTCAGTTAAGCATCTGACTTGTGATCTCTTGTCAGGTCATGATCTCATGGATTGTGAGATGGAGCCCTGCATCTCGGGCTCTGTGCTCAGCGTGGGGGTCTGCTTGTGATTCTCTCCCTCTACCCTTTCCCCAACTCATGCTCACTCTTGCTCTCTCTCTCAAATAAATAAATAAATCTTTAAAAAATGAGATAAAATGAGATACTTGAACATAATCAAATGTTCTATTAGATTTGATAGGTTTGTCTTAGGTAGACAGGCAGGATAGAATAGAAAGTCCTTTTCTCTTTCCCATCCCTCACCTGAGAAGAATTCAATGGAATTTAATCTAACAAATATTATTGAATGTCTACTCTGTGTTAAACACTAATATAGGTATTTGACATACAGAAATGGAAGATACGGTCGCTGTCTTCAGGGACGCATGGCTCATTGAGGCATTCACAGCCGTGTGAGACGGTGTTTGTGAGAACACTGAGTCCCATAGATTCCCATTGTTGAAGCCATTTCTGTTTTCAAAATGGCATTAGTTCTTGTCATTTTGTTGGAGGATCTCACCAGTTCTGCCCTCTCAGTTTTCATAGAATGATATGAAGGATTGGATCTGAAAATGTCTTGAGGAGAAACCTTGGCAATGTCCTTAAATACACAATGTCTATGTTACTAGTGGAATTGGCACTTTCCAGGCTCTGGCCTTTCTCAACTTGCTTGATATATTTGCATGCATTTTGACGGGAGCCTTATTTTTTAGTTACTCTACATCTTTTCTTATAAATAACATGCAGCAGAATATCAGAAGACTCAACAGTAAAATGAGAACAAAGACTCCAAATTTAGAGATTCTGGTACTTTCTCACTAGTCCTTATGAAAATTGGCTGTGGAGGTGGGAACAAAAAGAAAAAAAAGAAAAGAAAAAAAAAAACAAACCTGACTAATTTGTAGGAAAAAAAAATAGTTTCTAGAAATCCAAGGTGTTGTGTTTTTCCTACTATTAGAACAGGTAATTAAAAGTAATTGAATATGCCTTTCTCATAAGACTCAGACATCATCAGTATTTGTCTGTACTGCAAATCAGTTCAGAGTTTGTACTGCATGACTGTGAAGCCAAAGACAGGTCATAGGTTAGGCAGTGCTTTTCAAATTTTGAGTTTACAGCTCACCTGGAGGATTTTGTTAAAATGCAGATTGTGGGGGCGCCTGGGTGGCGCAGTCATTAAGCATCTGCCTTCGGCTCAGGGCGATCACGCCCCACATCAGGCTCCTCCGCTGGGAGCCTGCTTCTTCCTCTCCCACTCCCCCTGCTTGTGTTCCCTCTCTCGCTGGCTGTCTCTCTCTGTCAAATAAATAAATAAAATCTTTTTTTAAAAATTGCAGATTGTGACTCAGGGTCTGGGCTGAGAGCTGTTCTGTATCTGCTTTGTCCAATACGGTAGTCGCCCTCCACACGTGGCTACGGAACGCTTGCTATGCGGCTGCTATGATGAAATTTTTAATTTAAGTTGAACAGCTGTAAGTGGCTAGTGGCCTCCGTATGGCACAGGGTGTGATTCGTCTATCAGGAAAAATCAGACAATTGACACATCATGGACAGTCTTCAGGATCTTTCTGACATTTTCTTAACATTTCTTTTTTTCTTTTTCCTAGAGTGGTCTGTTCTGATTATTTTTGATTGTCTTGAATTTCTGGTAGACTCTTTGAAAACCATGTGGTACTTTTGTTGTTGTTGTTAAACCTATATAGCTCTGGCTGAGGGAAGAAAAGTCGGTGAAGTGTGACGTCTTGTTGGCTCTTGCACGGAGGTATACCCCCGCAAAGCACACGACCTGGAGCACATCAAGATGTTCAGTGGCTGCTGATACCCTGCATTCACTCATGAAAAATCACTTCAGGTGGCATATGTTAGAATAAGGAGATTTATTTTTGAATATATTTTATTTCTCCATTTAAATTAAAAGATTCTTTATGCCTCTTTGTCTTTGGTTAAAATGAGAGTGCAAGATACTTTGAAAAATACTGAAGTTAGCAAATACAATCAGTGGGTAAATCATCTAATTAATGTTTACTCTGAAAAAACATAAAGGCCATTCCTTCCAGTGATTTATCCTGAAAAATAAATCTTCCCTAGGGGCATAAACAAAATCTGTCAACTTAGTACATGAAATAGGCTCTGGCTGAGTTGACCGTACTCCCATAAAATTTTCAGATGATTGTTATTAATACGTATTTACATAGTATTTATTATGTGACAGACACTATTCTAAGCGATTTTAACCAATACTTGTTGAACCCTCATGACAATTCTATTAGGTATTAGTATCTTTCCCATTTTATAGATGAGGAAACTGGAGCCCAGATAAGTGGAGTCATCTGTTGAAGGTCAGATGGCTAACAGGCATTCCTGTTAGAGACTTGGCCAACCCTTTGCCCCAGGCTGGGTGACTAGCTCAGTATTGGTTTAGGATTAAAGGATAGGCTTGCTCCTGTCAGGCTCTGTATTTTCAGAATATTTCAAGAAGCACTAATTCATTAGCAGCCTTTAAAAGATAAAAGCATTGTCACCATTTTTATTTCTGTTTTTCCTTCTGGTCAGACAGTTGAAATTTCTGTTTGAATATGGAAAGGCTCTGGAATTTAATTCCCAGCTCTATCTTATAGAACTTGTGTCATTTGGGACAAAATTCTTCATCTCTAAACTCTGAGTTTCTCACCCTTCAATCATAAAGCCTACTTCACAATGTTTTTGTTAGAATAAAATGAGAAATATATAATCCACACCAAACACCTTGATTAAAATGTTAATCAAGTCCCTAGGAAATGTTGAAGTGTAGAAATTTAAATAAAACTTATGTCACTAAGTGGTATTGATTGAGCCTGGCTCCATATAATAAAATCAAATACAAAAATTGCCTGTAAATTTGATGAAATTTAAACATTTTAATCACACCTGTGCACTAAGGCGGAACACTTTACAAAACCTGTCTATTTGGAAAATAGAAAGAAATTAAATGAGGGCGCCTGGGTGGCTCAGTCAGTTAAGCATCCGACTCCTGGTTTCAGCTCAGGTCACGATCTCGGGTGTTGAGATCAAGTCTGGCTTCACTCAGTGGGGAGTCTGCTTGAAGCTCTTCTCTTCCTCTCCCTCTTTCACCCAACTCTGAAAAAATAAAATTTAAAAAAATTAAATGGATAAATTGCTTAGTTTCTCCATCCCATATATAGATGTTATATAATGTATAAGATGTAGTCCTAATTTTTATTTGTGTTTAATTGATATATTTTAATGGAGATTTGCATAAAAATGGGTTCAGAATAATACAGGTTCATCATATTCATTCCTTTTTAAAAACATTTAGCACCTCTGACATCAAAATGTTACCATGAGTAGTAATTGTGCCTACAAAATAAATCATGTGTTTGAGGAATACTTGGGACAAATATTGCAATTGATTATATATAGTTAACTGTCAAGGTAAGCTTTTTTCTTTTCTTTTAAAAGCTTAAGGTAAAGGTTGAGGTATGGTTATAAGGTAATAGGATTTATTCTTTTTTTAAAAATACAATTTCACATGTGAATTACCTTGAGCTTTTAAAAGAGGTCAGTTGGATATTTTATATTTATTGCAACAGTGTTGTTGGGATCCAAAATATTTTTGAACTCCTTTTTTGAAATTTTCTTCATATTCGTTGAAACACTCATAAAAGTTTAGCCACTGTGTTCGTTCTTCACCTATTTGAAAATGGATTTGAGTATTAGAGAGCACTCAAAGTCATTCAGAACCAAATCTATGGGATAAAGTGGATGGTTAAAAATTCTTATTCTGATGACAAGAAGTAGAGTTGACATACAATTTTAACACACAATTACAAAGAAATGAGATGTTGCCAACACACCTAGACTAATAATACTAGTATCAACAAGAACTTGCTAAGGTTCTAGGATTTTCCAGCCACTGTATTATGTACTTAATTCATACCCTTTTATTTAATCTTCACAGCAACTCACTATTATGTTTTGCATAATTCAGATGAAAATAATGAGACTCAAAGGCTTTCATAACATTCTCAAGGTCTCATAGCAAAAAGCAATGTAAGATTTCACATTTAGAATTATGTAAATCTAAAACTCATGCTCTTTCCACTCCTTACATATTTCTGAAATAATACTTTGCAAATGATTTAATCGTCATGGGTAAGGGTGACATGAAGGCGCAAGTGCATGATCTATCTAGGTGATGAAATTAAGGGCGATATTTATTTGGATGACGTATTTGTAAAAATAAATTCTGTTACTTTTGGGACACACTTCAATATTATGGTAATTTTACAAATTCAAGTGCAAATCATAAAGTACTGGTTTTATCTAATATTATGTTGAGTCAAATATTTGTTCATCTAAGTGGAACTGGACTATAAGCTATTGAATTGGATAAAATGTAATATATTTAAATATATGTAGTTTGTGTAATGATTAAGTTAATGAAAATCTTTGTAGAGACTTTAATATTGACTATTTCGCTTCTAACTGCAACGACTAAAGAAAGCAGTCTTTTAAACATGCTATATTAAGTATGTATTTATTTTTACCGTGCCCTTTTCTCTAAAATTCTTAACTACTTTTCTTAATAATACTAAAATCTACGGATTTCCCTTCTGCTTTTCTTAATGCTTATTCTCTAATCTTTTTTTTTTCTCAGTTTGGCTCTTTAAAATGGAAAAAAGCTTAGTTCTGGTATCGAACCATTTTCCTTTCTTATTCTTCTTGTTGTCAGATTCACCCCAGTGCTGACATGAGTCTTCTGCAGGCACCTCAAAGTACCTCGCTTGCACTAAGCTGAAGCTCCTTCCTTCCCCAGACCTGCTCTGGTACCAACACTTGCTTTCTGGATGAATGGTATTATCATCCGGCAAATCATTCAGAATAAAAACAAACAAACAGAACAAACACGAAAAGCCAAAACTCAGAGTTGTCTTTGATTTCTGATTTGGAAATCCCTGTGCAGTTCTCACCAGACCCAGCTCCATGTCCATCACTTACCAGGGCAACATTCCTTTTTTGCATTGCACCCGTGGGGCAACTTTCTCTAGGTATTGTATTTCAGCCGTCTGCTGCACAAACAATAAGGGGAAAATTCTATCCACGGTATGGATAAAATAGAAAAGTTTCTCCCTTCAATGCTTTGTTCTCGCCTACCTAAATGTCCTTGTCTGGTGTTTTCTCTTCTCTGTGCTCACTGTCATCTTGGCAAGCAACCTGATAAACTGATCCTTGCTAAGCTATAATAATAATAATAATGATAATAATAATAATGATAATATACAGCTAGCATGTTTGGAGTGGCTAACATACACTATTCATTTGCCGAGCACGCTGTGTGTATAATCTTGAGCTTTATCAACTTCTCTGCAAAGCCAGTATCATTTCTTCATTGATTGAGATCAGGAGACAGAGCCTTAGAGAGGCACAGTGACATGTCCAATGCCACACAGATAATGCGAGGAAAGGCAGATTTTAGTCCATATTAAGAATATTCCAAAGAATTTTCCCTATCCCATGTTAGCTATGGCAAAATGCTTTATCTCTTCCAGAATTATTTCCATTGAAACAGAGAACTTATGGACACAGTGTCTTCAAGCCAATGAGAATATCTCTAAGGCCAGACTTTCAGACTACAGATTTAATTCACACTGTCCATTCTCCCAACAAGATGTCACTTTTTTGCTTTCCTCTTTTCCAAGAAATCTCAGATTTGTCCTGGCAGACAAGAGACCTAATGACTGGACTCCTTATAAACTTGCAGATCTCCACTATAATAACCATCATCATACTCCATGTGATCTTCTTGCCACTACATCGACTTGCTATGAAGTTTTTTTAAAAGATGCCATTATCAGAAAAAGTTTTTTGCAAATAGTTTAAAACAAATATGAGTTTATTTTCAGAAAATGTTTAGGAGTAGGCAGTGATATGGTTGGTTCGCAGGCTCACTGCTTTCATGAAGGGTCTGGGCTGTTTTCTGGTTCTCGATTCCCTTGATCCATAGGGACCTGGATTTTCACCTCATGGTTGAAATAAACTGTTGCTGCTTCAGACATCAAACCTTCACTCAATTTAGGAAGAAAGGGGAACGTAGGGCTCTAGCCACATCTATTTTCTTTTACCAAAAACACAAAAGCTTTTCTAGAAACCCCCGGTAGACTTTCATGCCCATTTCTTTGGTTGGAACTGAGGCACATGTCCATCTCCTGCTGCTAAGAGATGCCAACCAAGCGGACTTGTTCTCCAGGGCTGCACACCCGGCCCTTGGACTCCACTCACCAGGTAGAAGGGATAGGGGACCTGAGATGGGCAGCTCGCAGCACCCGCCACACCTTGCCAGGTACTCGCATTATCCTGTTATAACCCTAGCCATGAGCGATTACCCTCCACTCCCTCTCATGCTGGCGGAATCTTCACCTTTGTCATCTTTCTATTTTTATTAACTCTCACAAGACCTGGCCTTTTGTAAGTGCTTGATAATTTCTTGCTTATTGAATACAAATGTGAACCTAAAAATGCTTTTGTGTATTCTTCCCAAATCAGCCTTTAAAAAAATAGCTCTAAATAGGAATTAAAAGAGAGAAGAAAGAATGAAAAGAAGCAGAAGGAGAGTGAGAGAAAATGGGGAGAAGAAATGAAGTACTTTAAGTTGCTAGCCATCCTGGAAAGAAAGAAATTGAAACTCCAGGCTAACAAACTCTAGTTCGAAGAGAAAAAGGTCAGCCTGACTTCGCAGCCCTCGGGTGTCTGCTGTGACTGTGGGAACAGGGGTCGTGCACACCGTCCTCACTGGAGCACTTGCTGCACACTCAGCACTGGGATTGCCACCGTGGGTCCTGTCAGGGCTCTTCTCCAAGCTTCGTTCTGGAAGCATGCAAGAGATGGGGAGCTCTGTGGTCAACCGTAACTTCTCCAGTGAGGAAGTACGCAGGTAAACTGTGTTTTGTGTTTTCTTCTCCCCACAAAACAAAAAGTTTGCCTGTTTCCCTCTCCATTTAATTTGTGCCATGCCTTTTAGGAAAGAAACATCTAACGTCGTGCTCCTAAGGAAATGGATGGAACCGGCATAAATAGCCAAAGTGAACATTATTTTGGCTTTGCAGCTTGAATTCCCTCCCCCTTTGTTTTCTTGCTTTGTTCACAGTCGGTAATCAAGGCATTCTGTGTAATGCAGCGGAGTGTTTGAAAGAGTGAGGTGCCTGATGACAGGGTGGCCGAGGACAGCATTTGTATTCGTGTTTCATCAGAGCCAGGCTGCTGCCAGCACTTCAGGAGAGGATGGTCGCCTGGCCTGGCTAGTCCCTTGACCGCTCTGCCACAATTTCAACAACCACTAAGCCTGTTAAAGTGTAAATAGCAATATGACAAATCTCCATTCAATTTAGAGGGTTTCTATTGCAGGCGGTGGCAGCAAGGGACTTATCTAAGGTGGAATTCCCTAATGACCACCACCAGCCCCACTATACAAGCCGATTTAAAGCAGTGCTTACAAATTGCAAAATATTTGGAAACAAAATCAAGAAAGATTGATTTTTTGGTTATAAATTTAGTTAGTTTCTAGACACTAAATATATGGGTTTTTTAAATAGCCATATGGCTTAAACAAAATCAAGCAAGAAAATCCTCTCCCAGTAAATCACATAGTAGAGAAATGTCTTGGCTTGAATTATCTTCCTTAGGGCTTGATCAAATAGTAAGTTTCCAAGTCTATTGTTTTTCAATAACAGTCTTTTCCTGAAAACTTCTATTTGAAATATTTATGCCAATGCTCTAGTGGTTTCTTTAATGGGGTTTCAACATTGAAAAGTGGGGAGTGAGTACTGCAGATGGTGCCTGTTTTTTGAGCTATGGTCTCTGAACAAAACCAGCTAATTCACTCTGTACTCATCCTGCCTTGAGAATTTGCTGCTTCTCTCATTACCAGCTATGGCAAAGCACACCTGTGGCCAGGCAATACTTGTTCCACATTCAGGGGCCACTGGGGAAAGAGTTCCCATTAAGCCATGGCCCAGAAAAATGAAAGTTAGTTATTATTGAATCACAGTTAAGCTTCTCATGTAGCTACATACCTGCCCTAGAGTTAGGGGATCTCAGAATTTCAGGGCTGGGAAAAAACCACGAAACACACAATCACAAAATTGCCTCTTGAAAGAGACTCCTTTTGAGAGCTTGGGAGCAATTTGCATTATGGAAAAAAATATATCCATGGGTCTGGGATACCTAAATTCAAGGGCAAAAGAACTCTTCAACTTGACTAGGCAGAATTATCCTGCAATTGGATTCTAGCTTGTACCTTTCATAGGTCAGCTGCTACCTGGAGGCCACATGGGAAATTTATGTTTTAAAGTTAAGACAAACTGGGTAGAAACATCAGAATATTACTCTCTAGAAATATTTGTTGTCTCATTGGGAACAAGGGCATTTTTTAGATTTCACTTACATCAAACTTCTCGCAGGCACGGAACAAACCTGACTTGGGTTTTAGCTCTAGAATCTCACAAATTCATTCTTTAACAAATATTATTCATTGTCTGTTATATGTTAAGCCTGTCTAGTCACTGGGAACACTACAGTTAACAAAAGAGACAACAATCCCTGTCCCATGGAACTTCTAGTCCAGAGAGAGAAGACAGGTAAGAAACAAAATAAAAAGTAAATCTTGTAATGTATTAGAAGGTCATGTGTACCGGGTTAAAAAAACCCAGGAATGGTAGAGAGGTAATTGTGGTTTTAAAAAAGGTGGTTCAGAAAGGCCTCCCTGAAAAGGTGACATCTGAGTAGACTTGAAGGAAGTATGAGACTGTGACAGCTGAGAGAAGGCCGTTCCTGGTACAGGGTGTACAGATGGCAGAAGGCCTGGAGTGGGAGCATGCCCAACCCATTGAAGGCACAGCAAGGACGCTAATGTCCCTGAAGTGTGGCTGGGAGAGAGAGTAGGAGAGAGGTCAGGGAGGCTGAGTCCAGATCACAGAAAGCTTTGTGGGCCGCTCTAAGTTCTTGAATTTGTGTTCTCAATGAGAAGCCATTGGAAGGTTCTGAGCATAAGTATGTCTTAAGAGTCACTCTTATTCTGTGAAGGTAGACTGCAGGTGGACAGGAAAGTAAGGAGACCAGGTAGGAGGTCATTGTGATAATACAGGTAAGAAGAGGTGATAGCTTGGAAAATGATGAGGAATTTTCAAATTTGGATATATTTTAAGGTGGACATAAGGAACTTTGTGGAGGCATTCAATGTTGGGGACAGTTGAGGAGACGAGTCAAAGACGATTCCAAGATTTTGGCCTTGACCATTGTACAGACTGTGTGTGTGTGTATGTGTGAGTGTGTGTGTGTGTGTGTGAGCACGCACATGTGTGCCTATGTAATTGCCAATACAGAGATGGGAACAACTACGGGTAGATCAGGTTTGTGGGAGAACGGTAAAGAATTCTCTTGCATATGTTCAGTTTGAAATTAGACATCCAATTGAAAATGGTTAAGAGGACCTCAGATGTATAAGTTCAAGACAAAAATGAATGCTAGAGATGTAGATTTGAGGTCCAATTTTATGTCTAAAACATTAATTTTAAAAAGTGAATTTTTGGTTTCAACTGAGTAGTTTAAGTATTTTAAGAGATTTTTCTCTTTTGGAAAGCAAATCTGTTCCTACCTTCCTATCTATTTTAATGAGCTTTTGCTGATTAAATAATATTTAATCCTTGTTTATGTACCTGGCAGTGTCCTTGTACTGTATTGATTAATGTTATAGGCTGGTCTGTGCTCTCACAGGGTTCATGGGCAAGAAAGGAGTGAGATAAGAGTGAGGTCATCACAATACTTGGTGTCAAGTGCAGGTTATGGCCATGGAATGTTGTATGGGAGTAGAGAATAGTGGCACCTCACGTAGTTAATGACTCAGGGAAAGCTTCTTGGAAGAAATTATATATTAAGTGAGATCTTAAGGAAATAAAAATGTAAAGACATGGGAAAGCTATTCTAGGCAGATCAAAACAATCTATGGAAAGGCTTAGAATTGCACATTGTGTTTGTAACATGTAAGACGTTCAGTTTGCTCGGACATAGGGTATGAGGTTGGAGTGGGGTGAGGTAGGAAGGACTGAAAATGCAGAGGGCCTTTTAAAGAAATGTGGGCTTTACCCTAAGAGCACAAATAAGAATAAAAGCAATAAAAACTTCAAAGCAACAAATGTTTGTTTTACCCATTCGGTGTTCAACAATCAAAGATCTCCTTTCTCATTGAAATTGGGTACACTGTGTTTCTCATTTTGAAAGAATTTTTCTGTCAGATCAATACCAATTTATTATTTTATTTTCTTGTTGCACATATTCATTTTTGTTAAAGTATCTTGTTGTTTCATTCAATTGCTAATTTTTAGTTCAGGTTTTGATGCACATGCCGAGATAATTCTGAATATCTGAGAATGTCAAACTCATGTTTGTTCATATTGCTGAGAAATCAATCCTCTGTGTTTCAGATAGTTGCAGATCTTGAAAAAAACAAATAGAGCCAAGAACTGAATGGTAGAGATATAGCTATTGCTATATGGAGTTTGAAAATGCTGTAGGGTTTAAAGATTCAAGACAGTGCAGTTTCTTATCATTTGTTGGTGGCTATGATTAGAATACATAGTCAAAATTGAGTGTCCAGTAACTTAGTGACCATCCATGGAGCCTCGGGAAGTCTTTTCCAGAAATAGGTTGAATGGAGTCATTTGAGAGATTAACAAGTGGGATGAATGAGAAGACATGACAGAGAATAAAGACATGAGTGGAGGCAAATGTAGATATCAATGCCACATATCTGTTGTAGAAAGGGAGGCTAGAAGAGACGTCAAGAGACAGCCTTTAATCTAAGGTCAAGATAGTGAAGTTTGGTCTCAGAAGGAATGTGGTCCCAGAAGTGAGGTTGCCAAGGTGAAATTAAATGGTTTGGACTACCTTTCAAAGTAAATTTATCGGGACCCCTTCACACTCAGCCATGTACATAGGCAAATGCCACATGCAGTGACAAGCTACTAATGACCTTCTAGATAACCCAAAGGTTTCAGGTAATTTGTAGGTAGTGAAATTTAGTGACTAAAATTCTACTCTTCCTGAATTCACTAAGTATCATTGCAAGGTCAAAACCAGCCATGAGTGAAAAATGGCATAATCTAATTCAACTTAAGAGTGAGCTTTCTTTCCAAAATGAAAGATAGATGATATCAACATATAAGTTTTATGTTATAGCATTAAAGTGGGTAAATGGTGTTACAGAGCAATTAAGCAATTCACTTATTTGATGTAGACTACTTGTTCTGTCTTCTAAGTTTCGACACCCTATCTTTATATGAGTTTCTATTGCACAGTTCAACAAAGGAATTTCAGGGAAATATAAGGAAGTAATAGGATAAAGTGATGGATTCTTTCTGTGGGTCAATGTGGTCAGAAGTTTGTAATTTCCCATGAGAACTGTGAAGTTTCTTATCAAGGCCAAAGAGGCCCAAAATACCCATCTACTTAAGAAGGTCAAAATACCTATCTAATAAGGAAATAGCACATAAAATTTGGGCAGCCTTACATTTTAAACAAAATATTGTATCTCTCTGTGTTTTTATTCTTTGGATTCCCAAACTAGCAAAGAGGATTGAATTGTAGTCAACTCAGCCATAGGAAGGAGAAATGTCAGACCAATCTAATTTTCTTTTATGATGGAGTGACCAGCTTTGTAGATGTAAAAGCAATAGGTATAATATATCTTTCCTTCAGGAAGGCTTTGACTTTGCTCCCCAAGATATGCTCATAAACAAGCCAGAAAAAATATTGTTGTTTATTTATGTCAGATGTCAGATGTTTGGAGGTCCAAGAGACTACTTATCAATGATTCAGAGTCAACATAGGAGAGCCCATTGGGAAGCTTTCTAGGTGTAGCTGAAGTTCACAATGTAGAACAATGTCACATCATATTCCCTTAGAATGTAGGATAATTTGCTGATGACTTAGCAAAATGATCGACCTGAAACTCAGCTGATGAAGTTGAGTAGGGTGGAGTCAATTATTTTTGGAATAACAGTCTTACAAAGCTAAAGAGGAACAGTTGTGTTTTAGGGAGGAAAATGGAGAGAAATCTAGATTACCCTTATGAGTTGAATTGTGTTACCCAAAAAGATGAGCTTATGTCCTAAACCTTAGTACCTGTGAATGTGACCGTATTTAGATATAGTCTCTGCAGATGTAATCAAGTTAAGATCAGATCATGAGAGTGGGCCCTAATCCAATAGTATTGTCTTTATAAGAAGAGAAAAATGTCCTGTGAAGACAGAGACACACAAGGAAAATGCCATGTGTGGACAGAGGGAGAGATTGGAGTGAAGCCAAGGAATGTCAAGGATTGATGGCCACCACCAGAAGCTAAGAGAAGCAAGGGAGGATTCTACCGAAAGTCTTAGAGGGAGTATGGCCTTGCTAACACCTTGATTTCAGACGTCTGGGCTCCAGAAGTGTGGAAAAATAATTCTCATGTTTTGACTGACCAAGCTTGTGGTACTTTATTATAGCAATCCTAAGAAACTAATAAAATGACCTACAGCAGATGTTCCACCAAAGGAAGTTGTGAATATGAGGATATAGAGCACATATTAGACCACAGGACTCTAGGAATTATCTAGGAACAGTTACTCACTAGCTATGACAACAGGCATACAAGTTCTGTCATTGGGGTCTTAGCTTCCTAAACTTTATAAAGGAGAGATGCTGTGTAGAATGGAATTAGATCAGACTTTCCTGAATAGTATACACATCTTTCCCTGGGGGTGGGGGGGAAAGGTTATTTTTATAAATTTCTGTACAACAATTTAGAGATTTCATAGACCTATTGCAGCCCATTGCATGGTCCTCAGTTTAGATCCCCTGCCTTATCAATGCTGCCTCTCTAAAAGCAAGCCACTTTAAGATGGTACTCTTCATTGGCTGATCATGGCAATAGGGCAATTTCAATCAGCTAGCTCTCTAAAGGCAAGAAACAAGGTCCTTAATGTATTTGATCTTCTGCCATCTGCCATCCATCTTCCTTCTCCTTTTCCAAGTACCTGCACAATGTCCATCTCCTCCACAAAGTTTCTTGTCTACCTTCCTTTGACGTCTCCCCAACAGCCATCACCCGAGCTTCATGACATAATACTTGATCACTTGTATATTCAGTGATTGATTAATGTTTTCCATGCCTTTTTCAAATAGATTATAGAATAGTGCTGGTTTGGAAAGGATTAAAACACACACACACACACACACACACACACACACACACACACACACACAATAAGAAAGGGCAAGTAGTCCTCACTACCCATAGCCACTCACCATGGGAACCACAGTGAAGATTTTAATTCCAGCCTCAGTGTTCCTAAAAGCCACCCCTGGCAGGGGTGTCGAATCAAGCCAAGTGTAGTGAGAGAGATGGAGAAAAGAAAGGAGGAGAAGAAAGAGAAGATAGGCTTGTTTATGGTGATCAGTTGTTATCTATAACCTCCAAAAAACAATAAGGGGACATTTGGTAAAATTGTATTGGGGAAGTAAAAAGATTATAAATATCGGCTTCGCCATTGTTGGCTCAACATTTTTAAGTAGATTTCTGGATGGACATCACACATGAGCTTTAACAACAGGCCTGATAACTATCAGTGTGGATGATGAAGGCACAGGACTTCACCCCTGAAGTCCTTCCAAACCAGCACTGCATGAGAAAAATCATTACACCCTCAAAAGTCACAAAGCCAAAACAAAAGTCTCAAAGATTGTGCAGATAATTCCAAGGAGGCCTATTTAGAGCACCTTCCTCAGTCAGAGTCAATTTCCTTCCACATGATGTTTGTTCCGTTGTCAGATATTTATAGTCCTAATACCAAAAGTCCATTGAACATCAACCATTGATACAGTAACATAAAGCAGATTTATATATTCAGCTTGTCTAATACTCCATTGGGAAGAGAAAGCATTGCTCAACCTAATAGCCTCCTTTCTTAAGAGATATTCATTTTAAAATGTTGTCTTATAAATACAAGATGGGTTGAGACTTGTGTGCTCTAAATATTTTAAGGGATTTATGTTTGCGTTAACTGTCCTTTTAATCAAACTTCAATGCATTGCTGGCACCGCAGAGGTTTCAGGGAGAAAAATAGTACTTGCCGTTTCAAATTTAAAAGTTTCCTAGTAAAAAGGAAATCCAAAAAGTTCTTAAAAGAAGATATTATGAACATATTGTCAGACTATTATTTATAGAAAGTATTCCTACGTAAAATCATAGTAGTGGATTTTAAAAACCCCCAAACTTTTCTACTCTTTTTTTCCTCGAATAATAACCTTATGAAAATGCTCCAGACTTGTACGTCTCCATTTTTGTGGTGCTAAAAAATATGGAATGTCTCTATTCAGTCTCTAGATGCATAAATTTCCTTTTTAATTCAGCATATTTCAGTTTCTAAAATATCAGCAGGGTCTTTAACACTGTGTCTTCAATGACTAGAATACCTGAAATTCATTGAAGTTGGATGTCACTCCATTGACTATTTCCTTCCTCTGGAACCATGCCTTCTATTCAGTGTACTTTCCCTCAGCCTAGAAACTCATTCTCTATGTTCCTCTGGAAAACATAATCCTCAGCCCTGAACCATTTCCTCTTTTTCTTCGCCTCCAAACTTTTTGAAGGAATGGCTTAAACATTTTGTCTCTACTTTCTCAGCATCCTTGCTCTCTTCAACTTCCACAATACAACCCCACCCGTCCCCAGCCACTGCCTGAAACAACTCTCCATCAGGTCCTTAGTGACAAAATGTATTAATAGCTTTTCATAAATTTTCTTAGTTGTCTTTGTCAAATCATTGAGTCATGGAGAAGCAAATCTAGAAGAATGATTGTCATATTTGGTATTCCTTTATGTTGTGCTTTCCAAAGTTTTCAAGTGGTGAAACTTTCTTAGACAAAATGTTACTCAGAAGCCCAATATAGGTGGGTGTGGTACTCATTTGGTTGAATCATGATGGAGGTCCAGCTACATAGTATTAATTAGAAATAAAATTTAGATGTCAGTTTAAAAAAACTGAGTTACAAGGGCTTATAAAATAGGGAAAGGGGTTTTTTCAGCTGTATTGGGATATAATTGACAAAATAATAAGATTCTTAAAGTGTACAATGTGATGATTTGATAAATGTTTGTATACATTGTGAAGGATTCTCCAATCTAGTTAATACATCTATCACCTTACCTATTTTTCTTCCTTCTCCTCCTTCACTTCCTCCTCCATCTCCCCTCCTCATCCTTCTTGTCATCATCATCCTCCTCTTCCTCCTCCTTTGGTGAGGACATTTCAGTTCTACTCTCTTAGAAAGTTTCAATTATACAATAGTATGTTGTTAAATATAGCCATTGGATTATACCTTAGATCCTCAGAACTTATTTATCTTATAATGAAACTTTGTACCCTTTTACCAACCTCTCCCTATTTCCCCCACCCTCCAACCTCTAGCAACTGCTTTTCTACTCTGTTTCTTTGAGTTCTATTTTTTTTTCAGATTCCACATATAAATGATAAATACAGTATTTGACTTTCTTTGTGTGCTTATTTCACTTAGTATGATTCCATTCAGGTTTATCCATGTTGTAGCAAATTACAGAATTTCTTTCTTTTTAAGGCTGAATAAGATTCCATTAGATGGATAGGTGAAAGATATATGATAGATGATAGATGATAGATAGATAGATAGATAGATAGATAGATAGATAGATATAGATAGATGATTGATAGATAGATAGATAGATAGATGATAGATAGATAGATAGATAGATAGATAGATAGATAGATAGATAATCACATTTTCTTGACCCATTCATCCATGGACAGACACATAGATTATTTCTAAACCTTGGCTATTGTAAATAATGCTGCAATGAACGTAGGAGTGCAGATATCTCTAGGAGATACACACTTTTTTTTATGATTTTATTTACTGATTTGTTAAAGCGAGGGAGCACAAGCAGTGGGAGCAGCAGACGGAGGGAGAGGAAGAAGCAGACTCCCTGCTGAGCAAGGAGCCTGATGTGGGACTCGATCACAGGACCTGGGATCATGACCTGAGCTGAAGGCAGATGCTTAACTGACTGAGCCAGCCAGGCATCCCAGAGATACACTTTCTTTACATATGTAACCCAAAGTGGAATTGCTGGGTCATATGGTACTTCTATTTTTAATTCATTGAGGAAACACCATATAGTTTTCCATAGTGACTACACCAGTTTACCTTCCCACCAGTGCACAAGGATTTCCTCTCCTCCACATTCTCCAAACATTTGTTATCTCTTGTCTTTAGACAATAGCCATCCTAACAGGTGTAAAGTGATATCTCATTGTGGCTTTGATTTGTATTTTCCTGATGATTAGTGATGTTGAGCACCTTCTCGTGTATGTTGGCCATTTATATGTCTTCTTTGGAAAAATGTTTGTTCAGGTCCTTTGTCCATTATTTAATTGGATTATTTGTGGTTTTGCTATTGAGTTGTATGAATTCTTTGTGTATTTTAGATATGAACCTCTTATTGGATATATGGTTTGCAAATATTTGCTCTCATTCCATAGTTTACCTTTTTGCTTGTTCATAGTTTCCTTTGCTGAGCAGAAGATGTTTAGTTTAATGTTGTCTTACCTTTTAAAACTTCTGCTTTGTTGCCTTTGCTTTTGGTGTCAAAACCAAAAACTCACTGCCAAGATTGATGTCAAGGAACTTACTGCCTATGTTCTCTTCTAGGAGCTTTACAGTTCCATGTTTTAAATTTAAGTCCTCAATCCATTTTGAGTTGATTTTTGTGTATGATGTAAGAGAGGAATCTAGTTTCATTCTTTTGCATATGGCAGTCCAGTTTTCCCAAAACCATTTATTAAAGAGAACAATTTAATAGTATCTACAATATCTACTCTCCACTTACCCTCCTCTTTCTTTTTTGTGATTTCAGATACTGCATGGAAGAATGTTAAGAACATTTAAAATATTCAATTGCTTTCTCCAAAAACTGGTGACACTCAGCTGTTAAGCTACTGAAAGTTTCTGAGTGGAGTTGAAAGGTGGCAAATGGTGTTGTGCTTGTTTGATTATTGAAGGGGTAAACTCCAGGCTACTTATCTGAAAATAAATATTTCCTGAGGTTTGCAGAGTAAAGAAGTATAACTTGACATTTTTTTGCTGCAATAGAAAGACAGAAAATAATGATTTTCAGGCCTTCAGTCAATGACTAAAGCCTTGTGACCACAATAAAGTACAGTGTCTGAATTGAATATTATACTTTATAGAGCATTTTAATAATTTAGAACTGATTTTTCATGTATGTATGAAGAAGGGAGACTAGATAAATTACAACATGAAAGCAGTAAGAGTCAAATTAAGTGAAAGAACACAAAATAAAACATTTCTAAAAAAAAATCCATTATACTTGCTTATGCTTGTTTGTAAAATTATATATCCCTAACTGTATACAAGTATAACAGTTCATAAACACAATAAGGTACACAATTAAAATTGACTTAATTCAGCATTCTCTTCAGGAATGATAAATATTATATACTGAGTAGTTCATGAAATTTTAAATGCAACTTCGGAAAGGTTTTGTTCCATTAAAAAAACCCCGCAAAACCAACAAATACAAACACTTCTTATTCTTAGTATTTATCACGTGGCTCAGAGAATACCTGAGTGGCTAAGCCAGTGATGTCAAGACAAATATCAGGGTTGGTTTTAAGAAAGAAGTTTAAGAACCAGGAGAACTATGTAGAAGCCAGAAAATCATTGTGTCTACATGCAAAAGCCAATATTCTGGAATAAGTACAAGGAGGAGATCAACAAAACGAATGAGGAAGCTGATTTCATGGGCCCAGTAGGGCAGTCAGAAGTTGTGGTGTCAGTTCATTTCTTACTACCTGTTTAGGTGTTTTTCTCACATTCCTCATGCAAACCCTTTAACCCCCTGAAGTTTCACCCAGATCATGCAGCCCAGATGGCCTACATTATGATTTCGTGGACATTTTCTTACACAAAAAATTGCCAAAAATTTTATTTAATGAATGCGTGTTCTGTGTTTTCACAGATTCTGTATTTGCCTGTTGTCATCCATTTGTCACAGAACCAATATAAGCATACCTCAGAGGTAACGGGGGTCAGTTCCAGATCACCACAATAAAGCAAATATCTCAATAAAGTGAGTCAAACGAATGTTTTGGTTTTCCAGTGCATATAAACATTATATGTACACTATACTATGGTTTATTAAGTGTGTGATAGCATTATCTCTAAAATAAAATGTACAAACCTTAATTTAAAAATATTTTATTGCTAAAAAGTGCTAGCCATCGTCTGGGCTTTCAGTGAGACACAAGACCTAATCACTGATCGCAGATCAGCAGAACAAGCATAGTAGTAATGAAAAGTTTGAAATACTGTGAAAATTACCAAAATGTGACACAGAGACACCAAGTGAGCAAATGATGTTGGAAAAATACCAATACTTGCTAGATCTAGGGTTGCCACAGACCCTCAATTTGTAAAAAAATGTAATACCTGAAAAGCACAGTAAGGCAAAGTGCAATAAAATGAGATGTGTCTTCTTATAGTAACTATACTTTCTTATTTTCTGTACTCTTGCTGTGGCATTTAGGAGACTTACAGACCCAAAGACAGACTGCTCCTCGCGGAGCCAGCTGCTTCCTAAAAATGATAACAACAAGCCAGCCAATCCTCAGTCTGTATACTCAACTACCTCCTTACCTAACTCTCATACACGAAGCCAATATTTCTCTTGTCCTAAACCATCCAAGGGCCAGGTATCAGGCAACTAGAGACCACCCCTATAGCCCAAAGCCTTCCTGTATTTCAAACAAGCCAATTGTAAACTGTTCATTCTGCCTTGTCTTGCCTTTTCATTCCTTTCAGAAACCCCAGCAAAGGCTCTGGCGGAGACTTTCTCCTTGCTCCTTTCTGTTTCCTGACCAATACAGCTGCTTTCCCCTGTGACCCTGCATGGTATGAAGGGACCCCCTCTCTGGGACCTGTGAGTATAACAACTTCTTTACCATATCCAACATTTACATTCTTAGAACACTGAGTTAGCATAAAGACAAATGTATTGACATTTTACATTTAAAAAGTTAACCAAAATGCTCATTTTTTTCCTTCTGATTTCAAAAGAAATAGAAATATTTTTGTAGGCTCCTAAAACTATCATGGGCCCTTGACATAAGATCTACTATGCCTGGTAGATAAGTTAACCCTACAGCCAGGGACTGCCTGCTCTGATAGACACCCCTGTATGCTCCTGAGAAATTGAGTTATAAATAGACAATGGCCAGTTCATATATAATCAGTAGAACCACATCCCACAACCTCACAAGGTGCCAGTCACAACCTCTTCAGCAATTGGCCCCATATGGTTATGAGTTGGTCAATAACTGTGAGCTTCCCTATCTTTTGTCCTTGCTTCCAATTCAGAAGGAACCAGAGAAAGTTAAATATGCTCTCCAAATCAATCACATGGGATATTCCACTTCTAGTTAGCTTATTTTTGGTGACTCCGTCAATGCCATGCCAGTGACCTCAATCAGAGCATTCCAACAAATATTCTTTTCTGTCCACTATAAAGCTCTCCCACTGCCTTGCCTGCCTTTCAGTTTCCACCAAACAAAAGTGATGGTAACTGACTCTCTTGCTAGAGCAGGCTCTGAATAAAAAACCTCTGTTTGTTCTCATTTGGGTTGTATTTGCTTATTTTTACATATCCCATCTCCCTTTCAGTTTTTAGTTAGGATGCTTTCTTCTCACTAAAAGCCACCTGTCCTGTAGATCTTCTAAGGGAAAGGTTAATTGTGCTTTCCAAGATGACAAGCAGATAATTTGATGGGTTAATCTATGCACACATGAAGACAGATAATGTAAATGTCTTTGGTACTTTCTCAGGCAGAAGGCTTATATGGAAACCAGAAACTCTTGAATCTCATTTTCTAAAAATTTTCTATATCCCAAGGAAATATTACTAAAATGCTAAATAGAGTTAAATATAAGCCAGCAGGAGCACCGGCATCACCTGGAATCACATTAGAAATGCAAGTTTCTGGGCCTCACCCTAGATCTATTTCAAGTGCTGCACTTTGGAGTTTGAGAACCATTGGTCTAAACTGTGCTATCTTGGACAAGTCCTTGAAATTCTCTGAACATTACTTTCTTCATATATAAAATGTAGTTATGGTTTCCTCGCTTCCAATTTTAAAGGATTGTCGTGAGGATCAAGCTTTTGATGTATTTGAGAACTTAATGTTTTCAAGATGCTTTCTCTGAAGAAAGAAAAAGATGAATTCTGCTGTGTAATACTTAAGAAGTCTTTAAGAGAAGAGTTGGTTCTTACTTTAGACAAGCAATTGTGGATAGGTAGGAATTATGTAAGTTAAGAAAAAGGGAAATGAAATTTTAGGCCAGGAGAATGGAGATTGTCACTTCCTTCACAGCTTTACTTAATACAGTTCTGGGCTACATGTGACAATGATCCTGAGTTTAGTCCCAGGAACTATAAGTGAATGAGTCTTTTATAGATAGGTCTTTTATAGTAGGTCAACTACTTTATAGCTATGTTTCAATGAACATGTTCCTTAACCTGTTTGAGACTTAGTTTTCTAATCTGTCAAATGACAGTGGGAATGAAAAATATTTACCTTACAGTATAATGATAAGCAGTAATTAAGATAATATACAGAACATATTCTTTCTCAAGAAATATTAACAGGAAATATAAGAATAAGATATAAAATCCATATTTTCCTGCTTCACTACCATGCTTTGAGAAATGTAATTTGCCTTAATGTCCTTCCAGAGAGTATTCTGAGAACATTCTGTAATATTTGAGTTGTGCACCAATAATTAGTCCCCAGGTTTAACTCTGGGTAATCTGTCATTTTCCTCTTCTCTTTTAGGTTGTTTTGTCTTTGATAAATGTCCCTGCTAAAAAGTAGCAAGTGAAATATGAGCCCACCAAAGTCAGGCTGTTATCCTGGTTGATGCTGATGTCTACATGGGGGCTGATGACGCCCAAGACCAAGGGAAAAAATGTCTGTCTGAGGGCACTCGTTCCTAATGTGGGGGTGCCGCTGGTAGCTGTTGGTATAGTCACCAGCATAATGCTGTGGTTGTAATGGCACTTTCATCAGCACTGCTATTATTGTCATTGCTGATGCCTCACATTCTAAATGTCCCATAGAGATTAAAGGAAAAAAAGTAGCTTTAATTTTTTTCTTCAATCTTCTATTGAGATTTCCTAAAACTTTGATTAGGTCCTGAAGCTATGGCATAGTTTGGGCAACACTGCTATGGTATATTTTAAAACCATGCCATCTCATCAGTGCTGTTCAGTTGTCCTTGAACCAAACTGAGTATCTCTTATTCACCAGGAGGCTCCCTCATCCTTCATATAAATGGCTCCCTGAAGATTCTGTCCCACTGATTCTCTGAGCGTACTCAGAACTGCCTGAGTCCTAGACTAAACACAGCTTAAGCTTGTGTTGGCTCCTCTAATACATGTATTTATAGAAGCAAACATGTATTTGTGAAGACATTTTAGAAGTATAAAGCATTGTAAGAAAAATATAATGATAACCTGTCATTAATTTCATTACTATAACCTTGATGTGGTAGGCAGACTTTAGGGTGGGCCCCATAATCATCATTCTTGAGATTCATGCCCTTGTATAATCCCCTCCTTTACAACTTACTTTTAAACAATAAAATATCAAGTGGTCCACTTGGTGGTGGATGTCACTTCCATGACTGTTACATTACATAAAACTCCATCTTGTTAGAAGACCCATGACAGCAATCTCCTTTTGCTGACATTGAAGAGGCAAGCTGTCATGAAGTAAGTGGTCATGTTGGAGGAGCTTCTATAGCAAAGAACTGCAGAATCCTCTAGAAGCTGAAGGAGACATCTAGCAAGAAATTAAAGCCCCTAGTTCTACAGCCTCAAGGAAATGAATTCTGCCAAAAACCTGTGAGAGTTTGGAGGTATAGCCTTCCCCAGTTGAATCTCTGATGAGACTGCAGCCCCAGAGGACATGTGGATTGTAGCATAGTGAGATATTCAGGTAGAGGACTCAACTAAACATGCCCAGATGCCTGACACACAGAAACTGTGAATCAATAAATGTGTGTTGTTTTATTAAGTTCATGGTAATTTATTGTGCAGCAATAGAAACAATACACTAGGTTAAAGGAACAAAATCCAAAGGGAGTCATGTTACTACGAGCTCCCATAATACATTTTTAGGTAATATATTTACTTAATATATTTTAGATAAAAATGTCTTTATGTATTTTTATATGCATCTGTTATTATGGCTATGAAGTAGTACAGTTTGCTTTATTACTATTTCTATTACAGAAACAATTAACAGTTTATGCCTAATGAAATTATGAAGATACATTCCAAGGCATGCAGCTTTCATAGTAAAGATTTAAGAACTTCCATTTAAATATGTAAATGAACATATGTTTTTATGTTTGCTTATTCAAGAAACTCACTAAAATAATAATTTTAAAAATAAGCATAAATTCAAAAGGAGCTGCAGAATGGAAAAAGTGACAGTGCTAGATCAAATATTCCCCTAAAAAATTTGGTATTGGCTGGGGTGCCTGGATGCCTCAGTCGGTTATATATCCAACTGTTGATTTTGGCTCAGGTCATGATCTCAGGGCTGTGGGATTGAGCCCCTCATTGATCTCCATGCTGGGCATAAAGCCTGCTTGAGATTCTCTCTCTCCCTCTCCCTCTGCCCTTCCCCCTTCAAAAAAATGTGATATTGGGAATGCAAATGGACAAGTAGGAAGGTAACTGACATGAGAGGATAAAGAAAATTCACATCCAACTGCCTATGGAAACTCAGAAAAGCTTAGGAATTCAACATAGCAGTAATTTATAAAGTTGGCAGTGTAGGATGGGATTAAAAATATTAAGTTCTAAGTCTCAGTAGGAGCCCTTAAGTCCTTGGATATACTCATTTCACCTAGACAGCTAAGCCATCTGTGTGTGAACAGAAATAGAAGTTTGCTTTATACAGAGAGTGTACCTTAAGTGTTCTGGGCTTGGAGTAGACATGAAGCATAGTAGAACAACAGCTGGACATTGATATATGGGATTTTAGAACTTCTCACTGTCCCCCATCTTCCTCTAACTCAACTCCCAGAAGAGAGTATAGATTATGACTGTCTGGGAAAACTAATAAGCCCAAAAGAGAAGCTCTCTGCATACTGACAGTTTGGAGTTTTAATAATAAAATATCCTAGCCTATCTCAAATATTTTTTCTGAGAACTAGCCCCCCCTCCACATTTGCATATATAGATTTTTAAAAATATTATATTATATTATATTTTATTTATTTATTTATTTATTTATTTATTTATTTATTTATTTATGCAGAGAGAGGATGTGAGCAAGGGGAAGGGCAGATGGAGAGAGAGAGAGAGAATATCAAGTAGACTCCACCCTGAGTGTGGAACCTAACTTGGGGCTTGACCTCATGACCATGAGATCATGACCTGAGCCAAAATCAAGAGTTGGACACTTAACCAACTGAGCCACCCAGGTGCCCCTCCACTGATTTTTAATTCATGGAACTTAAATACAGATTCACAGTTTTCCTATTTCTAGTAATGATGGACTACTTATTTTGGAACAACTCTTTCACTGAGGACAACTGCAAAAGCCAGGCAAAATGTTTTCAAAATTCTATTTGAACGCATGAAAGACCCTTAAGATAATGACAGAGTATGGGTCCAAAGCCTAATCTGAGGAAGTTTTCAGCATTTTGGGGGGGCCTGTTTCTTCTAAAACAGAGTTTGGCAACCTTCTGTAAAGGGCCAGATAGTAAATATTTTTGGTTTTGTGGTTTATATGGTCGTTGCCTCAACTAATCAGCTCTGCCCTTGTAGCCTAAAAACAGCCATAGACAATATGTAAACAAATGGGCATGATTATGTTTCAGTAAAAGTTTGTTTACAAAAGATTTGACTTCTGGGCAATAGTTGGCTGACCCCTGCTCTAAAAGTATTTGTGAATTATGGAAGAAGAGGCTGACAAGAGCTTCCAAATAGTGCTAGAACAAAATATAGGGTTAAAGGCACAAAGAAGGATTGGTAAATTTTTGAGACTTGGGTTTGCACCCCAAAAGGCTGTATCTTAGAAATAAAGGTAAAGTAGAAGTAGGCTAGTTCTCAAGGGGCACCTGGTTGGCGCAGCGGTTAAGCGTCTGCCTTCGTCTCAGGGTGTGATCCCAGCGTTATGGGATCGAGCCCCACGTCAGGCTCCTCAGCTATGAGCCTGCTTCTTCCTCTCCCACTCCCCCTGCTTGTGTTCCCTCTCTTGCTGGCTGTCTCTAGCTCTGTCAAATAAATAAATAAAATCTTAAAAAAAAAAAAAGAAGTAGGCTAGTTCTCAAATGGACAAAGCCTAGCTTCAAACCATCTTTACCCTGATTGGATTAAGTTGATCTGTCATGGTTCCTGCCACTAGCCTAGCCTTCTTGAAGCAAACATGAATTCTCCCATGGTGATAATATGATTATACATAGCCTCAAATTAATACTTTTAAATATAAATAAATGAATATATTCATTAAATATTTATATTTATATAAATAAATATATTATTATATATTATAATATATAATATTATAATATATAAT